>NC_134405.1:83190420-83524170 GCF_038048845.1 Mixophyes fleayi
GAAGCAGGCAAATAATCAGAGACACATTTGTGGTAATTCACAGGAGGGGAACGTTAACTCCTGCTAGTGAAGAAAAGACAATAGAACAATAGCGGCACCTCTGATAAGCCAGAGGTACTGCAGGCCTAATGCAATAAGCAGAGTCCAACATTAGTCCAGTAGACAGGACCTGCAGAGGTAAAGCAGTATCAGCATGGGCGATGCTGCAGTGCAGGCAGAGGTAGATCCTGACAGAACATTTACACCAGCCTTGTTACAAGAGACATTAATTACTACCTTGCACCAGAAATATCATCAGTATTCTACTTCATATTTTGCATTACCTCCGACTGTCATATTGCTGCACAAATAATACTGTGTAATCTTGTGCCGTATCATCATACCACAATTTCTTGTGATATGTGAGATTGTGTTTACTTCCTGTCTAATTTTGAACTCTTGAATCAACTGCATATTGTTTGTCACTACTACATGCCTCTGATTTCCTAAACATGCAGGAAACCAGCACTCATATTTTACAGTATTTATTGAAATATAACATGGAGTAGGCAGTAATAATATCAAAATGCATACTCATCTTGCACATTGGTAGCAATTCTATAGATAGATAATGTAACAGAGTTCTCCCCAGCACCTATTTCCCATCTGTTTTTACTTCCGACCCAGCTCTTGAAGCCCAACAGAGTCCTAATATAATAGAATCAACCATTGTTTCTCGTGTTAGAACAGGCACTATATTAGCACTACAGCCAACAGTGTGTGTTAGATTACTGACTACTAGTCTTGGCAGGTGTGGGCAATAACCTCCAACAGTTTTCAATATTATTACAAAGTATTACAACTGTCCCCATCCGACTACTTCTTAATGCCACCCAGCTGGCAATATTTTCTGGGGAGAACACTGATTAAGCACTAAGAAATTTAAAGGAGAATAAAGATATAATAATATTAAAGCAAGTTGAAAAGGGGGTGTGATTGTGATATTTGATAGGAGTGATTGTATATAAGAGTCTATGAGACTGTTGAATGATGGATCCTCATATAAGATCTTAACTGAAGATCCAACAGAGGAGTATGTCTCTCAATTACAACAGTTATTGGAGAGACAGAAAGGATAAAGAAGAGGAATTTTACAGAAAGATGAATTTCTATATTTATTGCAAAGTCATCTGAAAATCCCAATATTTTACCATTTGCTGAAAGTGCATAAATCCTTAGTAATTTCCACAGAATGCCCCATAGTATCAGGAATTGATCATTAACTGCACATATTTTTATTTCTTAGAAAATATATGAGAGAACTTTCATCATACCTTAAAGATACCACTTCAATGTGAAATATATTGGACAATTTGAAATCAAACTATAGATATACAGGCACTATATGTACACATTTATAAAACATAGGAAAGTTATAGATACTTGTAAGGAGTTTTTTTAAATTAGATCTGGATATTAGTGAGGATTTTATGGGGTTCATTTGTGAACTCATACATTTTACATCATCTCACAATTATTTAACATGTCTTGAATACCTTTATCTACAGATATGTGGTACGGCAATGGGTATGGTCTTTGCCCCCAGCTTCACAAATTTATTTATGGGGGTATAATAAGATACATTTCTTTACACTAATGGTTTATTTAATAAACGTGAAGTTATACAAAAGACATCTTGATGATTGTTTAATAACATGGGATTGGACATCAGCGCAGTTTTCAGGCTTTATGAATTTTATTAGCCATAATGATTTTAACTTGAGGTTCACATCTAATTTTAAAGATGACAAGATGAATTTTTGGATCTTCTCTTAGAAGGCTGTAAAGATAATATAGTTACATGTAGTTATTTTAACCCAGGGAACACAGTGATGTCCATTTTAAAAGAGGTCATCTGTAGAGAAAGAATATTCTATTCTCCCAGTTTTGTTTGGTCAAGAGAAATAGTAATACAGAGGAAACATGTGAGAAGCAACTTTCCTTGTATGCTCAGACGTGTAAAAATGGGCTAACCAGATAAGGTAATTAAAGATACAGTTAGTTACACAATACTGAAAGAAGGGACCTTCTAGTATATACAAATGAGGACCAACAGAATAATGGGCCTTTATAACAAAATATAATTGTTATGAAAAATATCAAAGAAATACATTGAAGGAACATTGGGGAATTTTAAGACTAGATCTCGTTCTGATGGATATAATCGGCCCAACTGGAACAGTCTTTAGTTGACAACTTGAAAAGCATTTTAGGTCCGAGTATGAGCAGGGAGGATGTGATGAGAGTGGAAGGGAGACGCAGATCTTGTGCAGAATGGAGGTGTCGAGTTGAGAGATATTTTGAGACAAGTGAGGAGATGTATGTCAGTGCAATTTTGTTGATTGCCTTGTATGTTAGTAGAGAATTTTATAATGGACTTGTTGAAAAACAGTCAACCAATGTAGACACTGACAGAATGGCTCAGCAGAGGAAGAACAATTTGCAAGGAAAATCAATCTAGCTGCTGCATGCAAAATAGATTGTAGGGGTTTGAGTCTGATTTTGGGAAGACCAGTAAGGAGGGAATTGCAATAGTCAGTGCGGGAGGTGATGAGTGCATGAATTAATGTTTTTGCAGTGTGTTGTGTGAGATATGTGCGTATTCTGGAAATGTTTTTTAGATGTATGTAACATGATTTAGATATAGGGTCGATGTGAGGAATAAATGATAGTTGTGAGTCAACGATTACACCTAGGCAATGAGCTTGCGGGGTGGGAAATAGAAAATCCAGGTAGGTAACTTCTTTTTTGGGTGGGAATAATATTAATTCTGTTTTTGAAAGATTGAGTTTGAGTTGGCGAGAGGGCATCCAAGTTGAAATGACAGAAAGACAGTCAGTAACGCGAGACAACATAGATGGAGAAAGATCAGGAGAGAATAGATAAATTTGTGTATCATCTGCGTAGAGACAATACTGAATTCTAAAGAAGCTTATTATATTAGTTTTCCAAGAGAAGTGTTGTAGCTAGAGAATAGCACCTAGACCTAGGACTGAGCCTTGCGGTACTCCAACTGATAAAGGAAGTGGAGCGGAGGTAGAATCAGAGAAATTAACACTGAAAGAGCGATTAGGTAGATAGGATGAGAACCAGGATAGGACAGTGCCTTCAAGACCTAGGGATTGTAGCGTTTGTATGAGGAGAGAGTGGTCAACAGTGTCAAATGCAGCAGAGAGATCTAGGAGAATTAGAAGAGAGTAATGGCCTTTAGATTTTGGTATGATCAAATCATTGACAACCTTGGTCAGCACAGTCTCTGTGGAGTGTTGACTTGTTTGCTGTAAGAAAGTGTGTGAGGCGAGTCTAGGCAATTCTTACGAGAGGCTTGGAGGGAAGACACTTGATTATGATACACTGAAAACTAGAGATGAGCGGGCTCGGATTCCGCTAATCCGAGCCCACCCGAACAGTGCGGATCCGAACGGGATCCGAGCACTGTTCGGATATTTCCGGCGGGCAAAAATTGAAAACGAGGCTTTGTCGTCCAAGTCTTGCGTCAAATCTCTCGAAGGGTGGGAGGGAGGGCCCAGAACAATTCCATCTTGTGCCTCTTTTTTTGGCATTATGTGCTCAAGCTACCTCGGTGCAACGTTTTGGCCTAAAAACAATATTGTGGGGTGTTCAGAATAGACTGGAAATGAGTGGAAATGATTGTTATTGAATGTTATTGAGGTTAATAATAGCGTAGGAGTGAAAAAAAAACCACAAAACTGGTTTTTAGCACTTTTTATGCTTTTTTACAAATAAATCAGATCCAAAACCTTTCGTCGGATGTTTTGGCAAAACAAATCAGAACCCAAAACCTCAAGCTAATCAGAACCCAAAACCCAAAACACTAAAAGTGGCCAGTGCACACCCTTACTGAAAACGGGACAATGGAGGGAACGTTTTCCAGAATTGTCTTCTGACTTTCTACTTCGTTTTTTGGCCAACTCTAATAGACTGCTTCCGGCAACAACTTATACTCAGATGTCCCTCATTATCTATCATAGAGCCTATTTATCCCCGTCCCGTCATCTCAAATTTGGCTTGACATCTGATCACTAATGTCTGAAAAGTGATTCTCTGATGGCCAACATTGCCTGTGGGACTGCCCATCCATTAAAGGGTTCTGGAGCTGCGTCTTGAGGTTCACAAATGACTACTTGGTGCATTATCTTCACTTGACTGAAGCTTGGGCTATCTTTGGAAACTTATCAAGAGTTATAAAAATATCAAAAGGCAGTAGGTTGAGCTTGTTGGCAGTCTCGACGGCAGCCAGAAGAGTATACTCCAGATGTGGGACCAGATCAACCCCACAGCCCCCTCATAGTTTTGAGACAAACTCTTACATTTATTCCGAATGGATTGGGTGGAAGCTTCCTTGCAGATGGAAGTCCATACCAAGGAATTTTTTTATACCTGTATTCGTTGCTCCACACTTTCCTGGCTACCTTCTTTCACCAGTAATTTCAGGCCTGTCACTGCCATTGATGCCTAGATAAGGCTGAAAGACTGACACAAATAGCCTTACAGCCACTTTGAATAAATATGGTCTGGGAAAATTCAAGACTAAATATCTAGGGTATATTGTTGGAAATGGTTACATAAAGCTTCGAGTTAATAAAGATCAGGCTCTGTAAGATGCCTCTGTCCCACAAATAAAGAGGTACATTAATTTGTTGGTTTAGCAGGTTACTATAGAAGGGTTTTATTACAATTCAGATACCTGTATTATTAATCCTGATTAGCACAGGCAGACCAGAGGCAGAGTCTAACGGATTACCCGGTTTTCACCAAGAACCGCCGCAAGGCGGGATGGGCTTAGCTGCCAGGAATCCGAAGGTCGCGGCCCTCAGGATTGCCTCAGGATGTAACACAAAATCTGAATACTGGAGTCACTAGAGTAGTCAGGCATGCCCGGAACTGGTACACAAATAGATAGATAGCGAGTAGTCAGACACGCCAGGAACTGGTACACGGAGATTGGATAGCGAAGTACATAAGGTTCCACAGACTTGGTCAGATAGGCGATTACTGGTACACGGTTCAGGCGGCGAAGTACACAAGTTTGTTCCACAGACTTGGTCAGACAGGCAATTACTGGTACACGGTTCAGGCGGCGAAATACATAAGGTTGTTCCACAGACTTGGTCAGACAGGCGATACTGGTACATGGTTCAGGCGGCGAAGTACACTAGGGCGTTCCACAGACATGGTCAGACAGGCAGTTACTGGTACATGGTTCAGGTGGCGAAGTACACAAGGTTGTTCCACAGACTTGGTCAGACAGGCGATACTGGTACATGGTTCAGGCAATGAAGTACATTAGGGTGGCCTAGTGGTTAGCACTTCTGCCACACAGCACTGGGGTCATGAGTTCGATTCCCGACCATGGCCTTATCTGTGTGGAGTTTGTATGTTCTCCCTGGGTTGCGTCAGTTTCCTCCGGGTGCTCCGGTTTCCTCCCACACTCCAAAAACATACTGGTAGGTTAATTGGCTGCTATCACAATTGACCCTAGTCTCTCCCCCTCTCTGTCTGTCTCCCTCTCTGTCTGTGTGTGAGTGTGTGTCTATATTATGGAATTTAGACTGTAAGCTCCAATGGGGCAGGGACTGATGTGAATGAGTTCTCTGTACAGCGCTGCAGAATTTAGTGGCGCTATATAAATAAATGATGATGATGATGATGATGATTAGGGCGTTCCACAGACATGGTCAGACAGGCAGTTACTGGTAAACGGTTCAGGCGGCGAAGTACACAAGGTTGTTCCACAGACTTGGTCAGACAGGCGGTTACTGGCACATGGAGATACAGGATATAGGTAGCGGCTGAGGAGAGCTGGGAGTCAGAAGCACAGCAAACAAGCTGCACTGACACCGAGCAAGTGTCAGTGCAGGTCTAAATAGGAAGCAGTTTGAAACTCCCGCCCCAGAGACCCGGTCATGTGATAGCATCAGGAGTCGATTACAGCACTACAGACTGACGCTGAAGCGAGTGACAGGTGAATATCCAATCAGTGCGATCTGAGCCTGGCTGCAGAGAATTGCAGAGAGAGGCACAGAGAGATCATATGGAAGCATAAACTGAGTTTTGTTACAGGTTTGTCTTCATTTTTCTACATTAACAGACCCTTTAACAGATTTGTTGAAAACTTCAGCTCTAAATCATCTCCCAGCTGTCAGAAGTCAATTGGCAAAAGTAAAAAGCTACTCAGTGAAGGTCCGATACTTAGGTCCCCTGACTTTGGTCAACAATATGTCCTGGAGACCATTCTTTCAGCTGCTGGTCTCAGAATAGTTCTGAGTCAGGACACTGAGCAGGTGGATAACTAAGTTGTGCAGCTAGCCTTGAAACTCTATATTAGGTAGTCTTTTTCACTTGACTCCTTGAAAAAGTCATTTTATAAGATGAAACGCGTCGGATATTGTGCAATTGTCTGCTTCTTGTTACACACTATCCAGGTGTGGGGTGCTGCCGGCTGGAATTCACCATCTCATCTGCGTGTGTGAGAGGACAGATAAGCCTACTTTTACTTTGTCTCATGTACGGGCATTTATTACTAAGAGCTGCAGTGTGAGGCATTTTGGCGCTATTTTTAATAAATTTGTGATTTTATAGAACTGAGTGTGTCTATTTATGGCTGCATCACACTATTGTGGCCTTATTTTGAGTTCACAGTCATCTGGAAGCCATCCTGTAAATGTTTGGGAGGAATACTTGGTCTATCCAGGATCGTTTGCGTTTCAGTGTCCAATTATGATGTCACTAGAGGGATTTCATCACTCGTTCACTTCAGTTCATATGATTTGAACTTCTGGTACGGAAATGTTATACTTGTGGAGAATATCACAGTGTTTCACTTTCAATGCACTATGTGTGGCGCCCCCTGCCTTTTGTATTTCATATATATATATATATATATATATATATATCTATATAAAAATATATATGTGGAGCGATCGGATGTAAAATCGATCGGCATAAAAAGTTGCTGGAAAATTCTGTAGTGTGTACCCAGCTTTAGTCTGTGTGTATTCTAGGTCTGCAGAAACAATACATCAATAATTATATTATCAGGTAGACCAGATTACTGTTTAACAGAAGCTATCTTTGTTTACCTAAACAACAGGAGATCTAGCTAGGGGTAGTGTTCCCTCCTCTGTTAAAATCTAGTCAGGCAAGTGTTATGTTTAAAGCACAATGGAATGAATAGTCACCATTACATTATGCTGTAACCATTTATATAGATTGTGTATATTTGGCTCTGCTATGTACATTGCTAGTTAACCACACGTCACAGGCTAAAAATGTGAAACTGTAATATTGTGCTATTAGTTACATCTGTGATTTAAGCAGCTTAATTAGCAAATGTGCATTGTATTTCTATGCCCTAATATCCTAAGACACAGTAGACAGTCAACACACCCCTACAGAGTGAGGCTATTCTGTGGGTATAAGATAGAGCAGTGGAGTTTCAGGGAGGTTGATGAGAAAAGATCAGGCTGGTGTAGGAGGTAATGGTTCCTGCCAGTTGACGGAGGATGGAGATCGGGAGAAGGACTGTGAGGAGCCTTATTCTTCTTCCTTTGGATAAGTTACCCCAGGTCTTGTGAATCTGTGTTTCCGCCAAAAGCGAAGTGACAGTGAATTTCCCAAGTTGGCCATAATAAGACCGGTATTGTATTGTATGTTCTATTCTCGTGTCCATTGTGCATACCTGTAATTGTTACTCCTGTACATATGTTGGTTTTGTGCCTGTTGTTGCTGTTCCATTAATAAAAGCTACCATTGGTTAAGTTGGATATCTGCCTGGGTGTAAGTATTTACCCACGTACAGGGGAGCTCAGTAGGCAGTTCAGCCTTGGTAGACACCATTCTCTCACAATATATACAATAATGTGCAAAAGTTTTAGGCAGGTATGGAAAAATACTGCAAAGTAAGAATGCTTTCAAAAACAGAAGTGTTAATAGGTTATTTTTATCAATTAATAAAATGCAAAGTGAATGAACAGAAGAGAGTTCAAAATCAAATCAATATTTGGTGTAACCACACTTTGCCTACAAAAGTTTTAGGCAGGTATGGAAAAATACTGCAAAGTAAGAATGCTTTCAAAAACAGAAGTGTTAATAGGTTATTTTTATCAATTAATAAAATCATCAATGCATCAATTCTAGGTACACTTGCACACAGTTTTTGAAGGAACTCGGCTGGAAGGTTCTTCCACACATTTGGAGAACTAACCACAGATCTTCTGTGGATGTAGGCTTGCTCAAATTCTTCTGTCTCTTCATGTAATCCCAGACAGTCTCGATGATGTCGAGATCAGCTCTCTGTGGGGGCAATATCATCACTTCCAGGACTCCTTGTTCTTCTTTACACTGAAGATAGTTCTTAATGACATTGGCTGCATGTTTGGGGTCCTTGTCCTGTTGCAGAATAAATTTGGAGCCAATCAGACGCCTCCCTGATGGTATGGCATGAGGGATAAGTACCTGCTTGTATTTCTCAGCATTGAGGACACCATTAATCCTGACCAAATCTGCAAATTCATTGCTGAAATGCAGCTCCAAACTTGCAAGGAACCTCCACTATGCTTCACTGTTGCCTGCAGACATTGATTATTGTACCTCTGTACAGCCCTTCGGTGAACAAACCACCTTCTGTTACAGCCAAATATTTCAGATTTTGACTCATCAGTCCAAAGCACCTACTGCCATTTTTCTGCACCCCAGTTCCTATGTTTTCGTGCATTGTTGAGTCGCTTGGCATTGTTTCCACGTCATAGCTTTTTGGGCACAATTCTTCCATGAAGACCCCTTCTGGTCAGACTTCTCCGAACAGAAGATGGGTGTACCTGGGTCCCACTGTTTTTTCCCACTTCTGAGCTGGAAGACTATATTATTAACAGGTGATATTGATTGAATAGGGTTTTTATCTGTGCATTATTTTCTGAGTTTGCATTCCTTCTATGTATTGGACATATCCTGCAGTGTCTTGTCTAGTACAGCAGAGCAGACCTACACCCGTTTTCATCACCACTTGTATTTTCACATCCACCCCTTGTTGAACACAGATGTACATATAACTGTTCAACGTGCGTTTAAAAAAAAAAGCACATTACATTAATTTTGCGTGCCTTAATAAATGAAGCCCATAGTGTAAGTGTTAAAACAATCAGCTCTATTAATGTCAATAATTCCATGTACTTAAAACATAAGAAAGAAATGGTTTATCTGGAATATGTGATCTTGTTTTTTCAATGTATCCCGATTTTTCAATTCTTTTCTGTTGTTTATTGACAAGCACAATTGAGGACAGCTTAACTGTAGGCTCTTTTCTTATATGAAATAGAACATGGAAATTCCACCCACAAAATATCAAAGCTATTCTAAAGAAATGACAAACCACACAGTGGCCAGAACATGTGAATAATAATTTTCCAGATATTTATTATGCACATGTTAAAAACCCTTACATTGAATATAAAATAGTAGACCTATCTGTAACCATGCTGAGATGCTGGAGAATGTAAAGTGTGTGTTGATGCTCCTGGTCCAGACTGGAAATAACCTCACTGGTATCTCAGAAAAGTTTGTCTATTCTAAACAGCCAGGTGATACAGCAACCAAGTATGACCAAAAGTGGCCTCCCACACGTTAGTTTGCTTTTATTAATACTTGGTTACTGTATAAATACTTGGTTATCTGTCTCTTTCTCTTGTTGACGAAAATCTTACAACTTTGAGGTGTTCCTGCACTTTTGTCTCTGGAACATAATGCTGCTGTAATCCACACATTTCTTTTTCCTCTGTTTTTGCTCCAAACACCATAAAAGAGACTGTACTTGGTGATATAATCAAACTCTCTCATAGTGACTGAGTCCACTAGAGGGAGACCCAGGACCACATTTTTTATATTGACTATAGCTCAGATGTCTCTTTCTCTAAAATAACTTTACCATCAGCATGAGTGTGGCATAACCTGCTTTTGTGAAGTATTAAACAAGATGAAGGATAAAACCATAAACAAATTTGTGGTGGATACTGTGTGGATTACTAGAGCAATCAGCCCTGTGTTGAACAGGCTTGGACTAGCTGATATTATAACCATACTTACCTACTTTCTTCAGCTCCCTTCCGGGAGCCAGCCAGTGGAGGGGGGCGTGAAGGGGCGGGGTGGCCGAAATTGCGTCATTTCGGCCCCGCCCCCTGTGACGTCATGACGCAAATTGCGTCATTTGACAGCGGGGGCGGGGCCAAACGCCGCGATTCACCGGGAATCGCGGCGTTTGGGATCTAATTCTGCCCACTTCACTAGGAAGTGGGGCACTTCCTAGTGAAGTGGGCAGAATTCGGGAGATTGCCACACTCGCCCGGGAGTCCGGGAGACTCTCACAAAATGCGGGAGTCTCCCGGACATTCCGGGAGAGTTGGCAAGTATGATTATAACAGGGGAACCAACTCTTAGTAGAAAGCATGGAATGTGTAAACACTCTTACTGTGCTGAAGTTACACATGAATACCTCTAATCGGTCTCTCCGGGCATAAAGGGGCAATTCATTTGGGTGGAAGCGTTGGCACATGTGCAGTGCATCAAAACGCACTTTTACAAGATGCAAATGAATTTACACCGAACTCTAAATCAGGCTGTTAATGCTAAATCACAAAGCACTGCTTTTAAGTTATATTTTTATTTAATGCAGCAATAAAATGTTCTTAATAATAATAATAATGCTGAATACTATCTGGTGTAAGATAAAATTGGTTAGACATTTACAACAATCTACACAGCATGCACAACCTTTTATCTGTAAATAGCAGCTAATACTTACAGTCAAAGGAGCCAACCTTATACAATTATTGGGGTGCTCATGATAACCCCCTCCCATATAACTGAAAAATTACATCCATAGATATGGTTAGTGGTAGCAGCACAAATACTCAGAGCTGGCTCCTATCACTGCAATTATCAATGTTGTTGCAAACTTCACAAAGACACTTGTTTAAGTTATTTGTCTATCTGAAAATTCAGTCTCTTCAAGATGACTTTAAAAGAACAATAGAAGACATTGGGCAGTATTTGCGAAGCAAAGATTCTCATCTGCTCAATGCAAAAGCAGGTTTTGCCATATTGTCTAGATTTACAATGAGGCACATGGGCTTACGGTGCAGGGTGGCACCATCGGCACAGAAGCCGATGTGTGAGTATGCAGAGAGGAAGAGGAGAGGAGAAGAGCACGGATGTCCCACGGGCAGTGTGGAGATGAGGCTACACTGAGCAGAATTTTAGGTGGCAAACTGAAAGGTTTATTTTACTGTAACAGGTGGTAGGAGGCTGGACTGGGATGTGATGTTTACAGTTTTGCACTGCTGGATTGAGGAAGCATCTCCAAGCCGTACACATTGATGTATGCTGCTGGACCATCCGGGAGCTCTGGTGCAAAACCAAAATGTGCTCATTGGCTGCACTTTATAAATACCCTCCTGTGTATTCAACTCACAAAGTAGTTCATTTGCTATTTTCTTCTCTGTGAGGTGCTGTTGGCTACTGCTCAGTAATACAAATGATGTGTATCATGGCATTGACAGTCTCAGACAATTACAATACAGTAAGGTGTCATTGTTATTAACACGTAGTTATGTAGTGCCAGCATACTCTGCACACTTTAGGAACAAACACAATACTAAAACAAGATTGGGTATTAACAAACATAGAGGTCAGAACCATAAGAATACATAAACATCATATAAACATGAGAAAACTATAAGACCTACATCACACGACTTGAAGCTTGCGATCTGCACCTTTGTCACTAAAGCTGCGTTTTGGCTGCCTGCGAGCATGACGGTAAACTAATACTGAGCACTGGAACTATTTTGTAAAGCTAACTGTATTATAACACAAAGGGATTACTTATGTCATCTATGCTGATGACACGCAAATCTATCTTTCCTCCCCTAACCTCTCTACCGCTGTCCTAACCCAAGTATATAGCTGTCTCTCTGCTGTAACCACCTGGATATCACAGCGCTTCCTGAAACTCAACATCTCCAAAGCCGAGCTCATCATCTTTCCTCCTGCCAATGTTGCTATTCCTCTCAATATCTCCCTCTTGGTGGACATCACTCTTTCTCTCTTTCTCCTGTCACCCAAGCCCGCTGCCTTGGAGTCACCCTTGATTCAACCCTCAGCTTTACCCCTCATATCCAGTCCCTTACCAATTCCTGCCACTACTGCCTCCGTAACATTACGATGATCCGTCCCTTCCTCTCTTGGGAAGCAACCAAAATCCTGGTCCATTCACTCATTTCTCGTCTGGACTATTGCAACCTCCTTCTCACTGGTCTTCCTCGCTCTCGCACTTCTGACCTTCAATCCATACAGAATGCTGTGGCTAGGCTCATCTTCCTCTCCCACTGCACCTCTTCTGTTTCTCCAACCTCTGCAACCTCTAATTGGAAGCTGATTAAGGAGATTTTTCAATTTGTTGTTATAATAATAATAATAATAATAAGAGTGGGACATTTAGGTGGAGTTCCTAATTATTCTCTAACTGTGTGGTTCTTGGAATATGATTGATTCTTGTGAAAGTGATTCCACATTAAGCACCTAAGAATAATATACTTTATTTATTTAAGTTGATATTTAAATTTATAGTTTTGCATGTTTGGGATTTTACTTATTAATATTTGATGTGTTCGGTGTTCTGTTGTCTTCTGCTTTTTTAACATTTGACTGGGAAATCACTGATTCTCTTTGCAGAGCAATATCCACTTGATTTATTAGTGTAAGATTATAGTCATGTGTGCACCTATTCTTTATTGATTCTACAAAAAGATAGCTAGAATCTGATTGGTTGCTACACCTCATATTTTCCTTTTTACAGGTTTTAGTAATTCTACCCCAGGGTGTGTAAAAGAAAGGTGTTTTTCTCTGCATATCAAATGCACATTGTTAATGAGGATCATAGAAGGAAAATGAAATAAATGATTTTGTAAAAGTATCAGGAAAGCACATACGAATCAATAAATTAATCTGAAGGAGAACCACAAGTTTAATTTTTGTCTTTACAAAACCTCGACATTTTCAAAAATATGTGAAATTTAAACATTATATTTCATTAATTTTGCACTAAGAAAATACAAAAAAAAACATATAGTTGATTAACTGCATTCTATTTCATAAATATATATATATATAATCTTTATATTTTACTGGCTCATAGAATAAAAAAGGAATACAGTTAATCTTATCACAATATAAAATATTCTGTACCCAGAATGTACATATTAGTAGCAACATTTGCAGATATGTGACAATATTGTTGGTGTATACAATTTTGAAAAAAATATTTTTTTTTCCAAGTCTGCTGGTGTTACTGTGTACAAACGTATGAAACAGACCATTCATTGGGAAAATTATAAAGATATAGCAAAAAAAAAATATTATTTACAAATAGGAAAATGTAACTAAACAAAAATAAAAATATAACTATTAAACGCCATATAAGAGGCATTTATCTATGTATATATCTTACCTAAAAAAACTTAATGGTTTCTGTGTTTGTGGACAGGAAGCTGCCACGCAGATGTCTTCTAAATTCCGTGCCACTGTGCTGAATATGAAATTTCTACTATAGTCAGTTCTTTGCTTTGATTATTTTGCTTATCTGAAATGTAAACCGCTAATAAAATAAAGTTGTAACGTACATTACTGCTAAAAGGGCGACAGACTAGCCACAGTGTGGACCATGTTGTTTTATTGAGCTCTTGAGCATTTTTATTTTGTAGCCTTTATTTTTAGGTAGTTGGGCCTAATAAGACTCTTTAGCAACCTTGTTCAATACCATGCGGCTTCCCATACTTTTACTTCCACCTTCAGATGGCTTGTGTATGTACCTTTTGCATTGCCTTTTTTTTTTTTACTTTGTAGCTTCCTTTTGTAAATACCACATTATCTATAAATGTTCATTTTTATTGGCCTAAAATCCAACACAAAGCTAAATGGTGTACATTTAAAAATATAAAGAACATAGCAGATTTGTGTCATCAACCAGAGAAAAAAAGTCAACAACCACCTGATTACATAAATTCATGTCTGAAAAACACAGGAGGAAGGCAGAGAGGTAAAGCATTGTACTTAGTAAAAGTATCAGGATTGTGTGTACAAGCCTGTAAAATAAAGTCATGTGAAGGTGGACAACACATTTAAGCAACCTTGACTACCACAGCTGTTTCACTTTGTAGGATGTATTTGCCCTTTTGGCTGATCTGCCACTACTGCAGTTTTTAACCAACTCTCTCCAGTAAACAAATAATAAGTAACTTTTAGTTTAGTTCCACTTTAAGAAGAAGAAAATACAAATTATACCAAGTGCTCTCAATAGTTTAAAAATTTTGTGACCTATACAGCGCAAGAGATAAAAGCTGAATCACAATACTTCTGTTGGTTTGGTGAAGACATTTCTGGAATGGTTCATAGATTAAGAACATTTCACAGGTTTAATGGGTTTGTTGTTGCTGGGCCCTGTTGGAGCTGAATTACGCACCAATTCTCCACCAGCCTTTCATTTTTCTCTTCAGAGCTTCTTTGTTGATAATTTGATAGTGACTGTTTTAACTTCTGTGTATTCTGCTAGAGCATATTCACCACTACGAAAAGAATGGTTGTTAATAGGAGCAAAGAGCAGTTGAACAATTGATATACTAGAGGTCTGCCACATACAAAGCAATCCATTCGTTTGGCACAACCATCTAACAACCGGACCTGTGGGAGGCCAGATTCATCATAACTGAACCAATCTCATAGTTTGTCAAGTCATATTTAAAAGAAACCACCGTGAGGGGCCACAAGACACTTTGCAGTACTTTTAGACTGCTGACCATACACACAGACTGATATTGTCATCAACAAAATTGACTGTCCTGAGTGCCCAAATCCAGTAGAACTGAATATTGGTCATGCAAGGTGATCATTTTCTAGGCATAATATATTAAGTACTTACTTAAAATAGAGTTAAGTTTCCTAATTAGACAGTTTAAGACAAGAACATAAGCAGTTCTCTACCAGTTATAATGAATAGCATTTAATAAGGTCATGGCCCTGTTTGACTATCTACACTGTGCCCAACTAAAAGCCACCCAAAGAATTCCTTGTGGATAAATGAAAGGCATATGTACTTTTATCTGCCGGGATCCATCTACTCCATGTACATAAGGTGATTTGTGAGTGTGATGTCTCAAACTTGAGATTTAGTTTGAATGTGAAGCAGATGGAATCCTAACACTATACATTTGTATTATAGATGAGGTATTAGTCCTGAAATCTTCTCAGTGTTCTAATTTAGAACGCTATCAGTAGAGGCCTGGTGATGGGTCACAGACTTACATTGCACTCATATACCAGAATACTTGTGTGAGGCATGTGAAGAGGGTTATTACTTTACCACCATTCCTGTATTTAATGTATTATTCACATTCCAGGCAAGTATATGGTAAGTAGACATATGCACAAGGCCATTATCATTTCCAAAATGTAACCATCACTTACAGTTCTCTGCCATTTCCTGACATTTTGAAGCCTCCAAAGGGGGTCTGTGCATGGAGAGCGTTGTAACAGTTAATCCTGCAAGACAAAAGAAAAGGCAGATTAGGACACAGGCATTTATCAAGAATGGACTGTTAAACTGACCACATACATAGTGATTTCCATAGCTAACTTGGACATTTTCTGACAAATTGCACATAAAGCGCAGCACATGAGATGTTTCTCCAACACCAAGTATGGCTGAAAACAATTACAATGCGTTCAGCTGCCACATTAATGGGGAATTATGGTATCCAGACAATTATACTAAGTACCAGATGCTCAGATCTGTCCTTTGGCAAAATGTGATAAGTATGGAGTGTGTTGGACTGGGAAGACAGAAGACTCTCAATAGAACAAGTGAAACGTTTAACAATACAAATTACATTTACATTCAGTGACATATGCAGCAAGCCTTGGACATTTTATGCAAGACTTCAATAGGCAACCTAGAAAAGACTGAATGCAAATAAAACCTATATGTTTATTAATCATTAAAGTTTCACTTGTTCATTTGGAAGCTTTCTGTCTTCCCTATACAGCGAACTTCATTTTTACCTACTGAACGTCTTCCACTGATGTGACAGTGCAGTTCTAGGATCCTCGCAGATTCTTACAGTGGGACGAGTGGTCTCTACTTCATTTCCCCAAGTTGGGTTTTGTTATGTGAAATGTATGTAGTAAGTGGGGGCACTTACCTAATCACTGTGGGGTTTTGACTGGAAACCCCAATGTGTGGCCAAATTGGGCACAAATACAGACTTTCAGCAATCAAGCCAAACACCTAGATCATCAGCAGCAGAAACTACTTATATAGCGCCACTAATCCCGTAGTGCTGTACAGAGAACTCACTCACATCAGTCCTTGCCCCATTGGAGCTTACAGTCTAAATTCCCTAACATACATACACACACAGACAGACAGAGAGAGAGAGAGAGACTAGGGTCAATATAATAGCAGCCAATTAACCTACCAGTATGTTTTTGGAGTGTGGGAGGAAAGCGGAGCACCCAGAGGAAACCCACACAAACACAAGGAGAACATACAAACTCCACACAGATAAGGCCATGGTTGGGAATCGAACTCATGACCCCAGTGCTGTGAGGCAGAAGTGCTAAACACTAAGCCACCGTGATGCCCTCATATAAGTATGTATAGCAACAATATCCATATATAGGGGCGGATCTTATGGTTGGTACTATATCATGAATCAAATTACAAAAGTATAGAAAAAAGTTTCTTAAACCCTTCCCTCTTTACTGACAGGAGTGGACCTCTCTTGGGTCATCAGCTGTCACACCATTTCCGTGACAATATACAAGTTGTGTGCTCAGATGTGCCACTTATGCCACCACTCAGCTGAGTTATTCTGTCTGTTACTCTATACAAGTTATATCAGCCTCAGTTGGTCCTTTACATCAGTGCTCTGTTTCACTGTTTAAGCGATTTTATTTTGAGTGGTGGTCTATGCTAAATACATCTGTAACAATGTCATGTCATAGAAGTATCCATAATAACATATCATTATATAGAAACTGTGCACTTGACTGTAAACCAACAAATATTTTTCTGACATCTTATATACAGTAAGAACAGTTGATGAAACTCAGCCAAGGCCCAGATCTGTGAGGACAGATGCCCTGGACACTCACCACACCGTTCCAGACTGCAGGGCAGAGGCGACGGTCAGTGCTTTGTCCAGACTCTCTGTGAAGACAGCGGCTGTCAGTCCATATTCTGTGCTGTTCGCCCTCTGTATCACCTCCTCCATGTGTTTGAATTTCAGAATGGATTGAACAGGTCCAAAAATCTGCAGTAGACAAATGTATAGATTCTTACAGGGTATTGTACCTCTGCTAAACAACTTTGTTATCTAAACATAGAGCCGACTGTTATCTCCTTCTGTCATTTTAAATGTAATGATCCTTTAAGAAACGAAAACTTCATAAAACATACAATTTTAAGTGGTGTTTTGTAACTTGCTACTGTTAAATTCTATGGGGGTATATTTACTAAACTGCGGGTTTGAAAAAGTGGAGATGTTCCGTATAGCAACCAATCAGATTGCAGCTTTTATTTATTTAATGCATTTTACAAAATGACAGCTAGAATCTGATTGGTTGCTATAGGCAACATCTCCACTTTTTCAAACCCGCAGTTTAGTAAATATACCCCTATGTCTTCACAGCCAGTACTGCTCAATTCTATCTCAAATTCATAAACAAAATAGGTTATCTGTGCAGAATTATTTATACACATATATTTCGCTGAATAAGGTTTTCTTCCACTCTACTGAGCTTGTTCATTTTACACATCTTGGGCTTGAGCCTGAGTCAATTTGATCCTGGACAAAACCATTACAATGCAAGGGGTGTAAATGAGTTTATTATATTTCACACAAAGAAAATACTGTTTGTTTTTTTCATGTAGCACACAAATACTTGATAGCTTTATTTTTACACTGAAATTTAAAGTTGGTCTAAGCATGCTCTGTCCCAACTATAAATGTGTCCGCACATTTTACATTTACCTCCCCCTCCAATGGTTTTGCCGAGGTGCAAAGTTACTCCTTTTTTTTGCTTTGCTTTCCTTAATGACTCAGACCCCTTGGTTATTTTTGTAAGTAGTTTGTGTTATATCTAATTACCTCTTCCTTAGCTATCCTCATGTCATCCGTCACTGCAGAGAATACAGTGGGCTTAATGAAAAGACCCCGTTCTCCAACGGAACAACCGCCGCACTCCAGTTTGGCTCCTTCATCCTTCCCACTCTGTATGAGTTCCAAAACCTTGTTGAACTGTTTCTTGTCAATCTGAGAGTCACAGAGGGAAGGTCATATTCCGAAAAAAGAACTCAAAATAGAAACATCTTGAGAAACATTGACTTCTGTACACCATATTTATATTCTAGCTATCTATTTACAGCATTGATGCACAACCTGCAGCTCACGGGCCACGTCAGGACCACAAGGTCATTTTTTGCAGCCCAGAGGAAGCAGATACAGAGGGACCCAGGACAGAAATATTACAGTGGAAGAGAAGGGGAGTATTACAGATGTGAAGTGAATGGGTAAGGAAAGTGTTATGGGTAGGGCGACTTTTGAGGTCTCGTGTTTTGTGTTTTGGATCCGGATTTTCGCGATGTTTTGGGTTCGGATTTGTTTCGCAAAACACCTGCCGAAAGGTTTTGGATTCGGATTTAAGGTTTTGGATTCGGATTTTTTTTTGAAAAAAAAATAAAAAGTGTAAAAACCAAGTTTTTGGGCTTATTTTCACTCCTACGCTATTATTAACCTCAATAACATTCAATAACAATAATTTCCACTAATTTAAAGGCTATTCTGAACACCTAACACCTCACAATTTTTTATTTTTTTTAGTACAAAACGTTGCAACGAGGTATCTTTCTGGACTGCGTAGAGGAGTGTTCCCCACAATATAATTAAAAACCCATCAACTGGTCTGAATTACACCCAAAAATAGTATCTGCACTGCGTAGAGTAGTGGGCACTGGGCACCACAATAAAATATATAGAAAACCTTCAACAGGTCTGCATTACACCCAAAAATAGTATCTGGACTGCGTAGAGGACTGGCCACTGGCCACCACAATAAAAAATATAGAGAAAACATTCAACAGGTCTGAATTACACCCAAAATAGTATCTGGACTGCGTAGAGTAGTGGGCACTGGGCACCACAATAAAAAAATATAGAGAAAACCTTCAACAGGTCTGAATTACACCCAAAAATAGTATCTGGACTGCGTAGAGTAGTGGGCACTGGGCACCACAATAAAATATAGAGAAAACCTTCAACAGGTCTGAATTACACCCAAAAATAGTATCTGCACTGCATAGAGGACTGGCCACTGGGCACCACAATAAAATATATAGAAAACCTTCAACAGGTCTGCATTACACCCAAAAATAGTATCTGCACTGCGTAGAGGACTGGCCACTGGCCACCACAATATAATATATAGAAAACCTTCAACAGCTCTGCATTACACTGCACATACGGCTGCTCCTCCATCCTCCATCATATACATGTTGGAGTTTCAGCGTGTCAAAACCTCTTGTTTTTGATAATGACAGTGCATTTTCAATATTTTTCAATTTGCCCCACAACACTGAATGTACTTTATCTATGATACGCATCTATCTTTCTTGACTGCGTAGTGTGGTGGCCCCGGTACACAATTTGGTACCGAGGCCACAATATAATAAAAAACCCTCCACGGGTCAGAATTCCACCAAAAAAGGGTATGGACTGCGTAGTGTGGTGTGCCCGGAACACAATTTTTTACAGCGCCAACAATATAATTAAAAAATTGGGCATCAACTGTCACCGTTGTTTAATATCTGATACACCTAAATATGGACTGCACAGTGGAGTGGCCCTGGTAGTAAACGTTGTGAGGAAGCAACCTCCTTCGCCGCTCACTGACCAGGTTACCCGCTGCACTAAAAACTCTTTCCGAGTACACACTGGAGGGGGGACAACTCAGGTAAAATAGAGCCAGTTTGTACAGGGGCTTCCAAACTGGCTTTTTTTCCTGCCAGTAACAATATGGACTGTCTGATATGTCTACTTGGATGGTGTCAGCAAAGTAATCCTCCACCATTTTTTCAATTGTGACAGCATCCAATGCAGCGACAGTAGACATGTCTGCAATGGTTGGCAGGTCCTTCAGTCCGGACCAGATGTTATCAGCATCCCCGCCAGCGCCTCTTTTAGGAAAACTGAGCTTTTTCCTCGCAGCCATAGATGTGGAAGAAAATGAGGGTTTCCTATGTCGTAGGTGGCTGTGTAGGCTTGAATGGCCTTTTGATGCTCCTCCATCCTCTGCAGCATATAGAGGGTGGAGTTCTAGCACGTCACTACCTCTTGTTAATTTAGATTGCAAGGCTTGTAAATACTTTGAAGATAAAAAAAAGCAGGCTGCACAAACTGTGGAGCTAGAAAGTTAAATTAAATAGACCACTTTTTTTGGTGGCTAGTATCTATGCCCCCCCCTCCCCGCCCTACACTTGTAGTTGAATATAAAAAAAGCAGCCTGCATAGACTGTAGAACTAGAAATTCAAATATACAAAGAAATGGACAAAGGCAGTTTGGTATCTGTCTGCATCAGATCCCCTCTCCACTAGGAGTAAAATAGAAAACTATTCAGCCGTTATATAATCTAGAATATAAATAGAAATTGAGAAAGGCAATTTGGTATCTGTCTGCATCATAATCATCAACATCCTCCTCACCCCCAGCTACATCAATATCCTCCTCCCGGTGTACAACATTCACACCTTCATTAGCCAAATCTGTAACTGGACTGTGGGTGATCCTTCCAGCATATGCAGAGGGCGTGCTGCAAATGGTGGAAGGAGTCACCTCTTCCCGTACAGTGATGGGAAGGTCAGGCTTCGCAACCACCAACAGCCTTGGACTCGCCTTGGGGATTTGTGATAATTTCTCTTTAGAAGGCCGAGTTGTTTGCTGTTTTGTTGCTGACACCATAACTGTCTTCAATTTTTTGTAGGGGGGGGAGGAGGAGGAGGGCAAAGATCCTTGGGTGAAGCTGAACCACTAGTCATGAACACGGGCCAGGGCCTAAGCCGTTCCTTGCCACTCCGTGTCGTAAATGGCATATTGGCAACTTTACGTTTCTCCGCAGATGATTTTAAGTTTCTCTTTTTGCTACTTTTACTTAACTTGGGCTTTTTGGATTTTACATGCCCTGTACTAGGAGATTGGGCATCGGGCTTGGAAGACGACGTTGATGGCATTTCATCGTCTATGTCATGACTAGTGGCAGCAGCTTCAGCATTAGGAGGAAGTGGGTCTTGATCTTTCCCTACTTTATCCTCCAAATTTTTGGTCTCCATTATATGTAGCACAAGATACTGCAGAATGTGTGAACTTGGTAATATTGCAGTACCAATGGACTTATACTGCTGGATTGGTTTTGCAAATTTGGTTATAATAATTTTTTTATTTTATTTTTTTATAACTTTTTTTTTATTTTTTAAAAACTTGGGAATAATGGGGAAATAACTATGCCCTTAGAAGCACAGAGCACAGGACACAGCACCACTGGACTGAACAGGACACAGCACAGGACCCAGCAGCACTACGGAACTCAGCAGGACAGAGCACAGGACACAGCACCACTGGACTGATACTGCAGAATGTGTGAACTTTGTAATATTGCAGTACCACTGGACTTTTACTGCTGAATGTGTGAACTTGGTAATATTGCAGTACCAATGGGCTTATACTGCAGGATTGGTTGTGCAAATTTTGTGGTAATTAAAAAAAAATTTAATTAGTTTTTGGTATTTTTTTAAATAACTTTTTTTTATTTTTTTAAACACATGGGGAATATTGGGGAAATAACTATGCCCTTAGAAGCACAGAGCACAGGACACAGCACCACTGGACTGAACAGGACACAGCACAGGACCCAGCAGCACCACTGACCTCAGAAGGACAGAGCACAGGACACAGCACCACTGGACTGAGCACAGCACAGCACAGCACAGCACAGCACTGAACTGAACAGCACGAGATATAGCAGGACAGAGGACCACCTAACACACCCTCCCTCTACCCTGATCAATGCCAGAGTGAAGATGGCGGCGACTAGCGGGGAATTTATAGGATCCGAGTATCGCGAGATCCGACAACGGGATTATGAGTCAGAACCTCAGTTTCAGATTTGAATTTGGCGCCAATACCCGGATCTGTCTCGGATCCGACTCGGATCGGCAACGTTCGGGTGGGCTCGGATTTTATAAATCCGAGTGCGCTCATCTCTAGTTATGGGAAGGAGCATGGCATGTCCAATGTGATGTGACCTCCTGTAGAGGTGTGGTGCACAAACTTCTATTCTGATCAAGACTTGCACAATGGTAAAAACTTTTGAGCAAGTTCAAAAGTAAGTGCAACCTCTTCAAATGAGCACAATCTCTCAATGTGGCCCTGAAACTAAATATGGCTGTGCACTCCTGGTCTATAGTATGTATGCATATATCATATGACATCTATAACTAACAATATATTTGAGACTGTATCCTTGAAATGGACATTTGCTGCTTTTAAGCTATTATAAGAATCAAATATATGACTACACTGTTGTATTCATCTATGACGATTTATAATACTATATCAATGTTTAATATATACATAAGGCATAGCACATTGTATTTTCTCTGTAATTATGGTTATAATTTGTACACATTATTGGAAATTATTATGGTTACTAACAGACTTTATTATGGAATATACACCACGTAAATGTAGTAATATATGAATGATTTACCGTCATAAATATTTAGAAATATTGAATAAATAAGTTATATATTTAATACATTACATTATTCTAGTATAAAAGAGGGGGGACATGAGGAAGGAAGAGAAGAGAAAGTATCAGTGTATATCACCTTAATTCCAAGTGGTTGAACATAATACAAACACTTTTGGCATGAATATGATGATGTGACATCTTAATAATTAAATGTGAACTTTGCAATCTCTCAAATGGAACTTGGAACAATACAAAGAGGTATATAAGAGCTGCAACAGCTGTAACAATTAACAGCGAATATCACTGACAGTTTAATTTTGATAGAATTTGAATAAAACGGATGAATCACTCATTATTTTTTCCACCAGTACATTGGTGTCTACTGACACATTTCTCCGCCTACTCTTCCGTAATTGGCGGTTCCAACCGAAGGGCAGCAAAAAGTAGGCGGAGAAACGCATCAGTGGACGGCTACGGTCTGACGGAAAAAATATTGCCCATGCATCCCCGAGGTTTGCTCCACACCGTGGTTACAGCTTCCACTGAGTTATTAGCCGGCATATTGTAGAAAAATATATGGACTACTAACACTGCTTTCTGGATCAACAGAGAGACATATTGAAGGTCTAATACATTGACTGCAGATTTCATGACCTGTATTACATTTCCATTGTACTGTGGTTCCATTCCCTTCACATATGGAGAGTTTCTTTTGCAGCTAATTACCTTCTGAGATTGTCTCATTTAAAGTCATTGGAGAGTTTATAAACTGATCCTAATATTTTGATTATCTACTAGCTGCTATTTTCACTGGTAACCTGTGAGATCTAAATAGGTGTGGACTAATAAGTTAATCAATTTTAACTTTAAAGTGGTCGAAACCTATTTTGTATGTAGGAATAATCACTATTTCATATACATTCATATGTTGTGTATATGAGACTAATGTATTATGATTAATTGAATGTTTGGGCAGATACTATTTATGTCAGTTATGCCTGGCGTCATCATTGAATTGAATTTATTTTAATAAGTTTATGATATATCTGTACAAAGCTATATATTATCTATTTAATTTTCTATATTTATACAGGTTCCAGATCCCTGTCATTGAGAGCGGGAGTTCAGATAGGCAGAATTGTAATTTGTATTTGTCTATTAGCGCCTGATTTTTCTATCCTAATGGCACACGAGAAATCTTATAGGCTGAGTGAGAGGTGGTCCCCAGAGACGGGACAAGGCGCAGGTCAGAGGTAGATCTAAGAGGGCGGGAGGGAGAGTATTTTTGATATGAGATTTGAGATGTATGAAGGGGTGGTGTTGCTGAGGGCTTTGTAGATAAGGGTGAGTAATTTTAATTGGATTCTGGAGGACACAGGAAGCCAATGTAGGGATTTGAAAAGTGGTGCAGCAGATGTGGATCAAGGGCCTGATTCATTAATGATCTTAACTTGAGAAACTTCTTATTTCAGTCTCCTGGACAAAACCATGTTACAATGCAAGGGGTGCAAGTTAGTTTTCTGTTTTGCACATAAGTTAAATACTGCCTGTTTTTTCATGTAGCACACAAATATCAACTTTAAATTTCAGTGTACAAATAAGCTATTAAGTATTTGTGTGCTACATGAAAAAACAGGCAGTATTTAACTTATGTGCAAAACAGAAAACTAATTTGCTCCCCTTGCATTGTGACATGGTTTTGTCCAGAAGACTGAAATAAGAAGTTTCTCAAGTTAAGATCCTTAATGAATCAGGCCCCAAGAGAGGAAGATCAGTCTTGTTGCAGCATTTAAGTGGAAGCTATCAGAACAGAGGGTTAATAGTGTCATATACTGGACCAGGAAAGGTCCTATATTCCAATAATCACCCCTCATAGTCTTTCTATCTGGTCAACGCATACAATAAAGTATTCAAACTCAGATAAAATGTTTCCGATTATAAATGATTATATAGACGCAGCACATCTCTGTCTGTACCTGAGGGCCTTGTTCAGTATTAAATTCAAAAGGGTCCCCAAGAAGCCTCTTTTTGGCATAGTCCACACTTCGTTTGACAAACTCTGGATACACAGCTTCCTCCACAAACACCCGGGAGGCTGCTGTGCAGCATTGGCCTTGGTTGAAGAAGACACCTTGATGAGCGTATTTCACAGCTTGTTCCACTGTCAGCAGAGAGACATAAGATTAGGACAGCAATATGCGGCTATATTACTTATGTAGACATTAAAAGAATTTCAGCTTTCCCATTATTCTAACATAACTGGACAGTTTTCTTGTTGTGAATCTCAAGGTCTCTGGGTTTACGTCAAACCAGAGAATCAGTCAGCCCATATTCATCATCATCATCATCATTTATTTATATAGCGCCAGCAAATTCCGTAGCGCTTTACAATTGGATATTCAATGTCTTTTACTGATTGCATTTCTTTAGTATTAAAAAATTGATACGCTTGTTTAATTCAATTATACATTCCTATTTAGTATTGCTGGTTCATTAAAATACAAACTAAACAACATATTTAGATTATATTGCTGCTGAAGTTAAATTGTAAAACATAGCGGGATCAGTTCATTTTCAATTACTAATATCAGGTGATTTTCCAAAAAACTGAAAAGACCATTGAAAGTCAGGCTTTATAACTCATTTATGGAGGCACAAATTTCCATTTCATATCAGAAATTCACTCCTGTTTAATTATTAGAACATTCACAGATAATTCATACCTCTCATACCTCATATCTGGTCCTATTTGATAATTGCTATCCTTTTAAATAAACCTACTGCTAGTCTATACTAGTCACTCTGATCGCTGCTGAGTTAATACATCATAACACCATGGGGTAAATGTATTAACCTCCGGTTTCTTCAACTCCCGCGAGTTCAGTGTCTTCGGCGCTTAAATTTAAAGCGGCGCTGCCTTCTAAAGGGAAACTTCCCTTTACAAGGCAGCGCCACTTTAAATTTAAGCGCCGAAGACACCGAACTCGCGGGAGTTGAAGAAACCGGAGGTTAATACATTTACCACCATATATCCTTTAACATATACTGAGACTTGGAAACCTTGAGGTCTTTTATATACGACCCTCATCACATATATTTTTAAGAACATTTGCTAGAGAATGATTTTAGTGAAGAATTCAGATTTGGCCCAGATTCCAGGGGTTAATTTATAATCCACGCAGTGGCGGATCCAGGGCGGAACAATCACCCCTCCCCTAGCAGGCTGCAGCCGCACACAGTATAAATGTCCCTGTTTGCTGAGAGGCAGACAGTGAATCCTGCCAAGCCGCTCTGATTGAGTTTTAAACACAATAGGAGTTCCTGGACAGCATCCTCAGCCTGGTCTCTGCCGACAGGGACTTGCATTTAGTGTGCTGCCGCAGAACAGAGAAAGGTGACGGGGCATTTTTTGTTAGCTTCATAAGAGAAGAAAAGTTAAACAGCTCGAGTTAATATATTGTAACTCACAATCAGCGTCTGCAAAGACAATGCATGGGTTTTTCCCCCCGAGTTCCAGAGTGACACGTTTCAGATTACTTGCCGAGGCCGCTTCTTTGATTAATTTGCCAATCTGGGTACACAAAGATCATAACAAATACTTAGGTACATTTTTGAAAATGTATTTGATGTAAAAAAATGTCATATTTCATTTTTTTTCTTTTTGCAGTTGGAGGCTGCTATAAGATGACAAAAATCCCTGAATGTAAAGTTTGCCCGATCAGCTGTTTGTGCAACATTCTTGTGTGCCTGCTTCTTATTCAATGCTTTTTATTCAATACTTTTCTTGTGAATTTCTCTTAATATGCCTAATTCCTAGACAATTTAAGATACCATGTCTTGATCTTCACTAGTGCATATGACATGTATTAATTTGTATGAAATTCTAGATGGCGCACTACCCATACATAATAGTTGAAGCACCCAAAGGCCAGCCATACTTTTTTTTATATAACCAGAGTCTGTATAGTGACCCTTGAAGAATTAAGCCACATATGACAATGGAACTATACACAGTCCAAATACATAAAACTAAGATTTTATTATTACATAGTAATAATAATCTGTGGATCAAAGTACAAATTATGTAGGAGTTGTGAGAATTGAAGTCTCCATTATCATACATAATATATTGACATAAATGCTCAGAAAAAAAGGAAAAGGAACCCAGTATACAATCAAAAATATGTTTATGTACAGATGTGATGCTGTGTATAAATGCTATTACTGAGTATTAAAGGTAATAACTGGATCAAATCGCTATTTAAGAGACAAAATTAGGACACCTATGTCACATGAACTTTGCTGAGCCCAACTCGTGTTCTTTTGAGTGATATAACACCTATAGAAACCAGTTCTTATTTATCCAGGCAGAGCCTGGCTATTAAGAGTATGAATTCTGGTAATATAATCTAGTTAAACATTTCAATGAAACAAGCACAGAAAACAAGGACACATGAGAGCCCTAGGCTAATGAATGCACCACAATTCTACTGTAGGTGTTCATTTGCCAACACTTACCTCTGTAGAGCCAGTGAAAGCTACTTTGTCAATGTCAGGGTGGTGAGAGATGGCAGACCCAGCCGTGGGTCCAAATCCTGGCAATATATTAACTACCCCAGGAGGGAACCCAGCCTGCAAGAATAGCAAGATCAATATAATGTGCAATATATAATCTATAAACACCATACAGCACTCATGTACAGTATATAGATCCGATTTAATGTTTTATAAAGCATAGTCCAGGTCTTCCAGTGTGGGACATGTCACACCTACCTCTTCGATTAAAGACCCTATGTAGAGGGATGTGAGTGGAGTCTGCTCAGCTGGCTTGATCACCATTGTGTTCCCACAGCACAGAGCAGGACCCATCTTCCAGATCAGCATCATAAGGGGGAAGTTCCACTGAAACATACAAATGTGTATCACAGCATTAGGGTGGCCTGATAAGATGCGCTGTAAACCCCATCCCGATTCATAGCCATAGCTAATGGCCTTGGTTGTCATACACAATGGATACTCACAGGTGTGATGGCCCCACACACTCCCATCGGCTCATGTACGGTGTAGCAGAGATAACTTTCATCTAAAAGAACACAGAAATACATTATGATACAAATAAACCTTCACACAACTATACAGGTCAATACGAAAGATAAAAGCTTGTGAATACTTGGCAGGAGATAAAACCTGCCACTATGTTTTCTTTACTTTGTGTGTGCCAGGATTGTACATTTCACATGGTCTGCAGTTCAACCTCATACTGCTAGGTGGAGTGTCCATACCGTTACAAGGGGAAAGTAGGAGACACTTTCAAAACATGACCTTTGTTGCTAATTATAACATCATGTAACAACTGTGATAATAGTTTGTGTTCCGGCGAAGATCAATGCTTGGCAAGAGATTAAACACAATGCAACAATTATGAACCGGCCCGTGGGTAAGAGAACTGACGGTAAAGCAACGTACACAGACTACTTGTCAATTCTCCATTATAATTAGCGTTTTAATATGTCACTGTTCAGGAAGCACAACACTACTCAAATTGATGGTGGTATAGCGGTGAGTTTTAAAATGAAATAATGGTTGAGGGATATGGCATTGTAAAATAATTACATCTTCAGACAACTTTTATTTATTGGTTTGTACATGGCCTCTTGCATCAGCAATGTTATTTGTGGTGTCCATAGTTCATTGTGTTCGTACATTGTCAGGGTATACTGACATGCTCAGTGTGGAACTCAATAATCTCTAATTTTACAACCATTGTTGAGAACGCAGCTTGAATTGAGTGTACCACGTGGAAAACAGGAGTCTGTGTGTATCTGTCGTCAAGTTCACAAGATGCAAACTTATATCTTTTTCTTTTTATATGGAAAATAGGCTATTACTTGTAAAACTGTACAGCGTTAATGAACTGGGTTCTGATTTGTTATTTGGTTGTTGCTAATAATAATTATAATAAATGAACAGCAGTAATTGGATAATAGATCAGGTTACTGCATTAATGTTCTGTTGTTCAGTACAAAGGACTTTTGTGAAGATATTTTAGCACTATCATATCATTTCCAAAGCTAGAGGGAATAGTAGCCAGAAATCCAAAGCCATAAACAATATATGAACGTACCCACTGGGATTGTCCTTCCCTGTATTTTATCAGCCCAGCCAGCAAAATAGCGTAGAGTCCGGATACAGGCCTCCAGGTCTACGAAATAGGCAAGCAGAAAAGGTTTTCCAGTGTCCATTGTTTCTAGAGTCTGCAAAACAATGTTGGTTCAGTGAGGAAATGCACTGGAATGTCGTATGTAGGTTCAAGAGTTACACCAGTGGTGAATGTCTGATATGAAACAGAACTGGGTCTTTTAAGCATTAGATACCTATAAAACTTGTCTTCCAATGTATTTAAGAGTATTTTGTGTAACTTGATGCTGGGTTGTCAACCCTACATGAAAAGCTGAGTTCCGCTATTTCTTAAGGCTGCGTTCAGCGTATGTGCTGGAGAAGGGCTTTCTCAATAACATCAATGTAAATTCTACATATCGCTAATGTCCAGGAACAGTCCCAAATTGTTAGGATTTTCTAGGATTTTCCAATACAATGACAAAGTGTAGAACACAACTCCTCTTGTTTTGTGTACTGAATGTGATTCTCACTAGTTTATTCTTCTGCATGTTTTATAACTTAATGTGTATTGAACAGCTGTATTTAAAGTGCATTAACACTGCATTATATCCAAGACTAGTAAACATGTCATGATGGGTATCCTGCTAGGCAGTCTTCTATGCACTTGTTCAACAGTAAAGTTTCTGTAGAAATAAAATGCTAGCAACTATGCCTTATCTATGTTGCCGGGATAAATAGGCAAATGGCTCAAACTACCAAAAAGTAACACATTCAGTTCACTGCTGTTCCATGAACAGGCCTATTATCCTCATCATCATTTATTTATATAGCGCCACTAATTCCGCAGCTCTGTACAGAGAAGTCACTCACATCAGTTCCTGCCCCATTGGAACTTACAGTCTAAATTCCCTAATATAGACACACACTCACACAGACAGACAAAGAGTGAGATAGACAGACAGGCAGAGACTAGGGTCAATTTTTAATAGCAGCCAATTAACCTACCCGTATGTTTTTGGAGTGTGGGAGGAAACCGGAGCACCTGGAGGAAACCCACGCAAACACAGGGAGAACATACAGACTCCACACAGATAAGGCCATGGTCCGGAATCGAACTCATGACGCCAGTGCTGTGAGGCAGAAGTGCTAACCACTATGCCACTGTGCTGCCCACCTGTATTGTAGATACAACGGTGGCCTGTATGTGATTTTGCTTCATGAGACCAGATAGGACGTTTTCTTCCTTACTGTCTCTTAAAAAAATAAGACGATCAAAAAAAGCAGATAATGTTATCTGATGATGAAAGCAATAACAATGTACATGGATTGCTGCCTTTTGTGTGTTTTATTAACATTGAGTCTATGGGAGTGCATCTATAAAGACATAGGGCTATATTTACTAAACCGCGGGTTTGAAAAAGTGGAGATGTTCCCTATAGCAACCAATCAGATTCTAGATAGCATTTATTTAGTACATTCTACAAAATGACAGCTAGAATCTGATTGGTTGCTATAGGCAACATCTCCACTTTTTCAAACCCGCAGTTTAGTAAATATACTCCATAGTGTGTATTTTCAACTAGTTTTAACGTGTTCTCTTTTTGTCTGTGTCACGTGCTAATAACAGGAAGTTCAGCCATTTTAGATGGAGGGCTACGAAGGTTGCTGAAATAGAAAAACATTCTTCTCCACAGAAGCCAGGTAATAATGGCTTGTTATATTTTTATAGAACAGCATTACTGAGACCAGCTCATATAAACAAATTGCTCCTCATTTTGGAACACACCTACACTCTCAACAGGAAATGAAATTCTGGGAAATTATTGCAAACGACAGTGAGCTGAGCAAAATGTAAAACAAAAAAAAAAATTTTTGAGCATTGAATTCAGAATAAAAATTTAGAATTGTTAAATAGACATTTGGCTGTATTAACGAAAACTTTGTTTGTATTTACCACTGATCTTTACAAAGTTTTGCAGAAATAGTCTAAATTTTTATGAACTTCTTAAAAACGTCAAGGTATATTTGCTAAACTGTGGGTTTGAAAAAGCTGAGAAGTTGCCTATAGCAACCAATCAGATTCTAGCTGTCATTTTGTAGTATGTACTAAATAAAGGATAACTAGAATCTGATTGGTTGCTGTAGGCCGCTTTTGAATTCCATGTAAACAAACTAGTTTAACTCAAAAATGTCTTGTTTCCTCCATTTTTCACAACCACTGCCTCTGTGAATTTGAGCCAATGTCATCCTATGTGCGGTGCTGCGGAACCCTAGTTGCACCTTATAAATAAAATATGATAATAATAATAATAATAATATTAAATATTGCCTATGTACAACTTAAGCTAAATTGCAATCACTTATGATAATCCTTCTAATATTACATTGCTGAAAGGTAAGTAAAGTGGATAGTTCATGGATGGTCTTACAGCCAGGATATCTCTGTCTCGCTCCAGAAGGTCGGCCAGCTTGTGAAGCAGCTTTCCCCTACCGCTGGCATCCAGCCTCCTCCATGGGGATCCCCTCTGGAATGCAGCTCTTGCTGCTTCCACCGCTTTGTCCACATCTGCCTGTGGAACACCAGAGAGCAATTAATCATCTGTAACACATCAAGGCGCCTACTCATTATAGGGCGATAAGCCCTCCTATCTCTGGATAAGACGGGTCTCGCCAGGCGATAGCTCCCAATTCTAAGCAAGGATTGTGTCTGTACAAGTATAAGAAAAAATATAAAAAAATATATATTTTTATAACTTATTCCCCAAAGAAACAATTCAAAGACTAAAGCATTTTTTTGTATTAATTTTCTTCTGTTATCGCCATCCTGATCCTTGCTTTGCATGAGGATGTTATCGCAGGTGTGACCTGGCAAACATTTCTATTGCTGACAGAGACCCGCTGATCGTATCACCCAACATTTACAATCCAAAAAGCGGGATAAAATAACCCCCGCCCCTGTTCAGTGCACAAACAAGTTTGGGTACAAATCCACCCACTTTAATGTTAAGTCCCCACAAATCAGAATGTTGCTCTAAAATCGTGACCATTGGTTGGCATGCCTTGATGTATAGGCCTGGTGAATAGGGCTTTTTCACCTTTTAATAAATAGAACCTTCAGACTGTATGTAAGTGTATAAATCTGAAAGTGGAGGTTAATTGTCCATAACATTGTGGAAAATTAGCTCCACATTACCCATGAAATACATTCTCTTTTACTTCTTTTTACAAAGAAAGAATTTGACGTAACCAGGAAGACTGGCGGTATCTTTATAGACCACGAGACAGTTTACTGTAAAGACAAAATATCTGCACCTTCCGCTTTTTATACAGACGGGACACACATGGATCCCAACTTTGCTCAGACCATAAAGTCCACCCCAGAGTCCATTCTGAGTGTTAATGAAATAAAACCATGATAGGCCCTTATTCCTTAGTCCCTCAGGATAAGCTATTTACTGCTGGGTGAAGTAGTCCAGCTCGGCTGTAGATAGGTGTTTTGATAATAAACAAACATGAACAAAGCCAAACTGTTCTCTGCCAGAAGATGCCTGTATTCCACTCTAAGCTGATCCTTCGTCCTATGCTGATTCGTATTACCGATAAAAGGAGGAAGCTGAATACAGTTGAGGGATTCTGTCATGTGCAACTGTAAACTGAGAGTCGTTCTGTCCCTGGAGAGCATCGCTGAATCTTCAGCAGGTAAGCCTCACAAATTACTTTCTATGCAGAAAGACAGATATGGGATAAATAGTAAAGAGGTAGTATATTTCATGTTGCTGGGCTAACATGTGGAATATATTGAAGGTAGAACCAATGGATCATTATACCTTAGGTGGCACAAATCAAAGGACAAACAGAAATTTCAACGTTATTTAGAAGGGGATGAACTAAAATGGAGATTGTGAGCCAGGCCTTCTGGTCCAACATCTGTGCCTGACCTCATAAATGCTCTACAGAATGAATGGGCACATTCCCACAGAAACACTCCAACATCTTGTGGAAAGCCTTCCAAGAAGAGATGACGCTGTTATCGCTGCAAAAGAGGGACCAACTCCATAGTAAAGTACATGTATTTGAATACAATGTCATTACAGTCCCTGTTGGTGTAAAAGTCAAGTGTGCAAATACTTTTGTCCATATAGTGAATCTACCTATCTATCTATCTATCTATCTATCTATCTATCTATCTATCTTTCTATCTATCTATCTATCATCTAATATATATCTGTCTATCCACCTGTCTAAAATCTATCTATCTAGTCTATCTCATATCTATCTATCTCATATCTATCTATCCTATCTCATATCTATCTATCTAACTATCTATCCTATCTCATATCTATCTATCTATCTATCTATCTATCTATCTATCTATCTATCTATCTATCTATCTATCTCATATCTATCTATCTATTCTATCTCATATCTATCTATCTATCTATCTATCTATCTATCTATCTATCTATCTATCATCTAATATATATCTGTCTATCCACCTGTCTAAAATCTATCTATCTAGTCTATCTCATATCTATCTATCTCATATCTATCTATCCTATCTCATATCTATCTATCTAACTATCTATCCTATCTCATATCTATCTATCTATCTATCATATATTCTATCTATATATCTATCTATCTATCTATCTATCTATCTATCTATCTATCTATCTATCTATCTATCCTATCTCATATCTATCTATCTATCTATCTATCTATCTATCTATCTATCTATCTATCTATCTATCCTATCTCATATCTATCTATCTATTCTATCTCATATCTATCTATCTATCTATATATCTATCTATCTATCTATCCTATCTCATATCTATCTATCTATCTAATCTCATATCTATCTATCTATCAATCTATAATCTATTCTATCGCATATCTATCTATCTATCTATCTATCTATCTATCTATCTATCTATCTATCTATCTGTCCTATCTCATATCTATCTATCTATCTATCTATCTATCTATTCTATCTCATATCTATCTATCTATCTATCTATCTATCTATCTATCTATCTATCTATCTATCTATCTATCTATCTATTCTATCTCATATCTATCTATCTATCTATCTATCTATCTATCTATCTATCTATCTATCTATCTATCTACATATCTATCTTATCTCATATCTATCTATCTATCTATCTATCTATCTATCTATCTATCTATCTATCTATCTATCTTATCTCATATCTCTATCTATCTATCTATCTATCTATTCTATCTATCCTATCTCATATCTATCTATCTATCTATCTATCTATCTATCTATCTATCTATCTATCTATCTATCTATTCTATCTCATATCTATCTATCTATCTATCTATCTATCTATCTATCTATCTATCTATCTATCTACCTATTCTATCTCATATCTATCTATCTATCTATCTATCTATCTATCTATCTATCTATCTATCTATCTATCTATCTACCTATCTATCTTATCTCATATCTATCTATCTATCTATCTATCTATCTATCTATCTATCTATCTACCTATCTATCTTATCTCATATCTATCTATCTATCTATCTATCTATCTATCTATCTATCTATCTTATCTCATATCTCTATCTATCTATCTATCTATCTATCTATCTATCTATCTATCTATTCTATCTATCCTATCTCATATCTATCTATCTATCTATCCTATCTCATATCTATCTATCTATCTAATCTCATATCTATCTATCAATCAATCTATAATCTATTCTATCGCATATCTATCTATCTATCTATCTATCTATCTATCTATCTATCTATCTATCTATCTGTCCTATCTCATATCTATCTATCTATCTATCTATCTATCTATCTATCTATCTATCTATCTATCTATCTATCTATTCTATCTCATATCTATCTATCTATCTATCTATCTATCTATCTATCTATCTACATATCTATCTTATCTCATATCTATCTATCTATCTTATCTCATATCTCTATCTATCTATCTATCTATCTATCTATCTATCTATTCTATCTATCCTATCTCATATCTATCTATCTATCTATCTATTCTATCTCATATCTATCTATCTATCTATCTATCTATCTATCTATCTATCTATCTATCTATCTATCTATCTATCTACCTATTCTATCTCATATCTATCTATCTATCTATCTATCTATCTATCTATCTATCTATCTATCCTATCTCATATCTATCTATCTATCTATCTATCTATCTATCTATCTATCTATTTATCTATCTATCTATCTACCTATCTATCTTATCTCATATCTATCTATCTATCTATCTATCTATCTATCTATCTATCTATCTTATCTCATATCTATCTATCTATCTTATCTCATATCTCTATCTATCTATCTATCTATCTATCTATTCTATCTATCCTATCTCATGTCTATCTATCTATCTATCTATTCTATCTCATATCTATCTATCTATCTATCTATCTATCTATCTATCTATCTATCTATCTATCTATCTATCTACCTATTCTATCTCATATCTATCTATCTATCTATCTATCTATCTATCTATCTATCTATCTATCTATCTATCTATCTATCCTATCTCATATCTATCTATCTATCTATCTATCTATCTATTTATCTATCTATCTATCTACCTATCTATCTTATCTCATATCTATCTATCTATCTATCTATCTATCTATCTTATCTCATATCTCTATCTATCTATCTATCTATCTATCTATCTATCTATCTATCTATCTATCTATCTATCTATCTATTCTATCTATCCTATCTCATATCTATCTATCTATCTATCCTATCTCATATCTATCTATCTATCTATCTATCTATCTATCTATCTATCTATCTATCTATCTATCTATCTTATCTCATATCTATCTATCTATCTATCTATCTATCTATCCTATCTCATATCTATCTATCTATCTATCTATCTATCTATTTATTCTATCTCATACCTATCTATCTATTCTATCTCATATCTATCTATCTATCTATCTATCTATCTATCTATCTATCTATCTTATCTCATATCTATCTATCTATCTATCTATCTATCTATCTATCTATCTATTTATTCTATCTCATACCTATCTATCTATTCTATCTCATATCTATCTATCTATCTATTCTATCTCATATCTATCTATCAATCTATTCTATCTCATATCTATCTATCAATCTATCATATATTCTATCTATCTATCTATCCTATCTCATATCTATCTATCTAATCTCATATCTATCTATCAATCTATAATCTATTCTATCGCATATCTATCTATCTATATCTATCTATCTATCTATCCTATCTCATTTCTATCTATCTATCTATCTATCTATCTATCTATCTATCTATCTATCTATTCTATCTCATATCTATCTATCTATTCTATCTCATATCTATCTATCTATCTATCTATCTATCTATCTATCTATCTTATCTCATATCTATCTATCTATCTATCTATCTATCTATCTATCTATCTATCTATCTATCTATCCTATCTCATATCTATCTATCTATATATCTATCTATCTATCTATCTATTTATTCTATCTCATACCTATCTATCTATTCTATCTCATATCTATCTATCTATCTATCTATCTATCTATCTATCTATCTCATATCTATATATCTATTCTATCTCATATCTATCTATCTATCTATCTATCTATCTATTCTATCTCATATCTATCTATCAATCTATCATATATTCTATATATCTATCTATCTATCCTATCTCATATCTATCTATCTAATCTCATATCTATCTATCTATCTATCTATCTATCTATCTATTCTATCTATCCTATCTCATATCTATCTATCTATTCTATCTCATATCTATCTATCTATCTATCTATCTATCTATCTATCTATCAATCTATAATCTATTCTATCGCATATCTATCTATCTATCTATCTATCTATCTATCTATCTATCTATCTATCCTATCTCATATCTATCTATCTATCTATTCTATCTCATATCTATCTATCTATTCTATCTCATATCTATCTATCTATTCTATCTCATATCTATCTATCTATTCTATCTCATATCTATCTATCTATTCTATCTCATATCTATCTATCTATCTATCAATCTATAATCTATTCTATCGCATATCTATCTATCTATCTATCTATCTATCTATCTATCTATCTATCTATCCTATCTCATATCTATTATATCTTCTATCTATCTATCTATCTATCTATATATCTATCTATCTATCCTATCTCATATCTATTATATCTTCTATCTATCTATCTATCTATCTATCTATCTATCTATCTATCTATCTATCTACCAACCAATCATTTAATATCTATCTATCTATCTATCTATCTATCTATCTTATCTCATATATATCTATCTATTCTATCTGATATCTATCTATTTATCAATCTATAATCTATTCTATTGCATATCAATCAATCTATCTATCTATCTATCTATCTATCTATCTATCTATCTATCTATCCTATCTCATATCTATTATATTTTCTATCTATCTATCTATCTATCTATCTATCTATCTATCTATCTATCTATTAACCAATCATTTAATATCTATCTATCTATCTATCACACGCTTGGCCAGATCCCCGATCCCCGGCATACTTACCCGCTGCTGCCCTCCACTCGGTCCAGGCTGGGCGCCTCCATCTTTCCGGGTCTGCTCATCTATCTATCTATCTACCAACCAATCATCTAATATCTATCTATCTATCTATCTATCTATCTAATATCTATTCTATCTAATATCTGTTTACCTATCTATTTATGTTCAGCACTGGTGCTACAATCATGTGATTTCATTAAGAAATTTTATCTGCAGACTAATGCCTCGGGAGTAGGTCTGGGCGTGGTACTGTCACAAAAGGTGGATGGAAAGGAGAAATCCTGGTAACTCAGTCGCAAGCTCTTACCTAGAGAGAAGGATTATGCGACTGTTGAACAGGAGCGCCTCACCATCAAATAGGCTGGGGAAGCCCTCCGCTATAACTTCTTAGGTAGGGAGTTTACCCTAGTGACGGACCAAGCTCCATTAACATGGATGCAGGTAAATAGAGATGTCAATGCCAGAGTGACCCCGGTGGTTCTTGGCAATGCAGCCTTTCCATTTTATGGTAGATCATAGAGCAGGAGTTAAAAATAAGGATGCACTCTCCCGTAAACATGTGCCCCGCAGTGTCCGCTTCGCCCGAGTTGACGTAGCTAAGGGGAAGAGTATATGGCAAAAAGAGCAGTTTTCCACAGACCTTTAAGGTAGAGACTGGTAACCCTCTGGCAGTCTGTAGGCTCATGCTGGGTTACAACTCCACATTTCTCTACACAAAGAGCAGAGTGTTACAGGTGGGGCATATGGGAGTAATTATCTAAGGGTTAAGCTAGTTAGTACTGGGGAGGAGGCATAAATGGCTGCTTTGTGTTATGGGTGAGGCGACTGACGCCAGACAGTGGCCGGTGGTTAGTGAGAGGACCGTGTGTCTAGCTAGCCACAGGGTTGCATGGACCTGTAAATAATTTGGTTTATTGGTGTGAATTGCTGGCTGCCCTTACCTTATCTGCCTCCTGCACATCACAGATCTTCTCGTCAGTAGCTGGGTTGTACACAGGGAATGTTCTCCTGCTCACTGATTGATGCCAGTCATTGTTAATGAATATCTGAAAAACAAGATGGCCGGTTACAGTATATGAACAACTAAGCATCACTTCCCTGAATCACAATTACCTGTTATCAATCTACATTAACAATATTCATTAACATTTCTAAACCTGAATTGCTATGAAGCACACACTATTGGCTGCTTCTATGTAACTTATAAGGAAACAATACATTCTTATCTTATGAAGACCACATAATGCGACCAATGGCAAATTTGGAACAAATCCAGATACTGGGTGTAAAATTTACACCATTACAAATATTTTTTTTTACTCCAGTGGGAACATGTTAAATGCATATCCCTATTCAGAGCAGTGAGGGGGCATGACTATGTCCTGCTATAAAACCCAATGTAAACGTAGAGCTGCCCACTTTGTGTGTGCAGAATGCACTGGAATTCAGTATTTAACAAGCATGGAAAACAACATTTATATCTAACTCTAAATCCGCACCAATATTTTAATGTATCTACAAACACAAATCTTTATGCTGGTGTTCATGTGCTATGAATAACTAAATACTTTGAATAGTGCATAGACCCAGTACTGTATGGTGTCATCCAAAGACTGGCACCTGTGCAAACTGATATACCTGATAATGTGCTGCTATCCACATAATGTGATAATACAAAATAATAGGGACTGAAAGTAACGTAACCTATTTAGCTATACCGATATCTACACACATTACAACCTGTTTATAGTAAAGATGCTCAGGCTCGGTTCCCCGAGAACCGAACATACACGAACTTAGCAGATCCAAGTACCGAGCCGAGCCGGCTCGGTACTTTCGTGCTTTTTCTAAATTGAAAATGAGGCAAAACGTCATTGTTACGTTGTCGGATCTCGTTAGTTTTGGATTCTATAAGTAACACCCTCCATGGCGATCCAGCGCCATTTCAGAGGGACACAGAAGGGGTAGCACAGTCTGTAGAGTAGTTGGGCAGCAACATAAAATAGAAAGAGGAGGGGGTAGCAGTGTTCTTCAAAGTCTCCAGTGACATTCAGGAGAGCTCCATTGCTCCATTGCTAATTGTCATTGCTGAAATAGATTTAATAGGGCAGGTTTGGTCTTCTAAATCTGCAGTCCAATAATGTACGGTTGTTATATAGGTAACACACAAAGAGGAGAACACCAGTGCTCCATTGTTATTGTCATCGCTGAAATACAAATACTATTGCTTGCAGGCTTGGTGTAAATCTGCAGTCAAATTGTACGGTGTTATATACGTTACACACAAAGAGGAGAGCTCCATTGCTCCATTGCTAATTGTCATTGCTGAAATACAAATACTAGTGCTGGTAGGCCTGGTGTAAATATGCAGTAAAATTGTACGGTGTTATATATGTTACACACAAAGAGAAGAGCTCCTTTGCTAATTGTCATTGCTGAAATACAAATACTAGGGCTGGCAGGCTTTCCTTCTGAATTTGCAGTCAAAGTGTACGTTGTTATCAAAATGGATTCACAAAAGTACACAGAAGAGCAGGAGCACCAAGCAGCTGCTGCCACCAGTCATCATGATAGTAATCCCACTACGTCATCTGGTAAAGCCTATGTAAAAGTCGATAGTGTTTTTAAGTCAGGGGAACAAAAAGGTAAACTAACACCTTTAACCTTGGTCAAGAAAAAAAGACCTGTAATCCAGGCAAAATTATCTGCAGAAAAAAATAAAATTGTCAACATGCCATTCTACACACCCAGCGGCAAAGAAAGAATGAGGCCTTCGCCTTTCTCTATGAGTACGAGTTCTGCAACTGTCACTGAGGCATCTTCTTGTAAAGTCAGTCGTGACTCGTGACCAAGCAAGACCTTGTCATTCGGACTCCAAAAGTGGTGTCCAAATACTTTTACGTGTAAAAGCAGAGCTGGAAGAAAACAGTAAGGCATTAGAGGAAAATGTATGTTCAAATTCATAAATGACACAAATCCCTGAGGAGAGTCTATTCTTGAGTGCTATATGTAATTCTGACCATGCCTGAAGAGCCCAAGTGTAGCCGGTGGTACACCAATTGAGTATGCCACTTTGGAATTGCAACAGGATGAAGGGGATGTTGATGAGGATGATGTTGTTTGTGTAAGTCCTGCACCGGTGGAAGCAGTTCTGGCACGTGATAAGAAGAAGGCCATTTCTGGCACGTGATAAGAAGAAGGCCATTGTCATGTCTGGACATAAGACCAAAAAATACACTTCTTATGTTTGGAATTATTTTTACCCAAATCCAACAACAGTTGTCTAGCCATTTGTGGCGTTTGTAAAGCCACAGTAATGTAAGCATGAATGTCTAAAAAGACGTGTATATGTATTACCTTCCACTTTGATGCTGTTTGATAAAGTGTTTGTAATCTACACTTTACATCAAAGGTACCTAACTAGATTATAATTTTGTCGGAATTGGGGCTGATTCAAAGCTCAATGATGAACTCGCTTTTTGCTGGGAATTACAATGGCTCTTTTTAGTGCATTGTCTGGCACCCTGGATTGGTCTGGGTCTGATAAAAGTACGCATCCCGGGAAGTGGGGGTGGGGGACTTGGTCAGTGTTCGTTGCCAAGTATTAGCTGTAGAATTACCTCAGTTATCCAAGAAACAGGTGGAGCGATCAAATGAACCCTAACTGGTTTCATGATCCAAAAACAATTCCATCTTGCACCACTTTTCTTTTCTGCCACTGCTGTGTGGAAAAACCAAAACCAGTTCACGGGGGTCAGTGAGCATCTCTAGTTTATAGTGATACACACAGTGCCACCCATTCTGTACTGACACTCAAGCACATGCAGCCTGTCTGTACTATTACTTGCACACTGCAATCTGATTGTATTGATACTAGCACAGAAATAGACACACACAATGCAACCTTTCTATGAGACGTACACTGCAGTATCTTTAGACTGATAGCTACACACAGCAGCCTATTGATAGTGATATCACACACACTGCAACCTGTCTATCTTCATACCAGCACACTGCCAATTGTCTACACCGATACTTGCACACTGATAGCAGGGCCGGATTAACCATAGGGCTAACTGGGCTACAGCCCAGGGGCCTATGGCATCCAGGGGGCCCTTGAAAGTGCTCAGCAGCAGTATTGATCGGTCGGGGGTGGGGGCGCCCCCGGCACGATCAGTGCTGCTGAGCACTTTCACTGCGTCCTTCTCCTGCATCCTAAACATTTTTATACTGATACGTACACTGCAGCCACTGTATACTGATACACCATCTGCACACTCTCTCTATGTTTACTTGAACGCGCAGGCATTGTCTACACCATTACTCTGACAGACAGATAATGCAACTTGTCTGTAATGATACAAACATTACAATCTCTCTATACCGATAGTTCCAAACTCTGTAGTGTAACCTGTTTTGACCTGTAGTCTGTTCTAATTATACAATCATCATCATTGTTTATTTTTGTAGCACCACACATTCCGTGGCGCCTGACATAATCATACAAAGATGACATACAAGAAAACCGTAAGCATAACAGGTACATGGGTACAAACAGAAGAAAAATGAATGCATGGATGCAATTAAACACAACAAATCACATTGCATAAATAAAAAAAAATCAGCATAAGACATGACAACAGCAGAAAGACAAAGAGTGGACAGATATGAGAGCTTACTCGTGAGAGCTTACATTCTGGATGGGAGGGGTAATGAGAGACGATAGAAGTAAATGAGACATTAGACTTAGTGGTCCAGGCGAGTAGCAGAGGAGGAAATATTGTGGTGGTGATGGAGCAGCAGAGGTAGGGATATTGAGCAGGGAGGATGGGGAAGATGGGGAGGAGTGGACGTAAATTAGGATAGGAGGGAGCTGAGGATTAGACAGAGTATAGGATGGGGAAGAACGGGGAACAGGGGAAGTACAAACAATGATACACAAACTAAAACCTGTTTGTAGTGATATAAGCACTGTAACCTGTCGATACTGATACACACATACACGACAAACTGTCTACATACCTTCCAACATTTTCCCTGAGGTAATCGGATGCAAAAAAGATGTGGTCACGCCATATTGGGAGGCGTGCCACATCCCCCAGAGGCATGCCCATCACTTAAGATGCGAGTTGAGACAAATGTGCGACTGGCAACATGGTCTGTTAGTCCCCTCAAACCGCCTAAATCGAGACATTTGGTTTAGGTGTCTATACTGAAGCTCGTATACACTGCAAGCTGTCTATACTAAAACAATAACTTATCCACAGATACCCATGCTGAAATTTGTCTATACACTCTGGCTACACTAATACATACACTAAAGGGTTTACTTATTAAAATGCAGCAATAGAGCTTGTTTTCTATCGCTGCAAGGCAGCTGAACAATATTATATACTGATCCGGAGATGTAATGGTCAATTTACCGCTTAGCTGGGCCAGTTTCAAGGGACAAGAGCAATAATGACCCTGCTATGCAGGGTCGGATTTACCACTATGCAACCTAGGCAATTGCCTAGGGCCCAGCGGTCCCGAGAGGGCCCTCCCAGGGCCGGCGGTGAGACCAAACTTTAAAAATGGGCCGCTACTTATGGGCCAGTGCTATGTGCTTGCCCCCTGGGCTAAAGTCTGCCAGCCAGCCCCTGAATAGGGGTATATGTTATGCTAAAAACTATAGTGCTATGGATTTTTTCAGGGAGGGGGCCCCAAACCAGTATCTTGCCTAGGGCCCCATGAGGTCTAAATCTGGCACTGCTGCTATGTGGTTTAGACAGGCACAGTAGAACTGAAAGGCCAACACAACCTGTCAAATCATGCAGAGGCAGAGGCTGCCCCTTCATGAATCTTCAAAGAAAGCACCCACTTTCACCGAAGATAGGGTTCTTCGACATTTAAAAAAGAGACCGCTAAAACATGTAAGTAGTGGTATGTTGTAACTCTACATATTGAGATTCACATACAACATTCCTTACTAGCAGCATTGCAACCTATTGGTACCCACACTGTAATTAGTAAATATTGATTTTTAAATAACACTGCCATTATTAATAATCTGACATGCTTCAATTTGTCTGCACTAATAGTTATAATATATATATTATTAATCTACACTGCAGTGGTGTCTCACTATAATCTCTTTTCGGATCCATCTTTCTATTTACCTGTCAAAAACGAGAATGGAGGAGGAACGGGTTAAATGGCCCCTATGAGCACATGCCCAAATTGTTAATTGTGCATTTCTTGCATATTGAAAGTGAAAAACATGAATAGCGACTCTAATCCTACAGCATACGGCACACAAAAAAGACATCACAGAATATGAATGGCTAGAAAAACATCCATGTGCATAGTTCCCAAAAATATATTTAAGTAAATTGCTGTAATATTTCCGCATTCAACATCCCTCCACAATATATCGAAAACGAAACTTGGAAAATTGGTTCCGATGTGTACTGGGTGGCAATATGGCCATACGTATATACACATACAGTATATATTACCATGTGCCCATGTTTGAATTCACATAGGCTGCAATAAAAGGTGAAAGACTACTTTATAATATTAATAGAATACAAACTACAAGAACATAGGGCTTACAGGATTACTCTGCCCCCTGACGGACACAGCGCAACCTCTGTTAGATGAAGTAGGAACTACGGTTCCATCATGGTCTAGGTCAGGGAGCTCCCCCAGAGGAACACTGAGGAAGAGCTTGGTGGCCGTCTTGTTCTCTGGAGACCATCTGGCCAGAGGTTGAGGAGCTGCTGTAGAGAGAGAAAAGAGAGTGTTTCCTGCTGCGGCTGATACTGCTGAGTACTGCAGTAGGGAGAGCCATGTAGCTGGTACCCTGGGCAGCATGGGATTAACCGAGCTCCGGCTTAGTTCTTTTCTATTTTATTTCAGAGAGGGAGAGAGCCTGAGCTCATCAGCCATATCCTGCCTACCATCTTCCCCACCCTAGGTACAGATTGGTGAGAGAGACAGCTGAGTTACTGCATTAAATATTCTATTTCAGGAGACTGTTTAAACCACTAGGAAGAGCCTCTCTGGGCCGCTTCTTATCTAAACTGTGTAGTGACATTCATCCAATGCACCCTACCAGCTTCTTATTGTCCCCAACATTGTCCACCCATGAAACAATTCCACAGTGAGACAACGCTAGGGGACGCTAGCAGTGTATGTGTGGGGTGTTCTAACCATCACTATTGCTATAGTGTGCTGTGAAAACTGAGTGTTATTTCCCTGTCACATAATTCCCCCATCCCTCACTCATGCTCATCCATTTCCCACTTACACCCAGTTTACCCAATATAATAAGTACACCTTAGGGACTTTATATACCTGCCAATTGTATTGTTGGGCAAATAGGAAAGCAGACAGGGATTCCCATGACAGAATCAGCCATTCGACTGCATGTGGCCCATGAAAGACCTGAGTACAGGCAATGCCACCTAAAGCAAGCGACCTGCCTACAATACCCTTTACCAAACTCAGCAGAAAATGGCTTACATTGGTTTGAGTAGACTGATTAAACTTTATGAATATTTGCTAATTCATTTTTTTAGATTCGAAATTAAATAAATGATATCAAGGCACACTAAAACCTACAACATCCATTCTGACATATCCACATTGTAATAGCCATCGTGATATCCAGACATATTGCAACTCTGACACACTACAACCTACAATAGTAATCTCATTGTGAATAATGATATCCAGACCCACTGCAACGCTGACACCCTGAGACATTATAACCTACAATATCCCTACCTCTATACATAATGATATCCAGACCCACTGCAACGCTGACACCCTGAGACATTATAACCTACAATATCCCTACCTCTATACATAATGATATCCAGACACACTGCAACGCTGACACCCTGAGATACTATAACCTACAATATCCCTACCTCTATATATAATGATATCCAGACACACTGCAATGCTGACACCCTGAGACACTATAACCTACAATATCCCTACCTCTATACATAATGATATCCAGACACACTGCAACGCTGACACCCTGAGACACTATAACCTACAATATCCCTACCTCTATATATAATGATATCCAGACACACTGCAATGCTGACACCCTGAGACACTATAACCTACAATATCCCTACCTCTATACATAATGATATCCAGACACACTGCAACGCTGACACCCTGAGACACTATAACCTACAATATCCCTACCTCTATATATAATGATATCCAGACACACTGCAATCCTGACACCCTGAGATACTATAACCTACAATATCCTTACCTGTATACATAATGATATCCAGACACACTGCAACGCTGACACCCTGAGACACTATAACCTACAATATCCCTACCTCTATACATAATGATATCCAGACACACTGCAACGCTGACACCCTGAGACACTATAACCTACAATATCCCTACCTCTATACATAATGATATCCAGACACACTGCAACGCTGACACCCTGAGACACTATAACCTACAATATCCCTACCTCTATACATAATGATATCCAGACACACTGCAACGCTGACACCCTGAGACACTATAACCTACAATATCCCTACCTCTATACATAATGATATCCAGACACACTGCAACGCTGACACCCTGAGACACTATAACCTACAATATCCATCCTACTATACATAATGATATCCAGACACACTGCAACGCTGACACCCTGAGACACTATAACCTACAATATCCCTACCTCTATACATAATGATATCCAGACACACTGCAACGCTGACACCCTGAGACACTATAACCTACAATATCCCTACCTCTATACATAATGATATCCAGACACACTGCAACGCTGACACCCTGAGACACTATAACCTACAATATCCATCCTACTATACATAATGATATCCAGACCCACTGCAACGCTGACACCCTGAGACACTATAACCTACAATATCCCTACCTTTATACATAATGATATCCAGACACACTGCAACGCTGACACCCTGAGACACTATAACCTACAATATCCATCCTACTATACATAATGATATCCAGACACACTACAACGCAGACACCCTGAGACACTATAACCTACAATATCCTTACCTGTATACATAATGATATCCAGACACACTGCAATGCTGACACCATGAGACACTATAACCTACAATATCCATCCTACTATACATAATGATATCCAGACCCACTGCAACGCTGACACCCTGAGACACTATAACCTACAATATCCCTACCTCTATACATAATGATATCCAGACACACTGCAACGCTGACACCCTGAGACACTATAACCTACAATATCCTTACCTGTATACATAATGATATCCAGACACACTGCAATGCTGACACCCTGAGACACTATAACCTACAATATCCATCCTACTATACATAATGATATCCAGACCCACTGCAACGCTGACACCCTGAGACACTATAACCTACAATATCCCTACCTCTATACATAATGATATCCAGACAAACTGCAACACTGACACCCTGAGACACTATAACCTACAATATCCATCCTACTATACATAATGATATCCAGACCCACTGCAACGCTGACACCCTGAGACACTATAACCTACAATATCCATTCTGCTATTTACTAAGTGCAGCATCCGATGAGGTTTAACTCTAGCCCTCAATGTTAGCTTTCTCTGCAATATTTCTAGAAAAATATCCTAACAACTGTGACACCCTCACACACTACAACCTACAACATACATTCTGCTATATACACATTTAGAAACATAGTTTTAATACTATTGTTATGGCATGTGACACTTTACATTACTTCTACTTTCTATTATCTCATACTCAGACACAAAATACTATGTGGAACATAACAAATTAGTGTGCAGCGATTCATTTGTGACAGTATCTTGTATTACAGCATTTATTAGTAAATAAAATTTTCTAACATAATAATATACTACTGTATAAATGAAATTGAATATTTCAAAAGTAAACAGCACATAAAGTGTATGCAGCAATATTGGAGAGTTCAGATGTTACCTTATGATGCAGAATTTCCAGGATAGAGACTGGTTGCGGTAAGGACAGGCCATTCTCTATGGTCCCATTGGTGGTCATATTACAGCACTGGTGAATTGTTGGGTAAGAGGATATTGGATATCTCTTTTTTTCTTAACTTTCCTCAGTGAATGTGCTTCTGCTCTGTGCAGGAGTTTCCTGGGTGTCTATTTCTGGACAGATAGGGGAGCTCCTCTCCCTTTAATAACAAAAGTTCAGAGCTATCCTGTCATTGGATGAGGAAAGTGATGCCGATTGGCTGCAGAGAGCAGGCCCTCCACACCCCCCTTCTTTTACAAAGTTTCTAATATGATAGCAGAGATTACAGAGTGAATTACTTGTAGGGAGATGACATCAGTGTAAGATAAATAGTGGAAGTAAAATGTGCCCTGAGCCTAATGTCTCTCTAACAGGAGACAAGAGTCTATGTCTGATATATGTGTACTGTATAAAGTGGTGAGATGTCTGCCCTAATGTCCCTATGTCTGTGTATAAGGAGGAGGTGAGAGATATGCATCATTTTGTCTGTGTATTAGGAGGAGAGGTCTGTGTCCTAATGTCTGTATATAAGGATGAAGTGACAGATATGTGTCCTCGTACCTGTGTATTAGGAGAAGAGAAATCTGCGTACCTATGTCTGTGTATAAGGAGGAGGTGAGAGTTGTGCATTCTTTTGTCTGTGTATTAGGAGGAGAGGTCTGTGTCCTAATTATAAGGATAAGGTGAGAGACATGTCTCCTGATGTCTATATATTAGGAGAAGAGATGTCTATATAAGCAGGAGGTGAGAGGTTTGTGTCTTAATGTGTGTATATAAGGAGGAGGTCAGAGATGTGTGTCCTGGTACCTGTGTATTAGGAGAATAGAAGTCTGCGTCCCAATGTCTGAGTATAAGGAGGAGGTGAGTTGTGCATCCACTTGTCTGTGTATTAAAAGAAGAGAGGACTGCACCCTGGTGTCTCTGTATAAGGAGGAGGTAAGAAGGCTGTGGTTTAATGTCTTTGTATAAGGAGAATGTTAGAGATGTGTGTCCTGGTACCTGTGTATTAGGAGGAGAGAGGTCTGCGTCTTAGGGCTAGATTTACTAAGCTGCGGGTTTGAAAAAGTGGGGATGTTGCCTATAGCAACCAATCAGAGTCTAGCTATCATTTTGTAGAAGGTACTAAATAAATGAAAGCTAGAATCTGATTGGTTGCTATAGGCAACATCCCCACTTTTTCAAACCCGCAGCTTAGTAAATCTAGCCCTTAATGTCTGATTATAAGGAGGAGATGATATATGTGCGTCCTGATGTCTGTGTATTAGGAGAATAGAGGACTGCATCCTGATGTTTCTTTATAAGATGGAGGTGAGAGGTTTGTGACTTAATGTCTTTGTATAAGGAGAATGTTAGAGATGTGTGTCCTGGTACCTGTGTATTAGGAGAAGAAAGATCTGCGTCCCAATGTCTGTGTATAAGGAGGAGGTGAGAGATGTGTGTCCTGGTGTCTGTGTATTAGGTGAGGAGAGGTCTGCATCCTGATGTCTCTGTATAAGAAGGAGCTGAGAGGTTTGTGTCCTAATGTCTGTGTGTAATGAGGAGGTCAGAAATGAGTGTCCTGATGTCTGTGTATTAAGTGAAGAGAGGTCTGCATCCTGATGTATCTGAATTAGAAGCAATGGAGAAGTGTACCTGGATATTTGATGGAGAAGAGAAGTTGTGCGTCCGGTGGATAAACAGTATATTAGGAGGATATTAAATGGTTGTGCCCTTATTTGGTAAATGTGTCTTAATGACAGTATCTAAAGAGTAATGGTAGCTGAGTATTAGGCTTTCAGCTATCTCCAAGAAACGTAAGCAATTAGCATGTCAGAAAGCCGATCTTAGGATCACAGCCTGCATATCACGACATATCAGTGTTACAGAGAGTTCTATTTTACAAAATGACTATTCCCGTACAGTTAAAAGTCATTGTGACTTAAAGATATAAAAATAATCTGAAATTGCTATTTTTCTGACAGATAACTTTTATTGGGTTTGACAGGATGAGGATTAACAAACCTTTAGTGGTTTATGATAATCACGCTGATGAAACTGTGTGTGAGATAAACAGTTTGGGCTGTAAAACGTCTCACTGTGATGTTACTGAGCTCTGTGGGTTGGCCGGGGCACTGCTTCTTGTCTCCAAGATTTTTTGCAGAAAACAGATCTCATGGGTATAAATCAGAAAGATAACAATTAGTTGGGAAGGAAGTCCTCGGTCTCCTTTGTTTTCATTCCAAAATACACCTGCTTCCAATTCCAGCTGTTTTCTTGAATTCAGTAGCATATGGTGTGGTCAGATCTGTGTGATCTCCTGACAGACTGCACAACTACTAGACTGCCCTTTTTCATGTATTGGTTTAGATGAGAGTTTTACACAGTTACATTAAAGTAAAATAGAATATGTAGGATAGTATATAATTACAATTCACATTTTTATCAAAATGTGGTATGCAACAAACCAGCTTTATCCTATTCAGTTTATTTATATAAAGCAAATGTATGCTGGGAGAAGCACCAGGGAGATGCAGAGAGAGCGATAGGTGTAAGTGATCACGATTTAAATGTGAGTCAAAATCTGGGTTGCAGGAGTGTGCCAATGTGAATATTAGGTGTCAGCAAGCTGGATCAACTAGGTGTGTTCCACAGGTGAAGTTAGAGGGTGTCAACTCTAGGGACAAAGGAAAACAGTCATTACCTTAATTTTTATATTTATATAGTAACAATGCAGTGTACAGAAGTGATTTATACTGTAACAATGCAGTGTACAAAAGTGATTTATACTATAACAATGCAGTGTACAGAAGTGATATATACTGTAACAATGCAGTGTACAGAAGTGATTTATGTTCCAGTGCTTAGTGAACCGTATAGAGAATGTATGTAAATAAATTTATATAAAAAAAAATGTCTTGAAACACATTATTTTTTATAAGTTGTGTCGGTGTACCAGTTCTGTTGCTGCATCTGCTTTTCATCTGCTTAAGCGTTTTTCAAACCTACATATGCGGGAACCACTGATTGACTATTTTAACCCACAGGATCCTTATGTGAGAGAGACTGAGCAACAGCTGGATGGTTGACAAAAGGGTACAACAAGGTAGGGGTTATGAAGGACGCACTACAACAACACAGTAATGTCACTAAGAGAATTCTTACACTGCATATTGGTTCAGTCCATAAAATGGTTGTCTTTACTGTGTACCAAATAACATTAGATAATTAAGTATAAACAATACTAAACCCATGATGAAAAAACTAAATTCTGACCCAAACTCTGTCTCAAATTACCGCCCAATCTCTCAGTTCCCATGTCCCTCCAAGCTTCTCCAGGGACTTGCCTACAGACTTGACTAAGGTTGTCAATGATTTAATCACTGCTGAATTCAAAGCCTATTACTTTCTGTTAGTTCTCCTGGATCTCTCTGCTGCATTTAACACTGTTGACAACTCTCTTCTCATACAAACTCTACAATTCCTAGGTCTTCAAGATGATGTCCTATCCTGAGGCCTGATTCATTAAGGATCTTAACTTGAGAGATTTCTTATTTCAGTTTCCTGGACAAAACCATGTTACAATGCAGGGGGGTGCAAATTAGTATTCTGTTTTGCACATAAGTTAAATACTGACTGTTTTTTCATGTAGCACACAAATACTTGATAGCTTATTTGTACACTGAAATTTAAAGTTGATATTTGTGTGCTTCGTGAAAAAACAGTCAGTATTTAACTTATGTGCAAAACAGAAAACTAATTTGCACCCCTTGCATTGTAACATGGTTTTGTCCAGGAGACTGAAATAAGAAGTTTCTCAAGTTAAGATCCTTAATGAATCAGGCCCCTGGTTCTCATCCTACCTATCTAAGCATCTTTTTCAGTGTTTTTCTGGATCCACCTCTGCTACACCTCCCTTATTAGTTGGAGTACCACAAGGGTCAGTATTAGGTCCCTGCAGTTCTCTATCTTTATCACTTCTCTTGGAAAACTAATAAGCTCCTTTGGATTTTAGTATCATAACTTTTGCGGATGATGCACAAATTTTTGTACCCTCTCCTGATCTCTCACCATCTGTGTAGGCCCGTGCTACTGACTGTGTTTCTGGCTATTTCACAAAAGTTAGCTACCTGACATTTCTATTTCTGTTAAAAACACGACTAGAAATCCCACCCCACAAGCTCACTTTCTAAGTGTGATCCTTGGCGCAAACTGTTCCCCACATCGACTCTATATCTAAGTCATGTTACATACATCTAAAAAATATTTCTATTATATGCACATATCTCACACAAGACACTGCAAAAAAGTTAATACATGCACTCATCATCTTCCACATTGACTATTGCAATTCCCTTATTACTGGTTTTCCCCAAATCAAAGTCTCACCGCTAGAATCTATTTTGCACATAGCGGCTATATTGATTTTCCTTGCAAATCATTCTTTCACAAATGATCCATCTGTCAGTCTCTAATTTAGTTGCTTGTTTTTCACCAAATCCAATATAAAATATTTCTACTAACATACAAGGCCATCAACAAAACTGCACCAACATACATCTCCTCACTTGTCTCAAAATATCCCCCTACTCGACACCTCCGTTCTGCGTCTCTCAACCACACTCATTACCTGCTCCCGGGACATTTTTTGGCCTGCACCCACTTTGTAGAATTCCCTCCTTCACACAATAAGACTTTTTGCTAGTCTTCAAACTTTCAAGTGTTCTCTGAAAATCCACCTCTTCAGGCAAGCTTATAAAGTTCCTCAACCACTCTCTTAACCTTGCTAGGGTACCCTATTACCACCATTTACACAATTCACACAATATCTCTCTGACCCCTTCACCAACATTGCAGGATCAAGTAGCCCACTAAGCACTTTTTACCTTTAGCAATCTGGCTGGACCAATATGCAATATGTAGCACTTAACCTCATGTATCAAACACCCATTGTTCCATAGATTGTAAGCTTGTGAGAAGGGCTCTCTTACCTATCTGTCTGTCTGTATTGGCAAGTATTGTTTTATTACCTTTGTTCCCAATTGTAAAGCGCTACAGAATTTACTGTCTCTATATAAATAAATGTTGAATAATGATGATGATGCCTCATCATTTAAATGAGACAGATAAGTCTGGAAATTAATTACATTGTTTTTACTTTTAATTAAAAAAAAAAAACATTTTTGAGCATTGAATTTAGAATAAAATTTTCATGAACTTATTATAAACTTCAAGGTATATTTACTAAACTGCCGGTTTAGTTATTATTTATTTAGTATATTCTACAAAATGACAGATAGAATCTGATTGGTTGCTATAGGCAACATCTCCACTTTTTCAAACCCGCAGTTTAGTAAATCTAGCCCAGGGCTCGGCAACCCCTGGCACGCGTGCCAGACGTGGCACGCTGACCACTTTGGTCTGGCACACCGCCGCTTAAGCTGCTTCAATAAAACAGCAGGTGATGGCTGAAACGGAGATTCTGGGGGCAACTGTGGCATACTATATATTTATGGGGGCAACTGTGGCATACTATGTATTTCTGGGGGCAACTGTGGCATACTATAAGTTTCTGGGGGCAACTGTGGCATGCTATGTATTTCTGGGGCAACTGTGGCATGCTATGTATTTCTGGGGGCAACTGTGGCATGCTATGTATTTCTGGGGCCAACTGTGGCATACTATATATTTCTGGGGCAACTGTGGCATGCTATGTATTTCTGGGGGCAACTGTGGCATACTATACATTTATGGGGGCAACTGTGGCATACTATGTGTTTCTGGGGGCAACTGTAGCATACTATATATTTATGGGGGCAACTGTGGCATACTATGTGTTTCTGGGGGCAACTGTGGCATACTATAAGTTTCTGGGGGCAACTGTGGCATGCTATGTATTTCTGGGGGCAGCTGTGGCATGCTATGTATTTCTGGGGGCAACTGTGGCATGCTATGTATTTCTGGGGGCAACTGTGGCATACTATATATTTCTGGGGGCAACTGTGGCATGCTATGTATTTCTGGGGGCAACTGTGGCATACTATATATTTATGGGGGCAACTGTGGCATGCTATGTATTTCGGGGGGATTTGTGGCAAGCTTTGTATTTCTGGGGGCAACTGTGGCAAAGTATGAATTGTGGGCACAACTATGAGGCATAAGATGAATTGGGGACACAATTATGAGGTATGATATGAACTGGGGCACTATTGTGCGGCATAACGTTTTTTTGCTAAGAGGGGAGGGGGGGGGCTACAAATTGGCCGGGCCTGCTTGGTGGCCCAAGTCCTCACTGGAGACTTATCTTTGGAAATAATTTTTTTATTTTAAAAGTACTTTGTTTTCAAAAAAATTATTGAGTGCAGGGGGGATCGGTGGTGGCTAAATCCCCTTCAGCTCAGGTATCTTCAGACCCAAGGTCATGTGACTGCAGTGGTCACATGGTACTCGGCGGGCTGCTGGATATCTTCCCATGCTGTGCAGTGGTGAATAAGGTAAGTGTGCTGGAGAGGGGGCATGTGTGACTAAAGGTGCTGGGCAGAGGGAGGCACGTGTGATTAAAGCATGTGGGCAGAGGGGACATATGTGAGCAAAGCTGCTGAGCAAGGGGGCATGTGTGAGGAATGCATTTTTCTGTAAGAGAGTGGCCTGGTGCTTTTCACCTGCTAGACATGCCCCCAATGATGTACTGCCACACCCCCAATTGTACGACCACTTGCATGGTAAAAAAATGTTGTGGAGCGGCGGCGCAACATTTTTTTTTACCATGCTTGACTATAAAGAGGGACACATGAAGTTGCTGTACTGGGGCCATGAATTTCTCTAGGCAGCCGTGTATGTATGTATGTTTGTATGTATGTATGTATGTATGTATGTATGTATCTATATATATATATATATATATATATATATATATAATCACACCCAACTGGCACACCTGGGCTTCACTAGATTTTAGCCGGCACTCTGATAGAAAAAGGTTGCCAACCCCTGATCTAGCCTATGGTCTTTCCACAATTCCCATGTGTGTTGTGATCTCTGACATTACTGTGTAAATTGATGTACAGGGGCGTTTTATTTGGCCTGTGTGCAAGTGTAGTGCTTGACCGCTAACCCATCCCCCTCACATGTGACAAGAGGAGAGTTGTAGGGGGAAATATGTGACAAGGGGAGAGTGGGTAAGGCATATATGAAACAAACCTTCCCCACTCTCCCCTTGTGACTCCACCTCCATTCTGCCCTTGTCACGTGTGCATCTCCCCACTCACTGCACAGGTTCTAACCTGCTATGTTGTCTGGTGTAGGAGGGCTTTGCTCCCACCTCTGCTGCTCCATGTGAGAAGGAACTCTGTACATAGAACCAATAACTCCCAATGATGATCTCAGTGATGCACTGCACAGACCGGCCAGTAGTACAGTGCATCACTCTTACCCTCCCTCCAACATACTGTGACTGCACAGAAATACTCTAGGTCTCCCTTTCCCAACCAGCTTCAACATTAAATCAATAGCAAACCCATTTAATAAATAGGCTGTCATCTTCCCAACTTGCCCCATCATTAAATTATTAGTCCCCACATTTAATAAAAAGAACCCATATTGCATTATTAGCCTCTATAATATATTAATGCCCCCCATGAACCCCACATTGCATTAAGAGCTCCCACATTTAATAAAAAATATATGCCATATTAAATTAGCAGTGCCTACCTGCTGATACATTACATGAATACACCTCACGCCACATTACATTAATATCCCTCACAATATGTTAAAAGCCACAACCAACTCCTATGTTACAATGATAAACCCCAGCAACCCCCACATGACATTAATAGCCTCAGCACAAAACCCCCCTCATGACATTGATAGCCTCAGCACATAAATAGGCTGCCATCTCCCCAACTTGCCCCATTATAAAATTATTAGTCCCCACATTTAATACAAAGACCCCATATTGCATTATTAGCCTCTATAATATATTAATGGCCCCCATGAACCCCACATTGCATTAAGAGCTGCCACATTTAATAAAAATATACCCCATATTAAATTAGCAGTGCCTACCTGCTGATACATTACATGAATATGCCTCACGCCACATTACATTAATACCCCTCACAAGATATTAAAAGCCCCAACCAACTCCCATGTTACGATGCAACCTCCACATGACATTAATAGCCTCAGCACATAATACCCCCTACACAATTTACATTGATACAGTTTCACACACATTACATTAATACTCCTCACACACATTACATTAACAGCCCCACATGACACGCATAGCCCTAGTATACAACAGTACCTCCCACACACACACTTACATTACATTAATACCCCACATGTGTTTGATGTGGTACTGTGCTGCTTAGTAGGCTGAGCAGGGCTTTACTAAATTACAAACAGTACATTATTTCTAGCTAATGGTACAGTACTGTTAAAGTTTTTGATATAGCCTAGCCTTTCTGTATTGTTACATTTTAAGTTGCCTGTTTTGTAAATGAATAGTTATTTCAAGTGAAATATTCAAATTGTCTTTACTTTGTGGACATCAACATATTGAGTGCCCAGTGCTTCGTTTTTGGCACAAATAAATAATAGGCCCATGTGTAATATTAATTTTTACATCAAACGCAACTCTGCTCAAAAACAGAGCAGAGATGGTGGAGGATTTTTGCACAGGGAAGAGGGGAGAGAGGCACAAAAGCCTGCAGGGTAATGAGCAATTTTATAATCCATGCATGCACGCTTCACCCCGAATCTCCCCCTCCAGCCATTCTCCCTGACAGATGGCCAAGCAAAGCATCCCTATGAAGGCAAATATGGAGGAATGTGCCGCTCTTTCCTCCATATTTACCTTGATACATAGGGGCCTATTTATTATAATTTCAATTGTCAAGTCAATAACTCATTTTAATTGAGGCGATAGTATTATTTTGTCATGTAATCCTTTGCCGGCCCAGTCTCCATCATTCTGTGTACGCACAATGGTACTGAAAGCACAAGCTTTTATTGAATAAAATATGATAAATAACATTGAATGCACTGCTTGGTATAACACCATGGTATATGGTATAAGCAAGGGCAGCGTTTGCCAGGTCACATGGGTACATCTGCAGCATGGCTAGGTGCACATTTCATGGGGGGGAACTTATGGCAGGGCAGTGGGAATAAGACCTGAAATAACTACAAAACAGCAGCCAACATAATTGCGACAAGGAATGGCAAGAGGGAGTCTCTCCCAGGTACATTCGCCAGGATAGACATGGGCTGTGTGGTTGAGCTCTGGCTTGGTAGCGCCTTTAGCATGTCACATGTTATAAAAGAACATTGGTAGTAAGCAAAGAGTGCAAGTCCCTGGTGATGATTATAGTGAGGTTTACATGTGCTTAACTCCACCATTAGGCTTGCATCTTGGAATAAAAAAATTGAGTCTGGAGAATATATTGATATTGTATATTCCAGCTACCATCATTTACAGAATGAAAAATCAGATGAGAAGAGTGAACATAGGCGGGAGGAATGGGCTAAGAACCAAGTGCAAACTACTTTTGGGAACTGATTACAGGCATTTACAAGAATCGCTACTATGACTGGAGAAAAGAAAGCCCTACATTATTTAAATACACACCTATTCATAGGTCTGCAGGGATTACGGGGGGCTAGCCTACTGGTATTATGATGAAGCTTTCAGACAGAGGAGGAGTATATTCATCTCTGTCATGGGGATGCTAAGATTTGTATTTGTGACTGTCGTTTATATCGGGAAAATGTGAATCCCACCTTCAAGCACCGTCCGGTGGCTTTCAAGCCACCATGAAATCGGCCACAGGAAGAATGTCTGCTGGTTGTTCAATGAGGAGCAGGGTAGAAGGGTAGCCAGGTGTTGTTTTTGACATACTCTGCACACATCAGTTTTCATCTAGTCAATAAATGCTTCAGGAGGAGTAGGGCAACAGTGGGAATAGGGCCAGACTAGAAGAGCTAATGGTATGGGCCCTGACGCCAGTGCAGGTGGAAAAGATGGCGTCATGGCTTGGCCAATATTTTGCTAAGGATGTGGCGCAGCTTCTCAGGTAAGGATTTGCCAGATGCATTCAGGATGATGCACCAACATTCCTAACAGTCAAGAACTGCGGGAAAGGCACTTTAATGCCGAAAGACAACATTGAGGTGACATTTTGTTTGCTCCCCATACATCCTTCCTCTTATCATTTCCTGGAATGTAAATTTGGAAGGCATTCTGTTGTAGATAGAAGCCATCCTATGGGCTGTGTTATAGATATAGAGTATTTAGGCTCGTGCCACTATCTAGAGCAGAAAACACAACACTCATGAGTAGTTATACAAATAATTTATCAATACAAACTAAATATATATGGCAGAATTTATGAGTACAGAGAACCCATTAGGATAAAAACTGAATTACTTGTATTCAAAGTTAAAAAAATAACCATTACACATAAAAACTCTCCAGCACCTATGGAAGTGAGTCAATAAAAGTTCTCAACACCTTAAGTAAAACCTTACTTTAAGGAATCAGTACACAATATATGAGAATTGAAATGGAAAATGAAACACTCCACTCATGAAGGAATGACGATGAACTGTTCTGGTTAAGCATAGATGGTTGTTAATCTGTTTGCAAGCTACATATATCCAGAAGGCCATTATGAACTCTACACCATGGATGAATATCCAATTAGGAATTTCACAAGCCACAAAATGGTAATATGTGATCCAAGAATCTTTGGGTAAAGACGTGTAATAAAAAAAAAGCTTTATCCTTCGGTAGTCACTGGTCTTAGTATCCTTGTCGAACTTCAGATAAACCCGATATTAGTTGAGTGCGATATTAGTTTAGCGCAGTGTGTATTATATCGTTTCCAAGGAGCACATGAGAGCGATCAGCTGACGAGAATCGTCTATATCTTGAAGACTTTCTCAAAGGTTCTCTAGTTTGTAATGACACATTGGCAGTCACCTGCGGGTCCCTGCCAAGGAGTTTGGGCTGCTCATAGCACCCGATGAACAATTAGGCCCAACAAAAGTGACAACATTTTTGGTATACAAACTGTAGCTATTTTGCTTGCATCAAGAAGATGACAAAGACTGAGCAGTCGGACAGAGGAAGTTCTTAAGCCATACCAGCAATCATACATTTCTCTGGATCAACAGACTTTATTATGTAATCAATGCCACTAGCCAACCTTTCTGGTAGTTTTTTAATTTATTCGCGTACATTATTTTACTATTAAATAATATAGCAGCTAAGATAAACAAATGCAGAAAACACGTGATAGAGTGAGGAGATGTAAGTTGATTAGTGAAGATGAGGAAAACTAAACTTTATAGAACCTGAAATATTATTTGTGAGTATTTCACAGTTCTTTTGCATATGTACTGTATATATATATATAGAGAGAGAGAGAGAGAGAGAGAGAGAGAGAGGAGAGAGAGATTAGATCCTAATCAGATCTGAGTCTGGATATAAGACTTTACACATAAAGATGACTTTTAAAATATCCTTTAAATAGTTAAGCATTTTCTGCTACCAGTGCTTTAATCTACTTTTCTAACAAATATAAGCCATATGACATGGTTCCCTTTTCCAGGATATTGACACCTCCTTCAGCATCATCACACCACAGGGAGTTTCCTTGAGAAGTCTGCCACTTGATTGGATGTGGCTGCTGACTGTGTATGGAAAGACTGGGTCCAAGTGCGCGTTTTGAGATGTTGGCATTGGTTAAGTCTAATGTGGTTTAACACATGGAAACAAGAGCTTTTGTCCATGGTCACAGAGCTTTTCCCAGCGCAGTATTTGTCCTCTCACACTGTTCTCATTGTTTCCCCTCCATTGCCTCTTGTCACTTCTCCTTGTCAGAGTTTAATTAGGACAACGAGCTTTCACAGGCTCATTTGTCACATCACCAGCTTTCTAACACTTCCTAACGATGGAAGGTTTAAAGAGCCTTGTGGGTGTGCTGGGTGATGAGAGTTGGGAGCCATACAGGAAAACTTTATTGAGAAGGGGGCAGAGGGCGCCACTTAACAAGGTCACAAGGGTCGTTAATCAAAGTCTATTTTAGCGCAGAACTACTGTTGCAAAACTGGTAGAAAGACGCACCTGCATTTTCCTAATTCATTCCGGAATTCTAATAAGTTACAGTATAATTAAAAAATGCCACTAAAGCAATTGTGCAATGCAGTACTTGTGTTACTAGAATTTACATGTTTTTTTTATTGCCAGTTTCCTGTAGTTTTTATATAGTTTGATGCTGGGAAATTCTCATTATTAATTACACTGTTCCAGAGAAATTATGCAATGTTAGCAAGTATCACACTCTTTGTATGTCTTATTTTCCTATCCTGTAATTGACAGGTTTAACACTCATTTTTACTCTAGCGAAATACTTATGAACAGGAACATATTAGAGAGGAATTAAACCAAAAAATGCAAATGTGCTCTAGTAGTTGTTATAACTCACATTTGCCAAATGTTAATATTGGTATGTTTTTTTTTATTTCCTATTCTATCTTTAATTTTGTTGGCCTGCCCCTTATATGTGTTACTAAGATTCAGTTACAAACCTCAAAACATGTGGTCCTGCGCTTCTTGATTTGTGTGGGTGAGCATTGGTTTGTCTAGCGCATTTCATGGTGCACTCCCATTTCCTGGTCCTTAAACAACCCCCTGAAAATAAATATGTGCCTTACTTTAAAGGTTGTGGATCCACCTGAAAATGCACAAGTTGGAAAGAGTAAAAATGTTTCTACAAATTCCAAACTGCTCATACCTTAGGACCAAAGTGATTAGGTGCTATTAGTGATATTGGTTAGGTATTAGTGATTTTGTGTAGGGGTTATTAGTGATATTTGTTAGGCATTATTAGATATATTTATATATTGGTTAAGTGTTATTAGTGATATTGGTTAGGTGTTATTCATGATATTGGTTTGGTGTTATTTGTGATATTGGGTAGTTGTTATTTGTGATATTGGTTAGGTATTAGTGATTTTGGTTAAGTGTTATTAGTGATATTGGTTAGGTGTTATTTATGATATTAGGTAGGTGTTATTTGTGATATTTGGTAGTGTTATTAGTGATATTACTTATGTAGTATTAAGATATTAAGCGTTATTAAATATATATGTTAAGTGTTATTTGTGATATTGGTTATTGTCTCTTGTAGCTTTATACCAAGTGAGTGGATAAAGTAGTAGTGACTAAAAATGTGGCGAGAGCGGTTGAGGGGCTGGAACGTGGGTCTTTTAAGAGCCTTTCCTCCACACAAGTTTGTTCCATTTTTGTCATTTGTTGCCTCTTTGGGCTAGATTTACTAAGCTGCGGGTTTGAAAAAGTGGGGATGTTGCCTATAGCAACCAATCAGATTCTAGCTGTCATTTTGTAGAAGGTACTAAATAAAAGAAAGCTAGAATCTGATTGGTTGCTATAGGCAACATCCCCACTTTTTCAAACCCGCAGCTTAGTAAATCTAGCCCTTTGTGTGTGTCGATTAAGAATATATGGAAATTGAATTTAGTCCTTTACTGACTTATTCCTGAACTTTTTGCTCCATGTAAAGCAGTTCCTATAGAACACTTTTGTTGAGGACATTCTGCTGTTCCCTCTACCACAAAGTGTGCGCTTCATCTGTGGGTACCCACAGCCCTGGTGGAGCCTATAAATATGGTAGGTGTTATCTATGACTGGACCATAGTGCCAGCATCCACGGTCCTCATGTGAAACATAAGTTGTGTTTTTTTGTGTTTATTTGTTTTTTCAAAAATATAAGATCATATCCTTCAGAGAGGAGTAGAAACAACATATACACAGAAAAAAATAAAACAAAACTTAAGGAGAGGCATGTTGCAAAAAGTGAGCAGCATGATGCTTGTTTTTTTGAATGAGTACAAAATGGGGGGGAGGATTGAGGGGAAGAAAATAAGGAGATAGGGGAGTCTCTCGAATAGAGAGAACACTAAAGGGGATTAAAGGGTTCCCGTTATTACTGAACTGGTTTCAAGGACTCCAGGTTTTTGAAGAAAAAGATAGATAAGTTCCGCAAAATAATTGTCATTAGTTCCATCTCCTGGGCATACCAAATCTGTCTCCAGAACTCCAGCAGAGGGGGAAGTACTGTACATAAGTGTCACGGGCACTAGGAGTCTTTACCCAGGAAATCACCAGATGGTGGCTTACCAGAGTAATATGGATGGTAATAGGTACTCTGGTAGCAGGGTGACAACGGAACAGGAGAAACAGCAGATGGTGAGAGAATGCTCGAGGAAAGTCTATGACTAGCAGCAACTGGTAATGAGTAGATGAATGTACACGAGGAACCAGATGGACAAGGAAACATGAGGAAAGTCAGTGGTCTGCGTATAGCAAGTTGTACCACTGCTATAGTGAGGAGGAATGTCCAGAGGTAACGAGGAGGTAGTGAGAGTCAGCGGTCTGCGTATAGCAAGTTGTACCGCTGTCTAGGTGAAGGAATGGAATCCAGGTGGAGGTAGATAACAGGGAAGTCAGTGGTCTGCGGATAGCAAGTTGCACCACTGCTATGTGAGAGGATACTGGAAACTGGTGTCACAGGGAACAGGAATCAATGGTCTGCATCTAGCAAGTTGTACCACTGAAATATATATGTGAGGAGAGCACGAGGAGATGAATGCTATGCAGAGTATACACGGGTACACAGAACTTGATCCCACGATGATATCACAATACCATGATAACAGAGCAGCACTGCTAAAGTATACAAAGTCACAATAACAATCCAGGCAAATAGGAAACACAGTCAATGGTAGCGATAGTCTCAGTGGATAAAGGACTCCGGAGGAGAACACAACTCAGTCCAGCTAGATATGCAATCACAAGCAAAGTCAATGAGAAGTATGCATACCGCGGTACAGGAGAGCAGGCTGTCAGAGAGATGTGCAGGGATACCTGAACGGCTGTAGGCCGGCAGGAGGAGAGACCACTGGAAGGTGGGAGCGGTAATCAAGTTGGTGCAGCGCACGGCAGGTAAACCATCATGAACGAGGCAATACTCTGGAAGCAGTAGTAAAAGGAACTGGAACATGAAGAACACGGGAGAGTTGAGGCGGTCTTAACTCCAGTAGCAGAGATGGTAGCAGCGGAGCCCTGACCCGATGAACACCGGGGAGTTGAGATGAGCTGGAACTCTGTAGAAGCAACGGAGGCAGCGGATAGGAATCAGCTGGCTGCAGACACGATGAACACTGGGGAGTTGAGGTGAGCAGGAACTCTGTAGAAACAACGGAGGCAGCGGATAGGAATCAGCTGGTGCAGACACGATGAACACAGGAGAGTTGAAGTGAGTCTGGAAACTCTGTAGAGACAACGGAGGCAGCGGATAGGAATCAGCTGCTGAAGACACGAGGAACACAGGAGAGTTGAAGTAAGTCTGGAAACTCTGTAGACACAACGGAGGCAGCGGATAGGAATCAGCTGCTGCAGACACGATGAACACAGGAGAGTTGAAGTGAGTCTGGAAACTCTGTAGAGACAACGGAGACAACGGATAGGAATCAGCTGCTGTAGACACAATGAACACCGGGGACTTGAGGTGAGCAGGAACTCTGTAGAAACAACGGAGGCAGCGGATAGGAATCAGCTGGTGCAGACACGATGAACACAGGAGAGTTGAAGTGAGTCTGGAAACTCTGTAGAGACAACGGAGGCAGCGGATAGGAATCAGCTGCTGCAGACACGATGAACACAGGAGAGTTGAAGTGAGTCTGGAAACTCTGTAGAGACAACGGAGACAACGGATAGGAATCAGCTGCTGTAGACACAATGAACACCGGGGACTTGAGGTGAGCAGGAACTCTGTAGAAACAACGGAGGCAGCGGATAGGAATCAGCTGTTGTAGACACGATGAACACAGGAGAGTTGAAGTGGTCTGGAAACCACAAACGAATAACAGGAATCAGCAGGAGCTGAATACACGAGGAAACACAGGAACACTTTCAGAGGCTCATAGGAATGAGACTCCAAGATCAGGCAACGAGGTATTGACCTCAGGTGCTTTAAATAGGGAGTGTTGCCTGATCAGCCAATTAATGAAAAGGAACAGGTACTGAAGGCTTGAAAGGGCTGCACATGCGCAGACCCTCAGGATGGCGGATGGCCACGGTTCCTAAACACACGAGAAGTAGCACTCACAGTCCGGTGAGTGACAGTACCCCCCCTTTTAAAGGTGGGCACAGAACACCTGGAACCGGGTTTGTCCGGAAACTTGGAATAGAACTTCTTAAGAAGAGTTGGAGCGTTGAGATCTTCTGCTTTGATCCATGAACGCTCCTCAGGACCAAAGCCCTTCCAATGAACGAGGAAACGAAGAACTCCTCGCAAAATTTTTGCATCCAATATATGAGTAATCTCAAAGTCCTCCTCTTGATGAATCTGAACTGGCCGAGGTGCTGAAGGAGGGACCGAGAAACGGTTGATGACAAGAGGTTTGAGCAAAGACACATGGAAGGCATTGGAAATACGAAGGTTCTTAGGAAGTAGAAGTTTGAAACAAACTGGATTTATCACCTGAATGATCCGATATGGACCAATAAAACGAGGAGCGAACTTCATAGATGGAACCTTCAAACGAATATTTTTGGTTGATAACCAAACACTATCTCCGATTTTCAGTGGTGGAATAGCCCGTCTCTTTTTATCTGCAAAAGATTTATATCTGGCAGATGTCTTCTTTAAACAGGTTTTGACCTGCGACCAAATATTTTTGAAGGTTTGGCAAATAATCTCTACAGCAGGAACTTGGGTGGGAGGGAGGGCAGGAAATTCCGGAAAAGACGGATGGTGACCGTAAACCACAAAGAATGGAGTTTTAGAAGATGACTCATGGAACATGTTGTTATGAGCGAATTCAGCCCATGGAAGCAATTCTACCCAGTTGTCTTGGTTGGCTGAAGAGAACATCCTTATAAAAGTTTCAAGATCTTGATTGACCCTTTCAGTTTGTCCGTTTGATTGAGGATGGTAGGAGGATGAGAGTGATAATCGTATGCCCAAGGTCTTACAGAGGGCCCGCCAGAATCTGGAAACGAATTGTACTCCTCTATCAGAAACAATCTCGGACGGACATCCATGAATACGGAAGATTTCTTTGATGAAATACTCAGCCAAAGTAGAAGAAGAAGGCAAACCAGTCAAGGGAACGAAATGCGCCATCTTCGAAAATCTATCCACCACTACCCAAATAGTATTGCAGTTTTTACTAGGAGGAAGATCAGTAACAAAGTCCGTACTAATATGGGTCCACGGCTTGGACGGAATGGGTAGTGGTTGAAGCAAGCCCGCTGGAGTTCTGCGGGGAGTCTTGAACTGGGAACATAATTCACATGCAGCTACAAAATCTTTGACATCTCTTCTCATAGAAGGCCACCAATAACTTCGAGAAAGAATTTCAAAGGTCTTGCGTTCACCAGAGTGTCCAGAAAAACGAGAAGAGTGAAACCACGAAAAGATTTTCTTCCTAAGAGCAGGAGGCACGAGGGTTTTCCCAAATGGTAGCACTTTAGTAGAAGAAGCAGCCAGAGAAACACATTTGGGGTCTAATATAGAGTGGTTGGGACCATCTTCAATGTCTGAGGACGTCACAAAAGCTCGAGATAGAGCATCTGCTTTTTTATTCTTTGCAGCTGGTTTGAAGGTTATGATTAATTCAAAACGAGAAAAGAAAAGAGACCATCTTGCTTGATGAGGATTCAAACATTGAGCAGACTGTAAATATGACAAATTCTTATGATCAGTAAAAATTGTCACAGGATGACGAGCTCCCTCCAACAAGTATCTCCACTCCTCTAATGCTACTTTAATAGCCAGCAACTCCTTGTCCCCGATGGTGTAATTCTTCTCCGCAGGCAGAAGACCCCGAGAGTAAAAGGCACAAGGATGGAATTTTTGTTGCTCCGATCTTTGGGAGAGAATGGCTTCTAAACCAACATTAGAGGCATCTACCTCTAGGAAGAAAAGAAGCGTCACATCAGGCTGTCGAAGAATAGGAGCAGAGGAGAAGGACTCTTTAAGAAACTGGAAAGCTTGAAGGGCCTCAGAGGACCATTGCTTAGTATTGGCCCCTTTACGAGTTAGGGCCACAATAGGAGATGCAATCGAGGAGAAATCTTGAATGAAGCGTCTATAGTAATTGGCAAAACCTAAAAAACGCTGAATTGCACGAAGAGTAGTTGGCTGAGGCCAATGTAACACAGCATTCACCTTTTCTGGATCCATCTGTAGACCAACTCCGGAGACAATATATCCCAGAAATGGAATCTGGGGCAACTCGAATGAACATTTTCCTAACTTGCAGAATAATGAATTTTTCCGGAGTCTGGAAAGGACCTCTGCCACATGTTGATGATGAGAAGGCAGGTCCTGCGAAAAGATCAAGATGTCGTCCAGATAGACGACGACACTAACATATAACAAGTCCCGAAAGATCTCATTAACGAAACCCTGAAAAACAGCGGGGGCATTACATAACCCGAAGGGCATTACTAAATATTCATAATGCCCATCTCTGGTGTTGAAAGCTGTTTTCCATTCGTCACCGGACCTGATTCTAATTAAATTGTAGGCACCACGAAGATCCAACTTGGTAAAGATCCGAGCTCCCTTAATACGATCAAATAACTCAGTAATAAGTGGAATGGGATACCGATTTTTGATAGGTATGGCATTAAGTCCACGGAAATCAATGCTGGGGCGTAATGATCCATCCTTCTTTTTTACAAATCTCGCTGGAGATTCTCTTGAATGTATTCAGATGTAGCTTGAGTTTCAGGTAAAGAAAGTGGATACACACGACCCCTGGGAGGAGTCTTGCCAGGTTAAAGGTCAATCGGACAGTCCCACGAACGATGAGGAGGAAGACGTTCAGACTGAGTTTTATCAAATACATCGGCAAATGAAGCATACTGAGGAGGAAGTCCCGGTGAGGAAGGTGAAATGGAGGATTGCTGTATTTTAAGAGGAACGACTTGAGAGAGACAACGATGATGACATTCAGTTCCCCAAGACGTAACTTGAGGAGTGTGCCAGTCAATCTGGGGAGAATGACGTTGAAGCCATGGAAGGCCTAATACAATTGGACTTGTAGTAACAGGAAGAATTAAAAATGAAATTTCTTCTTGGTGTAATACACCAATTTGAAGGGTTACTGGAGGCGTACTCTGGGTGATGAAACCATTAACAATGCGTGATCCATCGATAGCAGTCACAGTAATAGGTGTTTTTAAAGTAATCACTGGTAGGGAAACCACAAACGAATAACAGGAATCAGCAGGAGCTGAATACACGAGGAAACACAGGAACACCTTCAGAGGCTCATAGGAATGAGACTCCAAGATCAGGCAACGAGGTATTGACCTCAGGTGCTTTAAATAGGGAGTGTTGCCTGATCAGCCAATTAATGAAAAGGAACAGGTACTGAAGGCTTGAAAGGGCTGCACATGCGCAGACCCTCAGGATGGCGGACGGCCACGGTTCCTAAACACACGAGAAGTAGCACTCACAGTCCGGTGAGTGACAATAAGCTTATAAGCATTCTCCTTGATACGTACGCAGAGCTGGATTAAGGCTTTGGGGGGCCTGGGGCACCTAAGAGAGAGGGGGGCCCTAAAATCTAAAATTATGAGCATAGTGTCCTCATTGGGTATAAGGCTGTAAACATTGACCCATCCTGCATTACATCACCTATAGCCTGCAGTATGACACTTACAGCGCTCCCAGGGGGCTCGCCTAGGTTGTCTGCATAAGAAAAATCATTGCTTCCACACACTAAAACACTGTACATTAAAACAATAATCAAAACCCCACATTTAAATGATTTTTGACACCACACATTAAAACTAACATTAATACTGCACATTAAAAATACCATTAATATTGCAAATTAAAAATACCATTAATACCGCACATTAAAGCTAGCATTGATACCACACATTAACCCTAAACACTGATAACACCAATTTTGACTATATATACATTATGTCTGTGTGTATATGTTTGTGTGTATATATGTATATAAATATATATATATATATATATATATATATATATCTATCTTCACGTTTTTACTGTACATATATAAAATGTTTGTAAAAAAAAAGTTATGATATTTTTATATTTGAAATATCTTATCAACACATACAGTATAACAATATATAAAGTCTTTACTTTATATATGGACACTTTTCTTATATAATACTGCACTTGCCATATTTATTTCAAACAAAAAATGAAAATTATTTTAGTCTAATTTGCACTGTTTACTACATATTTAATCAAGTAATAATCATGCTATGAAGGGTCTTCTTGAAAATACATTTTATTTTTTTGTTTTTAATAAGTGTAAATATGTAGAAAGTGTGACGACTCACCTAGTCACTTTCTTCATTGTCCCATGCCTAGGAGGAGCTACACATACTCAGCAGCTCCATTTCGGCCATCTTAGAATGTACAGCAGCCGTGGTGCTGCTGTACATCTATTGGAGATTTAGTCTGTCGGGTGGAGGAGGGTGCGCATGTGTCAGGGGGCCCCCACAGCTGCATAAGCAAGAGAACAATCGGATCACCAAATGACAGGTGAGGTGATCCGATCAGCGGACGGCGGGGGGCCCTCGAGAGAGAGGGGGGCCCGGGGCACGCACCCCCTTAATCCGACCATGTACGTACGCTAATGGGGTATTTCACTACTCCAGTCCAAATATCTGTCCAATCCTCAGTGTCAAGGTCCTCACCAAGGTCCTGTTGCCAAGAATGTTTGTGAGATGATTCATCAGATGTGGTGGAAGACAGCATAGTAAGGTAAAGGGAGAAGATAAGGCCTCCAGAAGACGGGCTGCAAAGACAGAGGTGTTCAAATGTCATTAATGTTTTAACAGAGATACTGGTGGCAGAGGACTGGTAGAAGTGCCAGATTTGTAAATTTGTAAATATTGATGAAAGATATGGGGTGGGAGATTATATTTTTCTTGTAGACTTGTGAAAGTGGGGAAAGGACTCTTTTGCAAGGTCATTATGGAAATTAACGTGAGAGGTAAGCCAACAGGTAAAGGCAGCAGGAGAGACCTGGGGGAAATCTGGACTGAACCAGAGGGCTACAGGAGTGGATAGAAATGGAGACAAAAAGTTAAGTCTGTTGCAATGGAACCATATTGTGAGGGACAGAGAGGTAACTGGATGGGAGAAAACCTCCGGGGGACAGAAGGCCCTGGAGGACCAGAGAATTGTGGGGGTCGAAGTAGAGGAAAGGGAGGCAGACTCTATATTGATTCACCCATACCCGAGACCCAAAGAGCGAGTGCCACTGAATACATTGTGCATGTTGAACTCCATAGAAGCACCTTTTAAGATTAGGTACACTTAAAACACTGGACAGACCTGGTTTCTGGAGGATACTTGTTTTAACTCTGGGTTTCTTGTCCGTCCATATGGAAGACGAGATCAGTCTCTGGAGAAGGGCATGTATCCCAAAGAGGATGTTGAAACAAACATTTTTTAAGGTAATTACAAATGGTTCTACAAAGGAGCTTACCATTACCTTAGGGGGAAAGCTAATGATCACATTATGAGATCAGAGTACTACCAAGAATTATTAATGCAGCCCAAACAGTAAGTTAATCTGTGACTGGATAGTCAAGCTAGTAAGATGTGATTATCCATCCATACATACATGAAACCAATGCTTAATGTGTAGATTAAAAAGTGGAACTCAGATAAATAATACAAACATATATATCATCATCAACATTTATTTATATAGTGCCACCAAATTCCATAGTGCTTTACAATTGGGAGCAAACATTAATAAGACAATACTGGGTAATACATACAGACAGAGAGGTAAGAGAACCCTGCTCGCAAGCTTACAATCTATAGGACTTATGTTGGGACTTTATGAATGATCTTATACACTTATAGACTATGGGCCTGATTCATTAAGGAAAGTAAAGCAGATTAAATTATAGGACTAAAATAAGTGCCAGAACTGCATTTCTGTGCACTTCAGCACAAATTAAGACCTGCATGTAACCTGTTACTTAAGTTATGTGAATGCACTTTGATCACTCTGGCATTAGAAGCACCCACATGAGGATCAAAAAGTAGAAATTTCTCTGGTCTGGATGATTTGAACACTTGAGAGCTGAATGAAACGTTAAGCACCTGCCCAGCACTGTGCTAAAGGGTCCACAGTCACAGGGAGTATAATTCCATCTAATGATTTATTGCTCTCAGCTTTCTGTTCTTTTTGGTTTTGTCTTCGTTTTGTCAAGAGCCGCGGCGGCCGCGGGCGCCTCTGCAACTCTCTTCTACCTCCTCTGCGTCTGGCCGTTGCCAGGGCAACGGTCGGACGGCGAAGTTAATAGCATTGCGCCTCCACAATATAGATCAGATGGGTACGTGCGTCTTAGTCTGTGGGCCAATTAGCAACCAGGGGATTAATTAGTGGCTGTCTGGGGATGTTCTCAGGGCAAAGCCCTGATTGGCTGGTACCAGTATTTAATGCAGGGAGGGCTTAGCCTCCCTGACGGTTATAGCGTTCCAGTCCTGCACTGTTGCTGACCTGCTGTTTGAATCTCTATATACCTGATCTACCGTTGTGACCCTCTGCCTGTATCTTGGACCTTGCCTGTTTGCCTGTGAACCTGATCTTTTGGCTTGTACTCTGCACCTCACTATTTGCCTGTGACCCTGACCTTTTTGGATTGGATTGTGAACCGCGCTCTTCTGCTACGGACCTCGGGCTGCCTCTGACCATCCGCTCCAGCCGGGCTAGCGCCCCTGATTTCACCTGCGCTGTGGCCATCTTTGATGAGCTTTTACTACTCTGAGCCTAAGACCTGGGGGCATCTGAGTACCTGTGAGCATATAAAGCTCTACGGCAAAGGCGGCTGCTATAGGTGAAGATCTCTACCCTAACAGTTCTAAAAGCTCATCTAGGTGGTCATAAGCCATAACAGTTATCACAAAGAAGACTATTACATACATTAGAAAAGAAATGTGAAGAGAAATGTTTGTCCTGGTTTGTGATTTAATAAAATTGGAGCTTTTTAAAATTAGCCAATTTCACTTGAACACATGCCTCTTAAAATATGATACTAATATAAATTTATGTCATTATGTATGAAGTAATAAACAACAACAAAATAACAAAACAAAGACAACAAATTGAAATGATGTGCTTTATGTTATGTTAATAAGTATTCTAGATGTGGTTTGGGAACTGGGCTTTGTAATTATGTTTGAAGCACATAGTACACATTTATCTGTACACTGTCCCCGGAAACCGGCCTTAGCCAATGGGTGGGAGAATAGAAACTTGTTTAAAGAAGTGTGAAGCTAGTGATACTTTCAGTGTGTGAAGCAATTAGTAAATATTTGAAATTGAACCAATATAAACACAAATACACATCCTACGCTCTCTAATTGGGAGGGTTTGGGATCAGCCAAGTATTGTTACGGGTTAATGGAAGGATGAAACACTCTATTATTCTGTTAATTAAAAGAAATTCCTTTTGTGTAGAGCCATTTCTAACTGGTCCTTGAATAAAATAAACAGCAAAAGTAAAACATGTATATAAATAGAACAAAAGCTTAAAAATAATTAAGTTTATTTTTTTATGTAAAGAACGGGTTATCAGCATTTACATGTAACAAGTATTAAAGTATTTATAATATTTGCAAGCTGTACAATACACTGTTAGTAAATTTAAAGCTCCTATTCGGGAGGGAAATACAGTTTTGGAAAACATTTATGCAAAAATGACAACAATACTGTTTTAAATGAAATGTATAAAATGTAATAGGAGTCACAATTTATTGATTGGTTTTCCATTTCTTGAATACAATGAATATGACTAAGTAGCATAGTTGCAAAGTTACTGAGGTTAAAAAAGGCAAGTCTATCAAGTTGAATGTTTTTGTATAATTGAGCTACATATAAATGTGCTATGAATATATGTGCTCTATGTAAATATGAGATGGATATACTGTATGTGCTATATATGAGTGTGAGATGGATGTGGTATGAATAAATATGCTATGAATAAATATATATGATATATACTGTATATGTGTGTGATATGCATAAATATGCTATATAAGTGCTATATATAAATGATAAATATGCTTTCTAAATCATTTGAAGCAATTTTTATCTAATTTTGCCTTTGGCCATATTACTGCGACTAGCATGCTTTCAGTAATAAACACTCCAATCTGTTCCCCTCACAAACAATTAAATTGTCCATGCTATAGAATTCATGTTCTGCTACCATCTTTTAGCGCTAATCCATGCATTTACCTGTGCAGATTGCAGAGATTACACATTCAAAGGGGTGCACAGGTAAAGAGGTTACCCATTCAAAGGGGGGCACAGGTAAAGAGGTTACCCATTCAAAGGTGGGCACAGGTAAAGAGGTTACCCATTCAAAGGGGGGCACAGGTAAAGAGGTTACCCAAGCAAAAGGGGGCACAGGTAAAGAGGTTACCCAAGCAAAGGGGGGCAAGGTAAAGAGGTTATCCATTCAAATGGGTGCCTGTGCAAGGTAAAGAGGCTACCCAAGCAAAAGGAGGCACAAGTATAGAGGTTACGCAAGCAGCAAAAGGAGGCACAAGTAAAGAAGTTACACAAGCAAAGGGGGACACAGGTAAAGAGGTTACCCAAGCAAAAGGGGAACAGGTTAAGAGGTTACCCTAGCATAGGGGGCACAGGTAAAGATGTTACCCAAACAAAAGGGGGCACAAGTATAGAGGTTACTCAAGCAAAAGGGTGGCACAGGTAAAGAGGTTACCCAAGCAAAAGGAGGCACAAGTAAAGAAGGTACCCAAGCAAAGGGGGGCACAGATAAAGAGGTTATCCATTCAAATGGGTGCACAGGTAAAGAGATTACTCAAGCAAAAGGAGACAAAAGTATAGAGGTTACCCAAGCGGAAGGAGGCACAAGTAAAGAAGTTACCCAAGCAAAGGGGTGCACAGGTAAAGAGGTTACCCATTCAAAGGGGGGCACAGGTAAAAAGGTTACCCAAGCAAAAGGGGGCACAGGTAAAGAGGTTACCCAAGCAAAGGGGGGCAAGGTAAAGAGGTTATCCATTCAAATGGGTGCACAGGTAAAGAGGCTACCCAAGCAAAAGGAGGCACAAGTATAGAGGTTACGCAAGCAAAAGGAGGCACAAGTAAAGAAGTTACCCAAGCAAAGGGGGACACAGGTAAAGAGGTTACCCAAGCAAAAGGGGAACAGGTTAAGAGGTTACCCTAGCATAGGGGGCACAGGTAAAGATGTTACCCAAACAAAAGGGGGCACAAGTATAGAGGTTACTCAAGCAAAAGGGTGGCACAGGTAAAGAGGTTACCCAAGCAAAAGGAGGCACAAGTAAAGAAGGTACCCAAGCAAAGGGGGGCACAGATAAAGAGGTTATCCATTCAAATGGGTGCACAGGTAAAGAGATTACTCAAGCAAAAGGAGACAAAAGTATAGAGGTTACCCAAGCGGAAGGAGGCACAAGTAAAGAAGTTACCCAAGTAAAGGGGGGCACAGGTAAAGAGGTTACCCAAGCAAAAGGAGGCACAAGTATAGAGGTTACCCAAGCAAAGGGGGGCACAGGCAAAGAGGTTATCCATGCAGAGGTGTGCACAGGTAAATAGGTTACCTATGCAGAGGTATGCGCAGGTAAAAAGGTTACCCATGCAGAGGGGTGAGCTGGTAATGTGGTTAGTAATGACGTCATAAAAGGGGAGGAAACAATTTGCATTGCACATCCACAATTTTATTGGTTTGTAATTTACCCTTCATGACTGAAACGTAAGATTAATATTTTTTATCTTGCATACAATTTACCAAGGCCAACTCTGTGTCTATAGAGGCATAAAACTTTGTCATATAGTATATTCTGTTTGACCAGTTTTCTTGATCTTTATAGCAGTAGAAATTTAATTGAAAGTTAAACATTTTCCTGCTAAAAAAAAGTTTGAGACAATTCCGAAATTCCTAGAGTCTTCCCATTATCCCAACAGATAAATGAAAGGAGTAGATCTTAGTGATTCCAAAAATTGCTTGATGACTTTAGAATTCTATCTCCCTATCTAGAACATTTCCAGAGCCATTTCAATTAGCTATCAGACAACACAAATCACACTACGAAATATTGGATTTCAGCAACATATTGAACACACCAAGAAGAGAAATGAATTATACATGATGCAAATATAAAAGGAATACCAAAGAAACATATTCCAATATATCATTAGTAACAGAACCTATAGGCCCTTTGTAGTAATGTAAATCAAGTAATTAAACCTATTATATATCCGATTAACTTGTTACCAGACAGGCTTCAATAAATAAGTTTTCAATATTTTCTTTCAGTTTCAACAAGCAATAAGTGTCCATAAAATTTCTTCCATATGATATTAGACATTTATTGTATATTATTGCAATGTTTCAATTACATGGTCTGTGTCAAAAGCCGAACGATCGGGCTGCACAGACCCATTCTATTCATTTTCTCTGCTCCTCTCCTATTGGTTGGTTCCAAACTTTAAAAGGCACCTCCTCTGGATATTCGGTGCCTGTTCTTTTAGTTGATTCCTAGGTGCTAGACGTGGCTCCTTTCTATCTGCTGACTTCAGAATTGACACTTCCTAGTGTACCTGCCGCAATCCCAGTGGTAACCTGTTGTCCGCAGATCTGACACTCTACTCTACGCTTCACCTCTGTTCCAGTGGTAACCTGCTGACTTCAGAATTGACACTTCCTAGTGTACCTGCCACCATCCCAGTGGTAATCTGTTGTCCGCAGAGCTGACACTTTACGCTTCACCTCCGTTCTACTGGTAACCTGCTGACTTCAGTATTGACACTTCTTTGTGTACCAGCCGCCATCCCAGTGGTAACCTGTCGTCTGCAGAGCTGACACTTCCAAGTGTTCCTGCCACCATTCCAGTGGTAACCTGTTGTCCACAGAACTGACACTCTACTCAGTCCTTCACTGCCATTCCAGTGGTAACCTCCTCACTGCTGACCATCTTTGCTGGTTCTCCTAAGGGGTTTCACCTTGTACTTCTAGTAAGGGCAGCGATCTGCGAGATAGACGCAGCAAAGGCCAAACCGCCTTGTGGTGGTCCCTGGTGAATACCGTCTCCTCGTTAGACTCCGCGCCTTAGTTGAGCAGTGCAAATCAAGGCAAACTGTAGAATCCGCTCTCCTGAACCGTGACAGTCTGTAGGTTAAAAGTGTTATATAGTGAGCACTCCAAGTCTGTCCTGGAAATCCAGTGCAGTTAACAAGGCTTATGCATTTAAAACAAGCAAGACTAGGCTTACCAAGTCACATAGTTCCATGCTTATCAGACTTGGTTATCAGTATGGACCAGTACATGACAAAAACTATGACCACCCTTGTAACTGCATATGGGAGGTGACCATCATATAAACAAAGCTCCACTATTGGCAAATAAAGTTTAAACAATCTAGCAAAGGTATTATCTATTAAAAAGTAGAAATACCATGTGTAAGAAAATGGAATGACAGCTCATTCAGTGCAAATTAGTTATACCAGACTCCTTTCCCAAGACCATTTACATAGTGAAAGATGTTGAAATCTAGGAACTTTATATTCTTTGAATTGTAATACATGATAACAAGTCTAATCCGTTAATGGTACAAGTCAAGAATCAACAATGTAATGAGGAAGTGGAATCAATAAATAATTTAAGATCAAAGTCCTGTATGAGCATTAGTTACCATAGGAGCCACATTCCTGCCTATAAATACCCCATTAATGTGGGGTATCCTATAATAAAATAGTTGTATTTTAAACTCATATTGAAAAGAAAAGAGGAACAAGCAATTAATGTAATCAGATTGAAGAATGTATACAGGTGCTTGCACTTCTGGAATCATAGTATAGAGGCTTGACAAGTCCCATCATTGTCAGGAGGGTATAAGATAAAAGTCCATGAATCGCACATAACATACTCTACAAAGAAGGTGTCTCTTTTATGTAACAGTTCGTATGTTGAACATATGGCTGCAAAATAAAATCCAGAGACATCCACAGGATGCCGAAGTGAACCCCTTCAGACACGATGAGACATTCAATGGCTTAGTTAGTTGTTTGAGGATCTTAGCAAGGACATATTTAATGGGGATTGTTGGAAATGTAATCAACAACACATCACTTACATTTGTAGAAATCCATCAACTAGAAACTACATCAATCCATCCAAGTGGATTTTAAAAGTTGCTGGAACCGAGCTGCATGCTATATATACAGTATGTTCTAGTCACTGGGGAATTTCCTCTGCTTTCACTGATAAAGACACAGCCCTGCTTTATTACAGAGTCCTTTCCAAATGCTTTATGATACTGAATAAAAACAGAAAGAAAAATGTATTTTGTCTTGTGTGGTCATTGGAGATTCCTATGGTCCATCTGTGGTACCACGTAATGACCATAACTTTCACCAGACCTCTAGGGACATGCAGTGGAAAGGAGCAGTGGGAGCCCTGGTTTTGGCTGTGGTTCAGCCATGTTCTCCCATGCGTGTAGCAGCTGCTATACCCACTGAAGAACAGCCGCAGCCAGGGCTCACCCAGGTGTTTGGGTCCAGAACAAAGGACCTTTTCACTGTCCTGGGAGGATACAGAAGCCGAGCTGCTTGAATGGGTTGTTCCCAGCTGGTTGTATTGCTGTGTATGTATACAGTCAGGCCTCTTATAACAGACATGAGTAATTTGACTAAAATACTCAATTGCTGTGAAACTAGAAAGTAGTGGAGATTTTAACCCGTCTGCCACCTGGAGTCAGATCTAGCAATGTGTCAAATCCTGTACATTTAAACTATTTCCAGGGCTATATGGTACAGGGAGGATATCTGCTAAGAACCTCTTAGTGGTTTTTGTTTGGCTTTGACAAGTGCATTTATGTTGGCTACATTATATTTTATTTTAAGCAGCGTTTATATAACAGAAAAGTTATGGCATCTCACAAAGTACAAATCCCTAAAAAATAACAAATTTATTCAAATATATTAAACTAAATGTGCTTGTATTTGTAGGCAGAAAAACATTACCGAACAAGATTCACTCTGAAAACCAGAACACAAACGGTATGCTACAGCAACACCGGTAAGCGCTGGTAACAGCGGAAGTGTTTATGGTAATACTTGTTTACATGCATTTTAAAACCACTAGAAATGCATGTAATTAAGGCAAGTGGGTGCATAACCTAATTCATAATTTTTTCATATGTATACTTGTTCTTTGTTATGCAGTACATTAAACCTATGCACCATGACTACTCCCCCAGCACCAACAGTTAACACAAATTTGACCTAAGGTGTACTAAGAAGCAGTTTTCTCACTTACTATTAAATGAATACCTTCAGAAAAATGTAAAGAAATCTAAAATGGAATCACCATTCTTTATTTACAGGGCGTCAAAGATTCCGTAGCAACAGAAAATCATAACACAGAAATGACATCTATGACTACAGTAAGCATATACAGAGGCAGACTAACAAATATATGAAGACAGTTAATAAAGATAGCGGACAATTAAAGATGGACTTGATTCAGTAAGGCCCAAAAATCAAAAATTAATTGTGCATTTTATTTTATTTTTTAAAAGCCATGTTACAATGCAAGGGGTACAAAGTGATTTTCTATTTTGCATATAAGTGCTGTCTGTTTTTTCATGTAGCACACAGTATTTAACTTATGTGCAAAATAGAAAACTAATTTGCAGCCCTTGCTTTGTAACATGCTTTTATCTTACTCAATTTTTTACTTAACATTCCATAATGAATCAGGCCCATAGTCATTAAAAAAATCAAAATATTTTTTCCATGTAATACATTTATTATGATGATTCTAATGTCTACTGTACATAAAATGCATTTTTACAGTTTACATTTTACATGTTCTAGCATGCAGACGTAAACGTCATCACTATCAATCGGTACTTACACCTCACCTGTAGCTGGTGCAAGTGATACAACACTAAAATACCTTAGAGATGCCAAAAGCTTGAATTGGGCGCTGCTACGTGTTCTTGAGCTTAACACGCCCTTATTGTACCTTGATTACATGCATACACACATGAAATCGTAGCCTCTCGTAAGTATACTTTGCGCTCGCAGATGAAGTGCATACACTTGTGTTCTCTGGCAAATGGTTTATTTCTGGGTATGTGCAGAGCAATTTAACACAAAATGCATCAGCATTTACGTTCCTTAGAAAAACAGGCCCACAGGCACAAAGTCAGTGAGCGAGTGTGAACACAAATTTGAAAAAAAGGATTTCACTAGGGATGTACGGAGCAGACAAACATGAGACATAAGGTAGAGAATATCCTGCCCATGAGCAGCAAGACTCAACTCAGCATCCTCTTTTAAAAGGAAAAAATGCAGGTGGCCCAGTGACCAAGCCCACTATCGGACAGGCAGATGCCCCTCTGCCCCCTAGCCCGGCCTGCCCCTGCCCATGAGAGCTTACATTCTATGTCATTTTTCTTGATTAAATTTTAAAAACATCAACAACAATTGTACCACAAATACAGACAAAATTTGTAAAACCAACGAAGTAAAATACATTATGTCTTAATCAGGCAATGAAATACAATTTATGATGTCAATATGAAGAAGGAAGAATGAAGGAAGATAAAAGTGAAAGAAAGGATAAAAAGGTGTGGGGGAGAATAAAGTGTTTCCTAGAATAATCAGAGCTTACATTCTAGAGGAATGGAGTGCAAAGGGAAAAAGACTCTTTCAAAATCAGAAAAAGAGTATATGGAGGATCAAACCGGAAACCTCTACATAGGGTCAGTCACACTTCCATTTTCTGACTTTCAAGAACCGAAATCTTTCCCACTTGACTCAGAATATTGTGAACCATTAACTGTCAGGAGAGGAATTTCCATTTAGTAGATAAACAACAATCTGCCATACAGATGTCATCTGTAACCAACAGCTGGCAATACAAACCACAGAGATAAGGGATACCTACAGTGGGAGATACTTTTCTGTATACTGGTATTTTAAAATTAAAGTGATGCATTGGCTTCAGAAAGTTGTACATAGATTACTGACAGAAACACACTTATCTTCATGCCTGATGAACTGGAGGCAGTGCAGGGCTTCAGCCGGTGCAGCTATGCAGGCCCGGCGCTCCCATTAGGCAAGGTTAGGCAGTTGCCTAGGGCGCCGGGCTCTGGAGGGCGCCACAGAATAAAAATGACTTTAAAACTGCGGCGACCGCTGACTATACCTTCCACGGCCGCCGCACAGCTTCCGATAAATCCACGGGGAGGGGGAAGCGGCTATGGATCACCACCGCCGCCTCTCTGTTCCCTCTCCTCCCCTCCACTCACTGACTGTTGGGCATGACATCATCATCACGGCCCGACAGTGTCAGTGACTGGAGGGGAGGAGACGGAGCAGAGAGGAGCAGCTTTATGGCGGCAAGTAAAGGTAAGGAAAGACATGGGGATGTGAAAGTGTGCCTAGGGCGCCAAAGACCCTAGCACCGGCCCTGCAGCTATGGCATTCAATTTTCACATGTTCCTGCAAGGTCCTGTAGCCATGTGCACATGGGATGATGTAGCCTGTAGTGCAGCAGTTTTTAAAGCCCATTAAAACAGTAGCCAGACTCTGTCAGTGAGTATTCTAATTAATTAATTATTATCATCCCTTGCCTAGATATCTCACTGATAGTTTCCTCCGAGCATGGGCAGGCTGGGCTGGGGGGAAGGAGGGCATCAGCCCCCCAGGCCAGTCCCATAATGTGCTACCTTGGGCTGGTTCACTGGGCCACCTGCATTTTTGTCCTTTAAAATAGGCAGCTGAATTGAGTCTTGCCCATCGGGCTAAAAGTTTCCAGCCCTCCCCTGCCTCTGAGTGTTTTATCTTGACTGCTGCATATACCTGACATTTGTATTTGTGTTATGGTTTTCGAATTGTTTGTGACTACCCTGACTTTGGAACAATGTGACTATTTTGTTGACTTGCATTTATATGAATTGACAACTATCTCTGGCATTCCTGCTACTCTGTACTTCACCAGACCCTACTGCCCACACAAAGGTGTAAATGTATCAAGTTCCTATTTCTACATGTTGCCGGAAATCGTCGATTTTGCAGTGGATATTTAAAACGGTAATGGCTTGTAAAGGCAAGTTTGCATTGCTGAACTTGAAACATTTACCCCCAGGAGTCAGTGACAGTGAGAGGTGCATGCGGCCATTGCTGTGCTTCTAGCTTCCAGGTACATTCCTGACAGTATATCCTGATGTCATGAATATTGCATAATCGAGAGTTAAGAAAATCAAATATAAATATATAATGCTTCACTTCCCAAGAAAAGAGCTGTTTATATCCTGCAACAGTCTTGTGTGCTGGATTTACTTCAAATGTCTGTGGAATGTTTATTTTTTGGAGAACCTTGGTGTCAGTTAATGTGTCTGTGTCTTGTCACATAGCTAGGCTGTATATATTTTAGTGATGTCTAGGACCCAACCATAGGAAATTCAGATAAGATAAGATAAGATAAGCAAGTCAGATAAAGTTTTGGCACCCTACAGATCCTAAGTATATATAGGACAACATGGCCATCCCAGGTCTTTATAATATTTCTTGAAGGGAAGGTACATCAAAGCAAATCATTTTATAATCCATATCTGAGCAGACTACCATAGATATTCATAATCTACATCAAATATGTCAACCATAACTACCTGCCTGAGGAAAAATGTAGAGGGAGTTATTTTTCATAATGATATATCATATGTGTCTTTACAACAGATCCAGCTGTTGATTGGACGTATTATTATAATTTTATGATATGCCAGAGAAAATAATTTTTTATATATTATTTATAATAAGTCCTGAATTTAAATTTGTTTTTTAGCAGTGGGCATAAAAGTGGTGAAAACCAAGTAGCATATACACAGACCTTTAAGTTATTGAAGCGGGATGTGGGTAGTAAAATAATGTTTAAAAGTACTAGCCTGTAACTGATTAGAAATAATATTACTGTATGTTCTTTTGTTATTTTTTTATATGCTTAAGTATTATAACTTTCTTTGTCTTAATGCTATCAATTTATTAATGCTCTGTGTATGTGATCTTAAAGAATTCATATAACAGGTTCTTAAGAGTCAGAAAATGGAAGTAATTAATTTAAATTTTAAATGACTTTTGAGATATATCAAATTGTCAGTTTTGGAACTAAATCATAATGGTGACAGATCTGGGTAGATAGTAGGGAGTGTGAGTTATGGGGAAGATTAATGAGTATTAGACAGACCAGGTATTGTTCTATTAATTATTCCTTTCACACCCACATGCCACACAGGCTTAAGTGAGTGTTGCTGTGACAACAGGCTAAAGTATGGAAGACAAATAGTTGTTTAAATCCCTAATTAACCTCTCCCAGCAAGTCACGGTAGTCTAGGGGTGTCCCCCTTTTTAACTTATACAAGCAGCTAAGCACCTGCAAGGAGGATATGTACAACTTCAGGATCAAGTGCAAGCATTTTAGACCGTAGTTCCACATCTAGCTATCTCTGTCTCTGGTGTACCTAATGCTTCTAAAGACACTTCAGCTGCACATGTTTCCAATGCTGCCGCCTGTTTTGAAGCTCCTTGCCTTTGAAATTTTCTGCAGACTACTGAGCATATCTGTCACACTTCAATGAAGAAAGCACAGCTAAGGAGCCCGGAATATGGTGAAACACACAATGTTTATTGCTGGAAGGTACAATCTGGATGGTGTACGAATGAAAGTTGCAGGGAGATGCAGAAAGCAGATACCAGGAACACGGCTGATGCAGGTAAACAGGTAATATGAAGAAATCCCAGGGAACGGGTGAACCAGGAGCACAGCAGAGAACAACAGGGAACAGCACAGCAACATCGAACATGGAACATGGAAGATGAAAAAGTAACAGCAACAACAATGACCAGCAAGGTATGTGAAGGAGTGGCAGGTATAAATAGGAAACACCCAGGTGCAGGAGATAATTAGTGGATCAAGGTAACTCCTAAAAGACAGAGATGCAAAGCACAATAGCAGCACCTATACATTCAGTGAAACACAATTATAAAGTCCAATCCAATCCCAGAGGCAGGAGATGTTGAGATGAAGCAGCATCCTGACACAATGCTGCATAGGAAGTGAGGCAAATCCTGACAATATCATCCATTGACTAACACTTGTAACTTTTATTTTACCTTAAACACAGGGCATGTTCAACAAGTAAATTAAAGTTGGGGCTATTGTCTCCCTTCTTAAGATAAACCCCTGTTTTTGGCATAATGCCAAATGGAACAAGAACAGAACTTAGATGCCTTAGTTGTATTGTATGATGATCCTCACCGAAGAACCATTGCAGAAGCCACCCTTCGATCATTGCGACAGGGCCGCAAACCGGTACAAAATGATGTCTCTGAATTTTGAAGACTGATTTCAGATAGGCAATGGAATGAGGCAGCTCAGAATCATAAATACTGTATGGTACTGTCAGCTGGATTTTTGGATGATTTAGCTTGTGCAATCTCTAATCCAGCTGGCCATTCAAATTGAATGATGCATGAGAAAGAGACCAATGAAATGTATGGGAGCAATAAAGCCTATCAGATGTCTACCTAAGACTGCTCTTCCTACTCAACTGACTGCCAGTTCAACTAAAGAGCCAACCTTATGCAACTTGGATTGGTTCATCCTGCATTGTCACCAGAAGAGAGAATAAGTAAGGGTCAAGTTAATTATGCAGATTGTCCCAACCGTTGCCATGTAACGGACAGGACGAAAACACAGTAAGTTATGTCCTGGCTGTTGCTATGACAGCTGGGAAATGAGGAGAATTGAGCTGCTTGTAACAATTGCCGGGAAATTTATATGTATCTTTCATATTGCAGAGGACGCTTCCCAGAATATATTAATCATTTTATTTTTAGGAAAAGGAGATTAGTTCTAGAGGCTAATCATGAGACAACTGATTGTCTACAGTACTTCTCCTGCCATCTGGACAAAATCCAGACTACCCTGGGCACTCAGACGGCTCCTGCAACTCCTGTACCGTCACCTATTGTTATGGTGACACCATCCCAAATTGATATCCCTGTACCGCTTATATACAGTGGGGATCCCATGGAGTGCAGAGACTTTCTGAACCAGTGTGCTATACAATTTGAACTCCTTCCGGGGAACTTCGCTTCCGAAAAAATGAAAGTAGCCTTGAGTATATCCCTACTTTCAGGTCAAGCACTTGCCGGGGCTCCCTACTCTGGGAGCACAATGATCCGATTCTGTACAAATACACCTCCTTTTTGGAATAATTTAAAAAAATCTTTGATGAACCTGATCGTGTCTCTTTGTCTGCCTCAGAAATTCTTCGCTTGTGTCAAAGTTCTGACACAGTGGGCCAGTATGTAGTTCTGTTCCAGACTTTAGCATCTGAACTGCAGTGAAATAAAGAAGCTCTAATGGCAACATTCTGGCAATGACTGTCAGATTGTGTTAAAAGAAATTTCTCTATAGACACTTACACCCTTACACCTTCTTAACCACCCTTACAACTGCCCTGGATGCTGTTGCTTCTGCCTCTTCAGTTCGCCATCGCCACTTATTTCCCCAACCCTGGCACTCCAAATTCACTGCTTCCTTCAGAAGTGCACTCACGCTGCTGAACGCCTCTAGAGGAAATCACGTTCCCTGGCTGACTTCTTTCATTTTAAATTCATCCTCTCTTCCTACTGATCCACCCTTTCTCTTGCTCAAAAATCTTTCATTAAGTCCCTTATTCCTTCTCAATTCTCTAACGCCTGTCGCCTCTTTTCCACATTCAACTCACTCCTCACCCCTTCCCTCCTATCCCACTTTCCCCCTCTGCTACTGATTTCGCCTCCTTTTCTCCTCCAAAATTGAAGCCATCAGACTCAACATCTCCTCCTCCCTTCCCTCTCCTGCCACTTTCTTCACTCCACCTTCCTCCAATAACCAACTCTGGTGCTCCTTCCGTCGTACCTTGGGAGAAGAAGCCCACTCCCTCATTCTATCCTCTCCCCATCTACCCGCCACCTGGATCCCTTTCCCTCTCACCTCCTTCACTTCCTCTCCCCCACTTCCTGCTCCCACCTTGCACACCTCTTTAACTTGTCACTATCAACCAGGGCCCCCTGTTACTACACAAATCTGGAGCTGCTGCAGAGTCAGCTCTTGCATCTTGTAAGGAGCTCCTGTGTAGTGAAGCACAGGACACTCCTCCCTGAGGCCGTTCTGCCTGCCCTCCAACATTGTGCTGATCGAGAAGCTGCCCCTCCCCCGTAATCAGCCTATTTAAGCTCCTGCATGATTATGGTGAGTGCCCAGCAGAGAGTGCTCCGCCCCCAGGACAGCCCATCAGCTTCTCCATTATAGACATGTCAGGAGCTCCAGCTATGTAGATAAGTAATCCTCCGCCTGTTTCTTTGTCTCTCCCCCCCCCCCCCACAGCCTGTCTCTCTGTCTCTTTCCCCCCCAGCCTGTCTCTTTGTCTCTCCCCGCCCCCAGCCTGTCTCTCTGTCTCTCCCCCCCCCGTGTCTATCTGATTTGGGGCAGAAGAAGACCTATTTGTGAAATGTGAATGCTATTTAATGTCGGGCTGTTAGGGGGCAAATATGCCATTTTTTTAAATGTAAATAATATTAATTTAATCTTGGGCAGGAGACCTGAGTATTAAGCATGGGTACTTTCTTTAATGAAAGGGCTGGTTAGAGAAGGGAAGCCTAGAGTATTCACTAGTTGTTTTGCTTTCCTTGTGGTGAATAATAACTATCTTTTTTCAAACAGGGTCCCAACAGGATCCAGCCAAGCAGCAAGTGAGCTTAAGATGCCAGCAGCAACACCAGGTAGTCAAACCACAAGAACAGGTAAGAGAGAGTAGCACAGCCCCCACCACCACAGTAGGTTGGCTACTTCTCTTCCAGTTGTGCACGCATTGGGAGGCAGCATATACTCCCACAAAAATGGTGGTGGGGGGGTTGGGGCACCAATCTCAGGGCACTAAAATCTCTAGTTACGGCTCTGCTCTTAACTGACATCATCCCCTCCTCCTTTAAATGTCTTATCGCTCCTATCCTCAAAAAACCCAATCTTAATCCCACATCACTTGCTAACTACCGCCCCCTTTCACTTCTCCCCTATGCATCTAAACTACTTGAGCAGGTTGTCTGCAACCACCTCACCAGGCACCTCTCGGACAATTCTCTCCTTGACCCCCTCCAATTCAGTTCCTGCCCCTCCACTCCACCGAAACCGCTCTGGACAAAGTTACTAATGAGCTCCTGTTGGCTAAATCCAGCGGTCACTTCTCCCTGCTCATCCTCCTAGACCTCTCTGCGGCTTTTGAGACTGTTGACCACCACCTTCTGCTACAGACCCTTCTCTCTCTCTGCCTCTCTGGCTTTGTCCCAGCATGGTTCATCTCTTCACTTGCTAATGGCTCCTTCTCTTTTTCCAAGTCTGGCTCATTCCCCCCCCCCACCTGCCCTCCCTGTAGGAGTCCCTCAGGGCTCTGTTCTTGGCCCTCTACTCTTCTTACTTTATACACTGCTGCTTCCGGTTCCTGTTCATGGCAGACATGCCAGCTGAGCTCTCTGCTGGAGCCCAGCTTGGAACTCCATCTGGGCCCCAAATTTCTCACATCCACCTCACACCCTGCCTGACCGTATCCTTTGCCGCCACCACCAGGGCTGCCAAGAGGAATTCAGGACCCCGGTACAACAAACTCATGGAGCCCCCTTATAGTTTAGTTGAGAATGTAAAAGTATTTTGCTCCACTGTGTTCATACAATTTGGGACATGGCTACAAACAGCCCCAGCAATAAATTACTAGTATTTACATTTCAGAAATATGCCTATTTCCGGCAGCCATCACTGCCATTAAATAATTCATAGGCACATTTAATAAAGAGACCTCATTCTCCCAAAACTCACCCCACATTCAGTAGCCCCAAACCACCCCATCTTAAATTAATAGTCCCCACTATTGTACCTCTCCCCGCCCATTTTCCTCATGCTGTGCCTCTCTCCCCCCTTTTTCCTCATGCTGCGCCTCTCTCCTCCCTTTTTCCTCATGCTGTGCCTCTCCCCCCTTTTTTCTCATGCTGTGCCTCTCCCCCCTTTTTTATCATGCTGTGTCTCTCTCCCCCCTTTTTCCTCATGCTGTGCCTCTCTCCCCCTTTTTCCTCATGCTGTGCCTATCCCCCCCTTTTTTCTCATGGTGTGCCTCTCCCCCCTTTTTTCTCATACTGTGCCTCTCTCCCCCCCTTTTCCCTCATACTGTGCCTCTCTCTCCCTATTTTCCTCATACTGTGTCTCTCTCTCTCCCCGCTTTTCCCTCATACTGTGCCCCCCCTTTTTTCCTCATACTGTGCTTTTCTGCTTTCCTCGCTTTTTTATTTAATTTTCTATTAGCTTTTGTCTTCTCTTCTCTTCTGTCTTCTCTCTTCTTGCTTCTTTCTTGGTCCTCTCTGCGCTGCTCCTCACTGAATGTTGGGCGTGACTTGACGTCACGCCCAACATTCAGTGTAATCACAGCAGATCAGAAGGAGGAGGGACGCTGGCGCCGCTATCACGTGAGTAAATGTATTATTTTTTTTCACTACCCTGCTCCCCCCCACCAACAAAATCGCTGAAACCTGAACCCACCGGCACCCCGTTCCCTCGCAAAAAATAATAAAACTGCAACAGGAAAAAAATAATGTGCACAATACACAAAAAAAATGTGGGCAGTGAGGGCCCGTGTAATTAGTATACGCCCCCCCCCCCCAACTCGGCGGCCCTGGCCACCACTACCACCTACTACAGGCCGCGGTTTCCCTCCCTCCTGTCTCTATACCTATTCTTCAGCTCCATCTTCTCTGTGTTAGCTATTCTTGGTACTATATGTTTATTGATCTGCATTGTTTCACCCAGTATGGTCTACTGTTTGTACTTGTACAGCGCTGCAAATATCTTGTGGTGCCTTATAAATAAAGGATACTACTACTACTACTACTACTACTACTACTACTACTACCAATAATAATAATAATAAATACTACCTCCCTAGGTGCTCTCATCATGTCCTTTGGCCTTCAATAACACCTTTACGCTGATGACATTCAACTCTGTATCGCTTCTTCAGATCCCCCACCCTTGTGTATCTGACTGCCTCTCCGTCATCTCCTCTTGGATGTCCTCACACTTTCTCAAAATTAACATTGCTTAAAGAAAACTCATGGTCTTGCTTCTTCTAGACTCTCATCCCCCCTTGATCTGTCTATCACTGTTAACAACACCACCATCTCATCTGTCCCCCAACTCCGCTGCCTGGGCATCACCCTTGACTCCTCCCTCTCTTTTGCCACCCATATTCAATCACTTGCCCAATCCTGTTGCTACCAACTATGGAACCTCATCCATCCACACCTCATCCAGCCTGTCCTATCTCAGGATGCCACCAAAACCATTATCCATGCGCTCATAATTTCCTGTCTTGATTACTGTAACCTTCTCCTCACCGGCCTCCCCCGCTCTCACCTCGACTCCCATTGTTCTACCCTAAATGCAACTGCAAGACTCATCATCCTTTCACGCCACTCTTCTTTTGCCTGCCCTCTCTGTCTTGCCTTACACTGGCTCCCCTTCCCCTACAGAATTATTTTCAAACTTTTCACCATAACTTATAAGGCCCTCTCCCACTCCTCTGCCCCCTATATCTCCAACCTCCTTTCCATTCACACTCCGTCCTGCTCCCTGCGCTCGACCAATGACTGACGCCTCTCATCCACCATGATCACTTCTTCACATTCCCAAATCCAAGATTTCTCCTGAGCTGCTCCCCACCACTGGAACAACCTTCCACATTCCATCCGACTGTCCCTTAATTTGCGCTCCTTCAAGCAGGCACTTAAAACTTACCTCTTCCTCAAAGCCTACCATCCATCCACCTAACCCTCTCTCCATACTTGTTCTCTTCACCTCTCCCTTCCCCATCCCTTCTCGCTCCTCCTGCGCTTGATTCCTACTGACTAGGATTATGCCTGCTGTCTGTTTGCCCTCCTCGTAGGATGTAAGCTCTTCCAAGCTGGGTACTTTTTCCTCATGTCTCTATACCATTTCTTCTACTCCAGCCTCACTATAATTGCTATGCCTGGAGCTCCAGGAGTCTTGGTAATACTCATTTATTGTTCTGTACTGTTTTACCCTGTATGGTCTACAGTTTTGTATTGTGTATTGCACAGAAGAAATCTTGTGGTGCCTTATAAATAAACGATAATGCAACCAGCAGAAAAGAATTATAAGATTGAAGACAGGGAACGCTTGGTAGTGAAACTTGCACTTGCTAGGGGTCTTATCATAAACCAGTAGAACAAGATGGCACCTATAGCAGCTGCCTTTCCCGTAGAGCTCGTTATGCTCACAGGTACTCGGATGCCCCCAGGTCTTATACTTAAAGTAGTACAGGTTTATGAACGTACAATAGCGCAGAGTAGCAGGGTGTAGAATCAGGTGCGGTCAGAAACAGGCTGTGGTCTCAGGTCCGGAACAGGTACCGTGGTCAGAGTCAGGCAAGGTGTCAGGGCTGGAAACAAACAAGGAGGATCCAAAAACGAATCAAAAGGTCAGGGCAACAGGCAAGATTTAAATCCAATAAACGGGGCCAAGGGTCATACACGAGAAATTCAACAGCAAAACAGGTTCAAAGCACAGGAGCAAGCTAGCACACAGAAACTGAGAACTATAACCGGCAGGGAGGCTAAGCCTTCGCTGCCTAATATACAGAGACTGGGCAATAGGAACAAGGATACCGGTCTGGGGTAAATCAGCCTCAGGGGCAGGTTAATTAATGAGTAATCAAATAGTTGCGCATGTGCCCGGCTGCCCTTAATGCCGTGACGCGTCGCAACAAGTTACAGCATCCCGACCGTAACGATCGGGGCAATAACAGGAAGTGACATCTCGGTCATCATGGAGACGGCCAAGACGCGCCCTGCGGGCACAGTGAGACGCGGTGGCTTGAGGCACCGTCGCGACTCCTGACAAATGAATTTGTCACTGGTTTACTTCCAAATAAATGGTACACTACCATTTGGGTGGTGGTTGATAGAGTTTCAATAGTGGCCCACATTGTTCCCCTGACAGGGCTGCCTTCCGCTAGCTAATTTTTTTGTCATAGAAATATTCAGATTACATGGTTGCCCACAAGAAATTGTCTCTGATCAAGTTGTGCAATTTGTGTTCAAATTCAGATCAGTTTGCAAAAACTTTGACATCAAATTACATTGTTTCCACTGCATATCACTCGCAGTCCAATGGGCAAAGAGAGAGGGTGAACCAAGATCTAGAGACATTCATTAGGATGTATATTTCCGCAAGTCACTGACAACTGGATTGAATTACTACCATGGGCTGAGTTTGCTCATAATAACCACACTCATGAAGGCAGGTCCATGTCCCTGTTTTTCATTCTTTGTGGTTGTCATCCTCTTCTCCTGCTACTTACTTCTGTCCCCAGTGCAGAGGTTCCTGCCATTGATTCCCTGTTATGGAATTCTCAGACATCTGGAACCAAGTTAAAATAAATCTGGTCAAAATTTAATTGCTCTACAAATCTGCGGCTGATAAAAGAAGACGCATAGTTCCTAGTTTAGTTCCATGGGTTATCCACCAAGAACCTTCGCGTACGGGTACCCAGCATGAAGTAGACCTTTCAAGATTATCCAAAAGATTAACTTAGCAGACTTCAAATTGGATTTACCAGCCTCATTACGCATTTCCAAAGTATTTCACGTTTCCCTACTCAAACCTTTAGTAATTAATCGGTTTACCTCTAGGAATAATCCTCCTTCATTTGTATCTGTCCATCAGCAAGAGGAGTAATAGCTTAGCCAGATTTTGGACTTTCGTGTTCTTCAGTTCCTTATGGATTGGAAGGGTCCTGAAAAGTGTTTTTGGATCAAGGCCTCTGACATTCATATTCCCCAGCTTCTTAACAATTTCATATTAATTTCCCTGATAAGCCTTTTATTGTGTGTCCGGAGTCCACCCATAAGAGGGGGGATACTGTCACACATCGGAGTCTGGCTGTTAGTTTTCAAACCCACTTTCCAGCATGCTCCCTCTACTCTTCCTTCTGCTCCAGACACAGAACCTTGTGCCACAATCCCAGAAGGTGCTTGGCCCTTCCAGAACAGCTCTGAACCTGTGGTCATGTGTTCTGACCTGTGACCCACCCTACTCATCTATTTAAACCTGCTCTGTGCATAGGCCTGTGCCAAACTATTAGACTCCATATCTTTACTCCAGCGTTCCTGTTCATATTGTGTCTGATTCCTGTGTATTCTGACCCAGACTGTTCTTGACTTCTATTATGCCTGTCATTTAGTACTGTTTATACTAGAGATGAGCGCACTCGGATTTATGAAATCCGAGCCCACCCGAACGTTGCCGATCCGAGTCGGATCCGAGACAGATCCGGGTATTGGCGCCAAATTCAAATCTGAAACTGAGGCTCTGACTCATAATCCCGTTGTCGGATCTCGCGATACTCGGATCCTATAAATTCCCCGCTAGTCGCCGCCATCTTCACTCGGACATTGATCAGGGTAGAGGGAGGGTGTGTTAGGTGGTCCTCTGTCCTGCTATATCTCGTGCTGTTCAGTTAAGTTCTGTGCTGTTCAGTTAAGTTCTGTGCTGTGCTGTGCTGTGCTGTGCTCAGTCCAGTGGTGCTGTGTCCTGTGCTCTGTCCTTCTGAGGTCAGTGGTGCTGCTGGGTCCTGTGCTGTGTCCTGTTCAGTCCAGTGGTGCTGTGTCCTGTGCTCTGTGCTTCTAAGGGCATAGTTATTTCCCCAATATTCCAAAGTGTTTAAAAAAATAAAAAAAAATATTTTAAAAAAATACAAAAAAATAATTACATTTTTTTTTTTTAATTACAACAAAATTTGCACAACCAATCCTGCAGTATAAGCCCATTGGTACTGCAATATTACCAAGTTCACACATTCAGCAGTAAAAGTCCAGTGGTTCTGCAATATTACAAAGTTCACACATTCTGCAGTATCAGTCTAGTGGTGCTGTGTCCTGTGCTCTGTCCTGCTGAGTTCAGTAGTGCTGCTGGGTCCTGCGCTGTGTCCTGTTCAGTCCAGTGGTGCTGTGTCCTGTGCTCTGTGCTTCTAAGGGCATAGTTATTTCCCCATTATTCCCAAGTTTGTAAAAAATAAAAAAAAAGTTATAAAAAAAATAAAAATAAAAAATTAAAAAAAAAATAATTATAACCAAATTTGCAAAGCCAATCCAGCAGTATATAAGCCCATTGGTACTGCAATATTACCAAGTTCACACATTCAGCAGTAAAAGTCCAGTGGTACTGCTATTACAAAGTTCACTGATTCAGCAGTGTATAAGTCCAGTGGTACTGCTATTACAAAGTTCACTGATTCAGCAGTATAAGTCCAGTGCTACTCTCCTGTGCCGCATATAATTTTTAAAGGCTTTGCCGAGTGTGTGTGGCTTAGGGGTACGCTCTCTTGTGCTACATATAATGGAAAACCAAAATTTGGAGGATAAAGTAGGGAAAGATCAAGACCCACTTCCTCCTAATGCTGAAGCTGCTGCCACTAGTCATGACATAGACGATGAAATGCCATCAACGTCGTCTGGCAAGCCCGATGCCCAATCTCCTAGTACAGGGCATGTAAAATCTAAAAAGCCCAAGTTCTCAAAAAATAGCAAAAAGAGAAACTTAAAATCATCTGAGGAGAAACGTAAAGTTGGCAATATGCCATTTACGACACGTAGTGGCAAGGAACGGCTTAGGCCCTGGCCCGTGTTCATGACTAGTGGTCCAGCTTCACCCAAGGATCTAAGCCCTCCTCCCCCTCCCTACAAAAAATTTAAGAGAGTTATGCTGTCAGCAACAACAACAAAACAGCAAAGAATCTGCCTTCTAAACAGATGACATCACAAATCCCCAAGGCGAGTCCAAGGGTGTTGTTGGTTGTAAACCCTGACCTTCCCATCACTGTACGGGAAGAGGTGACTCCATCCAGCATTTGCAGCACGCCCTCTGCATATGCTGGAAGGATCACCCACAGTCCAGTTACAGATTTGGCTAATGAAGGTGTGAATGTTGTACACTGGGAGGAGGATATTGATGTAGCTGGCGCTGAGGAGGATGTTGATGATTATGATGCAGACAGATACCAAATTGCCTTTCTCAATTTCTATTTATATTCTAGATTATATAACGGCTGAAAAGTTTTCTGTTTTACTCCTAGTGGAGAGGGGATCTGATGCAGACAGATACCAAACTGCCTTTGTCCATTTCTTTGTATATTTGAATTTATAGTTCTACAGTCTATGCAGGCTGCTTTATTTATATTCAACTAGAAGTGTAGGGCGGGGGGGGCATAGATAGCCACCAAAGTAACGTGGTCCATTTAATTTCACTTTCTAGCTCCACAGTCTGTGCAGCCTGCTTTTTTTTTTATCTTCAAAGTATTTATATTTACAAGCCTTGCAATCTAAATTAACTAGAGGTAGTGACGTGGTAGAACTCCAAAAGGCAGTTTGGAAGCCCCTGTACAAACTGGCTCTTTTTTTTTAACTGAGTTGTCCCCCCTCCAGTGTGTACTCGGAAAGAGTTTTTAGTGCAGCGGGGAACCTGGTCAGTGAGCGGCGAAGGAGGTTGCTTCCTCACAACGTTGAAAAAATGATGTTTATAAAAATGAATAATCAATTCATCAATGAAGTACAGCACTGCCCTCCAGACAGTACAGAGGGACTGTGGTTGTGGAGTCCAGCGGGGACGAATTGATAATGTGTGAGGAGGAGAAAGTACACACTGTAGGGGGAGAGGAATCAGAGGTTGAGGATGAGGACGACATCTTTCCTCAGTAGAGCCTGTTTAGTTTGTACAGGGAGAGATGAATTGTTTTATTGGTGTGTGGGCCCAAACAAACCAATCATTTCAGCCACAGTTGTTTGGTAGGCCCTGTCGCTGAAATGATTGGTTTGTTAAAGTGTGCATGTCCTATTTCAACAACATAAGGGTGGGTGGGAGGGCCCAAGGACAATTCCATCTTGCAACTTTTTTTTTGGCATTATGTGACCATTCAACAGTCGTTTGCCATGTTCAAAAAGTAAAAGAAAATGCCAACAAATTCAATAAATTAAATCAAAAGTTAAATGCCCTGTCATTATTTAAAACAAGAGGTTTTGACGTGCTAGAATTAGTGTAGTGTTAAGATGTTATAAACACTACACTTGGAAATTGGAGGAGGTATTGTGGCCCCGGTATCAAATTGGGTACCGGGGCCACCCCACTACGCAGTCCAGATACTTGTTTGGTGGAATTCAGACCAGTTGAGGGTGTATTTATTTTATTGTGGCCCCGGTATCAAATTGGGTACCGGGGCCACCCCACTACGCAGTCCAGATACTTGTTTGGTGGAATTCAGACCAGTTGAGGGTGTATTTATTTTATTGTGGCCCCTGTATCAAATTGGGTACCGGGGCCACCCCACTACGCAGTCCAGATACTTGTTTGGTGGAATTCAGACCAGTTGAGGGTTTTATTATTATATTGTGGGGACCACTCTATCTATACCACACTACAACTCTATACCACTCTATTTAATACTTTAATTCTATTTAATACTTTAATTCTATTACTAATTCCCATAAAGAGGAACTGCCGCTTCTATTTAATACTTTAATTCTATTAGTAGTTACCATAAAGAGGAACAAAATAAACCAATTTTACCAAAAGTATAATATGACTTAGACTTACAAACACTACACTTGAAAGATGGTGCCTTTAAATGAAAAAGTCAGTCTTCATTGCACGACTATGTGCAACAGGGACAGTTTTTTGGTTTACAAAGTCAACCAATAACACTTCGACCCTGTCTGTCTTTAACATACTTGATGGGATCTCAATGACGAATGGTCTGTACCATGTTTGGAGGAGGTATTGTGGCCCCGGTACCAAATTGGGTACCGGGGCCACTCCACTATGCAGTCCAGATAGAGGTGTATCAGATATTAAACAACGTTGACTGTTGCGGCAAAAATTTTAAATAATATTGTGGGGAACACTACACTACGCAGTCCATAAACTTTTTGGGTGGAATTCAGACCTGTGTAGGGTTTTTTAATAATATTGTGGTGACCCACTCCTCTACGCAGTCCAGGTACATTTATTGCTGCGAATCATACAAGTTCAGGGTTTTTTATTTATATTGTGGAGACCCACTCTTCTACGCAGTCCAGGTACATTTATTGGTGCGAATCATAAAAGTTCAGGGTTTTTAATATATATTGTGGTGACCCACTCCTCTACGCAGTCCAGGTACATTTATTGGTGCGAATCATACAAGTTTAGGGTTTTGAATATATATTGTTGTGACCCACTCCTCTACGCAGTCCAGGTACATTTATTGGTGCGAATCATACAAGTTCAGGGTTTTTAATATATATTGTGGTGACCCACTCCTCTACGCAGTCCAGGTACATTTATTGGTGCGAATCATAAAAGTTCAGAGTTTTTAATATATATTGTGGTGACCCACTCCTCTACGCAGTCCAGGTACATTTATTGGTGCGAATCATACAAGTTCAGGGTTTTTAATATATATTGTGGTGACCCACTCCTCTACGCAGTCCAGGTACATTTATTGGTGCGAATCATACAAGTTCAGGGTTTTTAATATATATTGTGGTGACCCACTCCTCTACCCAGTCCAGGTACATTTATTGGTGCGAATCATACAAGTTGATGGTTTTCTTATTATATATATTGTGGTGACCCACTCCTCTACGCAGTCCAGAAAGATACCTCGTTGCAACGTTTTGGACTAATAACTATATTTTGAGGTGTTCAGAATACACTGTAAATTAGTGGAAATGCTTGTTATTGAATGTTATTGAGGTTAATAATAGCGTAGGAGTGAAAATAAGCCTAAAAACTTGATTTTTAAACTTTTTATGTTTTTTTAAAAAAAAAATCCGAATCCAAAACCTTAAATCCGAACCGAGACCTTTCGTCAAGTGTTTTGCGAGACAAATCCGAACCCCAAAAATAATGAAAATCCGGATCCAAAACACAAAACACGAGACCTCAAAAGTCGCCGGTGCACATCCCTAGTTTATACCTGATTGTTGCTGACCCAGCGTGTTTTGACACTCCTTCCGTTCGCTGATTTGGCACCCTGCAACCCATTCGTGTACCAGTCCCGGCTACGTTACCAGACTCTTCTTGCTGTTGATACCAGCTCGTCAAACCTAGAGGCAGGGCAGAAGGCCACAACCTGCGAACCCACCAGCAGTACTCCAATCTGTCTCTGTGATCCAATTTGTCTCTGTTGGCCTCAGTCTCTGTGCTCCAATCTGTCTGTGTGTGCCACAGTCTCTGTGATCCAATCTGTTTGTGTCTGTGTGTGCCTCAGTCTCTGTGCTCCAATCTGTCTGTGTGTGCCTCTGTCCATGTGATCCAATCTGTCTGCGTGTGCCTCGGTATCTGTGCTCCAATCTGTTTGTGTGTGCTTCTGTCCCTGTGATCCAATCTGTCTGTGTGTGCCCCAGTCTCTGTGCTGCAATCAGGGCCGCCGAGAGGGTGGGGGGGGGGGTACTAATTACCCAGGCCCGGGCATGTCAGGGGGCCCGGCCCATCCCCTTGCGCTGCTGATTTTTTTTTTTTCGATTTTTTTTTTCCAACCCGATCGTTGGTGGGGGGAGCAGGCTAGTTAAAAAAAAACCATGCTCACCTGATCGCGGAGCCGGCATCCCTCCTCTCTGCTGCTCTGTGCTCCATTCAGACTGTCTGAATGCCGGGTGTGATGTCATCATGTCACCCTCAGCATTCAGTCAGTCTGGAGCAATGGAGCACAGAGCAGCAGAGAAGACCAAGAAAGGAGAAAAGGTAAGTGAAGGGAGGAAAACGAGGGGGGGCACAGAGGGGTTAAAAAACGGGGAGGCAGCATGACAGAGGGGTTAAAAAATGAGGGGGGGGCACAGAGGGGTTAAAAAGTGTGGGGGGGGGCAGCATGACAGAGGGATTAAAAAATGGGGGGGCACAAAGGGGTTAAAAAATGGGGGGGGGGCAGCATGACAGAGGGGTTAAAAAATGAGGGGGGGCACAGAGGGGTTAAAAAACAGGGAAGCAGCATGACAGAGGGGTTAAAAAATGAGGGGGCATAGAGGGGTTAAAAACAGGGGGGGCAGCATGACAGGGGTTAAAAAATGAGGGGGTCACAGAGGGGTTAAAAACGGGGGGGGGGGGGGGGAGCATGACAAAGGGGTTAAAAAATGAGGGGGGCACAGAGGGGTTAAAAAATGGGGAGGCAGAGTGACAGAGGGGTTAAAAATGGGGGCAGCATGACAGAGGGGTTAAAAAATGAGGGAGCACAGAGGGGTTAAAAAACGGGGGGGCAGCATGACAGAGGGGTTAAAAAATGAGGAGGGCACAGAGGGGTTAAAAATGGGGGGGGGGAGCATGACAAAGGGGTTAAAAAATGAGGGGGGCACAGAGGGGTTAAAAAATGGGGAGGCAGAGTGACAGAGGGGTTAAAAATGGGGGCAGCATGACAGAGGGGTTAAAAAATGAGGGAGCACAGAGGGGTTAAAAAACGGGGGGGCAGCATGACAGAGGGGTTAAAAAATGAGGAGGGCACAGAGGGATTAAAAATGGGGGGGGGGCAGCATGACAGAGGGGTTAAAAAATGAGGGGGGCACAGAGGGGTTAAAAAACGGGTCAGCATGGCACAGTGGGGTTAAGAAACAGGGGTCAGCATGGCACAGTGGGGTTAAAAAATGGGGGGCAGCATGGCACAGTGGGGTTAAAAAGGGGGAAGGCATGGCACAGTGGGGTTACAAAGGGGGGGGAGGCATGGCACAGTGGGATTGAAAAAGGGGGGGAGCAGCATAGTATAGTGTGATGAAGGGGAGCCAGATGAAGGGGGCAAAAGCAGCATGGAGGGCGCAGTGTGTTCATAAGGCATGGTGATGATGAAGGGGCACATTATTGTAATATTGGAGCTGGAGGAAGGCCTAATTATTAATCGTGGATGGTATTGATTTAATGCCAGGGTTGTTTAGAATTATCTAAATGTAGCTAATTTTTTCCAAATAGGGCCCCCAGCATTCCAGGATCCAGACAAGCCGCAACTAAAGAAACATGCAGCAACAGGTGGTGAAAGTGAGAAGAACAGGTAGGAGAGAGCAGGACAGTATGTGACATGTTGTGATTCTAGTAGGGACAATGTCAATTTTTGGTGAGTGTTGTGCCTAATGTAAGGTGGAGGCCAAGACTGAACTCTTTGTGTACACACTGCATTTTTTCTATACTACACTTTGGTGCTAGATGTCCTGAAAGTCAGGAGTGCTTGGACATGTGTGACGCTCGGGCGAATTGAGAGCCTAGTGATTTTGATGTGTTAGCCACGCCCAATGGCGCATTTGTCACGCTCCCAAATGCATAACCAAACCCCGAAAAATGTTGCCAATTTTTTTACCGTACTCAACTATGAGGGGGGGCCCCATGAATTTGTTGTACCGGGCCCTGAATTCCTCTTGGCAGCCCTGGCTGCAATCTGTCTGTGTGTGCCCCAGTCTCTGTGCTCCAATCTGTCTGTGTGTGCCTCTGTCTCTGTGCTCCAATCTGTCTGTGTGTGCCCCAGTCTCTGTGCTCCAATCTGTCTGTGTGTGCCCCAGTCTCTGTGCTCCAATCGGTCTGTGTGTGCTTCAGTCTCTGTGCTCCAATCTGTCTGTGTGTGCATCTGTCTCTGTGCTCCAATCTGTCTGTGTGTGCCCCAGTCTTTGTGCTCCAATCTGTCTGTGTGTGCCCCAGTCTCTGTGCTCCAACCTGTGTGTATGGGCCCCAGTCTCTGTGCTCCAATCGGTCTGTGTGTGCCTAAGTGTCTGTGCTCCAATCTGTCTAATATGTACCCCAGTCTCTGTGATCCAATCATATCTGTGTAAATATAAAAAGAATTACAAAATATGACAGGGTTGGCAACAATATAACGTTTTCTAGTCATCATAGTCATACTTGCCAACATTTTATTCTTTCCGGAGGGAGGATGAAGAGTGAGGACAGAAGGGGGTGGGGCACAGCAAAGTACGTCATTTTATACGATTCCGAATCGCGTCTTGATGGCTCCCATCCTGCTCACTTCATTAGGAAGTGGGCAGGATGCGGGAGAATGTCCTACTCTCCCAGGAGACTGGGAGACCAACCCGGAATTCGGGAGTCTCACAGAAATTCCGGGAAAGTGAACAAGTATGTATATAGTATTAAATTACACCTAAAATGAATGACTAATTTTGCAAAATCCCTAAAGCTTCAAATTTCCAGGGGTTTTAGAGGGCTCATTTTACTCCTGGACTTTTTTGACTCCCATAAAATGCATTGGTGGTCCATCACAGAATATTGTTAGAGCTGTAAGCTCTCCGGCATATAGTTGGTTATGCTTGTATCACACAGCTACCTGGCAGTAAAAGAGCACTGTGATGACATACCTGAAAAAGACAAGGAGGTACAGCTTTGATGTGAGACAGGATATTTTCCTCCCAATTCCCACATTATTGTGTAGGATATGTGGTGATTCAGTGAATGAGAGATGCCTTTGTTTCTTCAGATCAGAGCAATTTGCAAACTGGAAGGGAAGCAGAATTAATAAAGAGACCATGGATAAGATATCTGTCAGCATCACAGACAAGAGCTCATGTTCTGTTATTATCATTAACCACTTGTTTACTGGGCAGGATTCAATATATGCACTTCCAACAAGTGCTTAATTGCCAGGTTATTATCCTGGCCAGTGGAAAAAGAGGCCCATATTTAGGTAGACTCCTTTTAATGTTGAATGAATCCCAAGGAGAATAAGTGCTCTGTGAGGGTTATTTATCTCATAGCTTATCATCATGTTTTCAAACCCACATTCCACATAGATAATGTAAACTTGTAATAGCCCTAAATTTATGAATGCATTAAATTATAGAGAATTATATGGAAAGATTAATAATAACTACACTTTAGGAAAGTGGCTGAAAGAGATATATATAAATAAATATATTTCAGTTCATTCATATGGTGCTATTAATGGAACTGACGTTGAAAGCATCCAGAAAACACTAGATTACTTCATTATTATTTTTTTTATATCCTTGCCTTTGAGAATAACATATTATATATATTTACCTAGTGTCAAGTACAACCAATGTATGTCACACCAAATACAACAAACAATTAGGTCACATAATCTTGTTTAATTCTAAAGATGAATTTAAACCTGTTATGTGACCAAATTGTTTGTTCGGTATAAATCACTGTATTGCATTCTCTTTGTATTACGGATGCCGTAGGGGTATTGCCGCAGATCCCCAACAAAGTGGATATGATTTAGTCAACCATTAACTACAATAGGATAAGTGGGCTATATTTTTCTGAGCTCATTATTCTATGATGCGGGAACTAATGGAGTCTGTTTCTGTTCCCCTTCTTTTTGGTTCTTTAATATTATAAGAACGCACTACATTATGCTCTCCCTCAAAATATGCATTGATGGATATGCCTGCTTACAATTTCTATATATGACTGTTTTTGGCACTGTTCACAGTTTACTACCTCCTTCTATTTGTATTGAAACAATATTGCATTATATATGCATTATTACATGGCACAATGTTATATGAAGAGCCCCTTTAAGCCAGTGGCAGATCCAAGGGGTAGGGGCGATCGGGGCAATCGCCCCCCTCCTCCAGCCCCTAGCAGCACAAGCCTACATTTAAATTGTGTTCCAGACAGCAGTCAAAAAGGGGAGGGTGTGGCCAATCATGGGCAGGTGCGGGGCCAACTGGAGCCAGCCAATTAGAATAGAGAGGCTGTGCCAATACTAAATCGCCCCCACATTAAAAAAAAGTCTAGGTCCGCCCCTGCTTTAAGCCTCCATTTATTAATAAACCATTGTGATATTTGATTAGATTTTAGTCTTCTGTTCCTCCTTTTTATGTAAATATAGTCATTCCTCTAATGTATTTGGTTACTTTGTATTAGAGATGAGCGCACTCGGATTTATGAAATCCGAGCCCACCTGAACGTTGCCGATCCGAGTCAGATCCGAGACAGATCCGGGTATTGGCGCCAAATTCAAATCTGAAACTGAGGCTCTGACTCATAATCCCGTTGTGGGATCTTGCGATACTCGGATCCTATAAATTCCCCGCTAGTCGCCGCCATCTTCACTCGGGCATTGATCAGGGTAGAGGGAGGGTGTGTTAGGTGGTCCTCTGTCCTGCTATATCTCGTGCTGTTCAGTGCTGTGCTGTGCTGTGCTGTGCTCAGTCCAGTGGTGCTGTGTCCTGTGCTCTGTCCTTCTGAGGTCAGTGGTGCTGCTGGGTCCTGTGCTGTGTCCTGTTCAGTCCAGTGGTGCTGTGTCCTGTGCTCTGTGCTTCTAAGGGCATAGTTATTTCCCCAATATTCCCCTGTGTTTAAAAAAATAAAAAAAAGTTATTTAAAGAAATACCAAAAACTAATTTAATTTTTTTTTAATTACCACAAAATTTGCACAACCAATCCTGCAGTATAAGCCCATTGGTACTGCAATATTACCAAGTTCACACATTCAGCAGTAAAAGTCCAGTGGTACTGCAATATTACAAAGTTCACACATTCTGCAGTATCAGTCCAGTGGTGCTGTGTCCTGTGCTCTGTCCTGCTGAGTTCCGTAGTGCTGCTGGGTCCTGTGCCGTGTCCTGTTCAGTCCAGTGGTGCTGTGTCCTGTGCTCTGTGCTTCTAAGGGCATAGTTATTTCCCCATTATTTTCCAAGTTTTTAAACAATAAAAAAAAAGTTATTAAAAATATTAAAATAAAAAATTAAAAAAAAAAGTAATTATAACCAAATTTGCAAAACCAATCCAGCAGTATAAGTCCATTGGTACTGCAATATTACCAAGTTCACACATTCTGCAGTATCTTGTGCTACATATAATGGAGACCAAAAATTTGGAGGATAAAGTAGGGAAAGATCAAGACCCACTTCCTCCTAATGCTGAAGCTGCTGCCACTAGTCATGACATAGACGATGAAATGCCATCAACGTCGTGTTCCAAGCCCGATGCCCAATCTCGTAGTACCGGGCATGTAAAATCCAAAAAGCCCAAGTTAAGAAAAAGTAGCAAAAAGAGAAACTTAAAATCATCTGAGGAGAAACGTAAAGTTGCCAATATGCCATTTACGACACGGAGTGGCAAGGAACGGCTTAGGCCCTGGCCCGTGTTCATGACTAGTGGTTCAGCTGCACCCACGGATCTTATCCCTCCTCCACCTCCCCCCCCCTACAAAAAATTGAAGAGAGTTATGCTGTCAGCAACAAAACAGCAAACAACTCTGCCTTCTAAAGAGAAATTATCACAAATCCTCAAGGCGAGTCCAAGGGTGTTGGTGGTTGTCAAGCCTGACCTTCCCATCACTGTACGGGAAGAGGTGGCTCAGGAGGAGCCTATTGATGATGTAGCTGGCGCTGTGGAGGAACTTGATGATGAGGATGGTGATGTGGTTATTGTAAATGAGGCACCAGGGGGGGAAACAGCTGATGTCCATGGGATGAAAAAGCCCATCGTCATGCCTGGTCAGAAGACCAAAAAATGCACCTCTTCGGTCTGGAGTTATTTTTATCCAAATCCAGACAACCAATGTATGGCCATATGTAGCTTATGTAAAGCTCAAATAAGCAGGGGTGAGGATCTTGCCCATCTAGGAACATCCTCCCTTATACGTCACCTGAATAACCTTCATAGTTCAGTGGTTAGTTCAGGAACTGGGGCTAGGACCCTCATCGGTACAGGGACACCTAAATCCCGTGGTCCAGTTGGATACACACCAGCAACACCCTCCTCGTCAACTTCCTCCACAATCTCCATCAGATTCAGTCCTGCAGCCCAAGTCAGCAGCCAGACTGAGTCCTCCTCAATACGGGATTCATCCGAGGAATCCTGCAGCGGTACGCCTACTACTGCCACTGCTGCTGTTGCTGCTGTTAGTCGGTCATCTTCCCAGAGGGGAAGTCGTAAGACCGCTAAGTCTTTCACAAAACAATTGACCGTCCAACAGTCGTTTGCCATGACCACAAAATACGATAGTAGTCACCCTATTGCAAAGCGTATAACTGCGGCTGTAACTGCAATGTTGGTGTTAGACGTGCGCCCGGTGTCCGCCATCAGTGGAGTGGGATTTAGAGGGTTGATGGAGGTATTGTGTCCCCGGTACCAAATCCCGTCGAGATTCCACTTCACTAGGCAGGTGATACCAAAAATGTACAGAGAAGTATGATCAAATGTCCTCAGTTCTCTAAAAAATGCGGTTGTACCCACTGTCCACTTAACCACGGACATGTGGACAAGTGGTTCTGGGCAAACGAAGGACTATATGACTGTGACAGCCCACTGGGTAGATGCATCCCCTTGCGTAGCAACAGCAACAGCTGCATCAATAGCAGCATCTACAAAATGGCTGCTCGTGCAAAGGCAGGCAACATTGTGTATTACAGGCTTTAATAAGAGGCACAACGCTGACAACATATTAGAGAAACTGAGGGAAATTATCTCCCAGTGGCTTACCCCACTTAGACTCTCATGGGGATTTGTGGTGTCAGACAATGCCAGTAACATTGTGCGGGCATTAAATATGGGCAATTTCCAGCACGTCCCATGTTTTGCCCACACCATTAATTTGGTGGTGCAGCATTACCTCAAGAGTGACAGGGGTGTGCAGGAGATGCTTGCGGTGGCGCGCAAAATTGCTGGACACTTTCGGCATTCAGCCAGTGCCTACCGCAGACTAGAGGCACATCAAAAAAGCATGAACCTGCCCTGCCATCACCTCAAACAAGAGGTTGTGACGCGCTGGAACTCCACCCTCTATATGCTGCAGAGGATGGAGGAGCAGCAAAAGGTCATTCAGGCCTACACAGCCACCTACGACATAGGCAAAGGAGTGGGGATGCGCCTCAGTCAAGCGCAGTGGAGACTGATTTCCGTGTTGTGCAAGGTTCTGCAGCCATTTGAACTTGCCACACGAGAAGTCAGTTCCGACACTGCCAGCTTGAGTCAGGTCATTCCCCTGATCAGGCTGTTGCAGAAGCAGCTGGAGAAAGTGAGGGAGGAGCTGGTAAGCCATTGCGATTACACCAAGCATGTAGCTCTTGTGGATGTAGCCCTTCGTACGCTTTGCCAGGATCCGAGGGTGGTCACTCTTTTAAAGTCAGAGGAATACATTCTGGCCACCGTGCTCGATCCTCGGTTTAAAGCGTATGTTGTGTCTCTGTTTCCGGCGGACACAAGTCTACAGCGGTGCAAAGACCTGCTGGTCAGGAGATTGTCCTCTGAAGAGGACCGTGACATGCCAACAGCTCCACCCTCATTTTCTTCCACATCTATGGCTGCGAGGAAAAAGCTCAGTTTTCCCAAAAGAGGCGCTGGCGGGGATGCTGATAACATCTGGTCCGGACTGAAGGACCTGCCAACCATTGCAGACATGTCTACTCTCGCTGCATTGGATGCTGTCACAATAGAAAAAATTGTGGATGATTACTTTGCTGACACTATCCAAGTAGACATGTCAGACAGTCCATATTGTTACTGGCAGGAAAAAAAGGCAGTTTGGAAGCCCCTGTACAAACTGGCTCTATTTTACCTGAGTTGTCCCCCCTCCAGTGTGTACTCGGAAAGAGTTTTTAGTGCAGCGGGGAACCTGGTCAGTGAGCGGCGAAGGAGGTTGCTTCCTCATAACGTTGAAAAAATGATGTTTATAAAAATGAATAATCAATTCCTCATTGAAGTACAGCACTGCCCTCCAGATAGTACAGAGGGACCTGTGGTTGTGGAGTCCAGCGGGGACGAATTGATAATGTGTGATGAGGAGGAAGTACACACTGTAGGGGGAGAGGAATCAGAGGTTGAGGATGAGGACGACATCTTGCCTCAGTAGAGCCTGTTTAGTCTGTACAGGGAGAGATGAATAGCTTTTTTGGTGTGGGGGCCCAAACAAACCAATCATTTCAGCCAAAGTTGTTTGGTAGGCCCTGTCGCTGAAATGATTGGTTTGTTAAAGTGTGCATGTCCTATTTCAACAACATAAGGGTGGGTGTGAGGGCCCAAGGACAATTCCATCTTGGAACTTTTTTTTTTGCATTATATGACCAATCAACAGTCGTTTGCCATGTTCAAAAAGTAAAACCAAATTTAAACAAATTCAAGAAATTAAACCAAAAGTAAAATGCCCTGTCATAATTTAAAACAAGAGGTATTGACGTGCTCTAAAACTACTGTATTGTTGTTTATATTTTATAAACACTACACTTGAAAGCTTGAGTCTTTCAATAAAAAAGTAACTGTCCATTGCACGAATATTTGCAACAGGGACAATTTTAGGGTTAAGAAAGTCAACTAATAACACTTCGACGCTGTCTGTCTTTATAAACACTACACTTGGAAGTTGGAGGAGGTATTGTTGCCCCGGCACCAAATTTACTACCGGGGCCACTCCACTGTGCAGTCCATATTTAGGTGTATCAGATATTAAACAACGGTGACAGTTGATGCCCAATTTTTTAATTATATTGTTGGCGCTGTAAAAAATTGTGTTCCGGGCACACCACACTACGCAGTCCATACCTTTTTTTGGTGGAATTATGACCCGTGGAGGGTTTTTTAATTATATTGTGGCCTCGGTACCAAATTGTCTACCGGGGCCACCACACTACGCAGTCAAGATAGATAGATGCGTATCATAGATAAAGTACATTCAGTGTTGTGGGGCAAATTGAAAAATATTCAAAATGCACTGACATTATCAAAAACAAGAGGTTTTCACACGCTGAAACTCCAACATGTATATGATGGAGAGGATGGAGGAGCAGCCGTATGTGCAGTGTAATGCAGACCTGTTGAAGGTTTTTTATATATTGTATTGTGGTGCCCAGTGCCCACTACTCTACGCAGTCCAGATACTATTTTTGGGTGTAATTCAGACCTGTTGAAGGTTTTCTATATATTTTTTATTGTGGTGCCCAGTGCCCACTACTCTACGCAGTCCAGATACTATTTTTTGGTGTAATTCAGACCTGTTGAAAGTTTTCTATATATTTTATTGTGGTGCCCAGTGCCCACTACTCTACGCAGTCCAGATACTATTTTTGGGTGTAATTCTGACCTGTTGAAGGTTTTCTATATATTTTTTATTGTGGTGCCCAGTGCCCACTACTCTACGCAGTCCAGATACTATTTTTGGGTGTAATTCTGACCTGTTGAAGGTTTTCTATATATTATATTGTGGTGGCCAGTGGCCAGTCCTCTATGCAGTCCAGATACTATTTTTGGGTGTAATGCAGACCTGTTGAAGGTTTTCTATATATTATATTGTGGTTGCCAGTGGCCAGTCCTCTACGCAGTACAGATACTATTTTTGGGTGTAATGCAGACCTGTTGAATGTTTTCTATATATTATATTGTGGTGGCTAGTGGCCAGTCCTCTACGCAGTCCAGATACTATTTTTGGGTGTAATTCTGACCTGTTGAAGGTTTTCTATATATTTTTTATTGTGGTGCCCAGTGCCCACTACTCTACGCAGTCCAGATACTATTTTTGGGTGTAATTCAGACCTGTTGAAAGTTTTCTATATATTTTATTGTGGTGCCCAGTGCCCACTACTCTACGCAGTCCAGATACTATTTTTGGGTGTAATTCTGACCTGTTGAAGGTTTTCTATATATTATATTGTGGTGGCCAGTGGCCAGTCCTCTACGCAGTCCAGATACTATTTTTGGGTGTAATTCAGACCAGTTAATGGGTTTTTAATTGTATTGTGGGGAACACTCCTCTACGCAGTCCACAAAGATACCTCGTTGCAAGGTTTTGTACTAAAAAAAAATAATTATTGTGAGGTGTTAGGTGTTCAGAATAGCCTTTAAATTAGTGGAAATTATTGTTATTGGATATTATTGAGGTTAATAATAGCGTAGGAGTAAAAATAAGCCCAAAAACTTGATTTTTTAACTTTTTATGCTTTTTTTAAAAAAAATCCGAATCCAAAACCTTAAATCCGAACCAAAACCTTTCGGCAGGTGTTTTGCGAAACAAATCTGAACCCAAAACATCGAGAAAATCCGGATCCAAAACACAAAACACGAGACCTCAAAAGTCGCCGGTGCACATCCCTCCCTACTTTGTATATTTCTGCTATAAGATCCATAGATAATTATGTTTAATTGCTGCATTGATTCAGGTGTATGTTCAATTAACAAGCAGGTTCAGACTGTATAAACGAGGTCTAAATCGGTCATTTTATTTTTTTCTGATGAAGTTGCATTCATGCAATGAAATGCGTAAGATAATGTGATAGATCCCTATTATTTGATTTTGCTTTCTGACCATGACCTTATCTGTGTGGAGTTTGTATGTTCTCCCCGTGTTTGCGTGGGTTTCCATCGGGAGTTCCAGCTTCCTCCCACACTCCAAAAACATACCAGTAGGTTAAATGACTGCTTTCAAATTGACCATAGTCTGTCTGTGTGTGTGTATATTAGGGAATTTAGAAAGTAAGCTCCAATGGGGCAGTGACTTATGTGAGTGGGTTCTCTGTACAGCACTGCGGAATTAGTGGCGCTATATAAATAGCTGATGATGATGAGTTTAATATGCAACAAGTAACAAGCTTTCACCCAGCAGGAATGGACACTAAGAATGGTCCATTTGCACAACTTGGATATGGATCTTACACCTTTTACTATCTTCAACTCATTAGACACCTCCATAGTGAGTATGACTCTTAGTACTATCCAAAGTGCGTTATTCTAATTTTGGGAACAACATGTATAAAAAACACTAGATTACAAACTTTGGGCCTGATTCATTAAGGATCTTAAATCTTATTTCAGTCTCCTGGACAAAACCATGGTACAATGCAAGGGGTGCAAACTAGTATTCTGTTTTGCACATAAGTTAAATACTGACTGTTTTTTCATGTAGCACACAAATATCAACGTTAAATTTCAGTGTACAAATAAGCTATCAAGCTGTGAGCTACATGAAAAAACAGTCAGTGTTTAACTTATGTGCAAAACAGAACACTAGTTTGCACCCCTTGCATTGTAACATGGTTTTGTCCAGGAGACTGGAATAAGATACCTCTTCATTTAAGATCCTTAATGAATCAGGCCCTTTGTCTGCAAGTGTGCACTTACTGAGTAGTGACTATTTACTCCTTAGATGAGAGGTGTAATTGTAAATCCTATCCACAATACCAATTACCGTTATTACGTTTAGGTTTGGCTAGTTGTGTAAATGGACTAGCTGTGAACACCCACAACAGCAAACCTTCACTGGGCTCACCTGGAGGTTCACTGCGAATGGACCTTTGTAAAACGTGTCCCTCACTCTGCACACTCTCAGTACTCTGTGTAAGCTCACTGTGTCTCTCTTCACCTCCTCTCTGCCCTGCTCCTGGTTTCACCCCAGCTCCCAACAGCCTAGACTGCTGGGAGATATAGGCAGGAAAGCAGCCCCAGCGCTGCCATTTTGATGTAGCTGATTGGCAGTGCTACTTTGACGAAGCCCTGCGGCTGTTGGTGTCACGTGTACAAATGTGGTTATATTGTGGGTGGCCTGAAAAGACCAGCATAGCTGGAAATGTTCTGAATATGCTGATCATGAGATGCATTACAACATCATCATCATCACCATTTATTTATATAGTGCCACTAATTCCGTAGCACTGTACAGAGAACTCATTCACATCAATCCCTGCCCCCATTGGAGCTTACAGTCTAAATTCCCTAACACACACACAAAGAGGGAGAGAGAGAGAGAGAGAGAGAGAGACCAGGGTCAATTTGATAGCAGCCAATTAACCTACCAGTATGTTTTTGGAGTGTGGGAGCAAACCGGAGCACCCGGAGGAAACCCACGCAAACACGGGGAGAACATACAATTCAAAAATCCACACACATAAGGCCATGGTCGGGAATTGAACTCATGACCCCAGTGGTGTGAGGTAGAAGTGCTAACCACTTAGCCACCGTGCTGCCCATAAAGACTTAAATGAGAATAAGTATAAATAAAAGAAGAAATATCTAACTTTTCTTGAATCTCTGGGGGATTTTTGTTTTTTTAAACACTTTATTTGTAAAACATTTTCACACATGTTAAAGAAATTCGACACAGTCCAAACAAGACCTAAACAAATAACATTGTGAAATATAAACAGGAATAAAAATAGCTATCCAAAATGGGGTACTAACATAATATAAATAGTTAAACAGAGCACAAAAATCAGTGGCTAGTGAGAGACTGAAAAGAGATGAATGGGAGTGTGACAGTAGATAAGATAGTTAAAGGGATGATAAGGGGGGAAAAAGAAGGGGGGTTGAGACCTAATCTGGGAATCCTGGCTACCGGAGGACAGACATCTTGGAATATGATGTTGCGTTCAGCCTTCTCGATACTTTTCACTGGGAAGGACGATATATTCTGAATTTGCTCAGTCAGTGGGTTGGGAACAGAGGGGCCAGTGTAAATGAACCAATCACACCAAATTTGGAAGAATTTATGGGTTTTCTTATTGAGATATGCTGAGATTTTTTCCATGGATGCTTATTACCAGATTTTGCTGGTTTTTATGTTTGTCTCCTGGTCTCCTAGGAAAACATGAGACCATTTGTTGCAAAAAGAGGGTAGTCTCCTGTCCATCTCTTTTTATTCCAAGAAACCATAACAAAATGCAAGAAAGCATTGCACAGTATACCTCGTGACAGTGGAACTATAAGGAAATGTTGGTTTTTTTTGTCTTGTATTTCTAATATGAAATTGGAAGGCAATGTCGAAAAAAGGAGATACAAACCTTCAATTGATCAAGCAAGTTTATTTGACATGAAAAATAGGATAGAATTGCACTTACAAATGTGTAGCATATTATGGTACATTTGCAAGAGACTGTTCCTCCACCATCAATGGAAACTCCGAGGTACCAAGCACCATCCATGCACCCACAAATGTTTCCAAAATCCTGATGTAGAAATCTTAATCTATTGTAACACATTTCTGGGAGCACACATACTGCATGGTACATGGAAATTTTCACTGCAATTTTATCCTATTTTTAAAATTAAACAAACTTGCTTGGTCTGTTGGTGGTGTGTATCTCCTATTTCCAGGCACGGGCTGACAGATGACACGGCCGCATCGCGTGTCACGTGAGCTGAGGCGGCCGTATCACATATATTGTGATGCGGCCGCCAGTGAAAATAGACTATATTGCATCCGGTAAAACTGAGCGGCCCAGGGGGCCGCTGCCCCCCTGCCCACTGGGCCAGCCCGCCCCTGCCTATTTCAGACAGTGCCTTCTGACTTCATACCCAATTACCATCATTACCTTCTCACTTGTGTGGTGGTAACACCTTGGTTCTCCTGATCAGCGTTGCTGCTGACATATTAATGTGTCTGACATATTAATGTACTTCTGTGGATTTCATTGACCCTGTGATTGTACCATCACTCAGATGACACTGGGACATCATCAGCTGGTAAGTGAGACACACAATGCAAACAGGGGAGAGCCGGGTTTTGTTCCGTTTACAGGATTTTGATACTGATAGGAAATCTTGATGCACTACTTTTAAAAGCATACGATAGATTCCTCTCATGTTTTGAAAAGGGATTTAAAAGGGTTTTAACACCTGGCCCGACACCCCATATGTATACCTCCCAACGCTTTTGATTGAAGAATAGGCGCAGAGTATGTGCACGGACGAGTAGGGGAACTGGCTACATCTCATCAGAAATGTGCCACATTCCCTGGGAGCATTCCTAGCACATTGAAAGCCCCTGTTAGATAAATCAGCAAAATTACTTGCATGCAAGCTGCAGAGAGATAAGGAATTATCAGACCATTTTTCAAGCTCAATTGAACTGAAACAACTCCCTAGATGACCCTCGAACTAAAACACAAAGTATCCTCCCTGCATTATAATTTTTTATATAACTGGCAAGACTGTTTGAATTACAAATCCGGACTTGTACCATACTTGCCAACTTTTTTGTACAAGTGATATGCAGCTGCGGAGGGGGGCATGGCACCACAAAATGCTTCATTTTGGCATTGGGGTGGAGCTAAAAGGAATCAATTTGTGGAAAATTGCATTATCAAGACCCCCATCCTGCATACTTTATTAAGCAGTGGGTAAGATGCAGGAGAATGTCCTGTTTTCCTGGAATTCAGGATCTCCCAGACATTCCAGGATAGTGGGAAGTATGACTTTTACAATGGCTAGATCACTTCCCCTCTCTGTCCTTGGAGATATTGCTACTATCCCTAATAGAATCCAGCGATAGTACAGGGAGTATTTATCACAATATTTATCACAATGCTACATCCTTTTCCACTGCCTCGGATGCTGTTCTAAAATAAAACATTTTTGGATCCAGGTTTGGACAAATGTGATCTAGGATTAGACAAATGCAATCAATATTAACTGCCAGCGGCCACCCAAGCTATTTAAGGGTATCTTGTCAGAAGTAGGTTCCCCTCGAAATAAGGATCTATCCTGTTTGTCTGAACTGTCATCTGTGCAATTACGGCTGTAACCATGTGTATGATCATTTCTGCAGTTCACTGATTCAGTTGGTTGCTATAATTATAGCAACCAGCATTGCTTTAACTCTCTGTAAGCATCAGCTATGCAATTACTGCTGTAGACATGCAGCTAATCATGCAGCAAACTTCTGATTGGCTTTGCTGGCTTTGTAAACTGCTCCCTGTTATCATTCCAGTGCTGGTGATAGTTTTTGCTTGATCTAGTGTGTCTTGTATCCTGACATCTTCTGATATGTGTACTTGGCCCTGATTGTTTAAAGGAACTGCTGTGTTCTACTGCATTCTGACCTTGGCTTGTTAAACGGGTCTGCTATCTCTGCCTGCCCTGACCTTTGGCTTGTATAAAAGGAACTGCTGATTTCTCCTGCTCCTAGCCTAGGCTTATTTGTTACTCTGTTTTGGCCCTTGCCTGTCTGGCCCTGAATTCTGTCAGTAACATCCTGGTTGCTCACTGCTTCCTACCATGTTCTGTCCACTCCACCAGGCAAGAACTAGATGAACAACTGCTACTACGAGCTTAAGTCCTGGGGGCAACAGAGTACTGTGGAATGTAACAAGTTCATCGGAAAGGGGGCTGCTAAAGGTGAACATCTGGCAAGCGGTTCTAGCAGATGAAGTTCTCATTCTACTCTGCCCTTAACAGAGCCCTAGCTACAAGAGCCTGCTACTCTAATAGTCAACCATTAGGAACTGCTGCCACTAGTTCCTGCTGTCACACTTCCTCTCCCTTCTGCCAGTCACCACAACTACCACACAACCCACCCCTGCTTTCAGAAACCAAGCCTACCACATTCCCCTACCCTGCTGCCAGACACCCTAACTACTGCACTCTCATCCTTGTTGCCAGACCAGGCATTCCATCAACCACACTCCTCCTCCCTGACACCCTAACTGCCATACTCCCTCTTCCTGCTGCAAGACACCCAATCTGCCACACTTCCTGTCCCTGCTGCTAGACACACCAACTGTCATACTCCCCCTATCTGCTGCCACACAAGTCCCGACTGCTAGTCACCCTATGCTGCCACTTGCTCTACTGACACATTTCCCTTCACTTCTGCCACACAGCCCCTGTTGCTGCACCTCCTCTGCCACCATCCTCTCCTACCAGACGTTTTCCTGATCTCCTTGCACTGCTTTCATAACTGCACTGGAGACAGAAGAGAGAAAGAAACAGAAAGAAGTAATTACATTACTACTGATATAGGTAAGTGTATGTACAGTATTTTTATAAATTGGTATTGCTATTATTTACTATATTTAGTTTATATTGCCTTATTATTATTATTATTATTATTGTTATTCTTCTTCTACTTATTATTTTTCGGATTAAAATATAGCTACAGTGTACCTTTCCTTTTTATAAAAAAAACTTAAACTTAATTTAAACAGTACTGCATTAAAATAATTCTTTATTCTAAGAATAAAGCATTTTTTATTTTTTTTTAATAAAAAATGTTGTCAGCTAGATGTTTAGAAAATCCCTCTGCAATCGAGGTCATAATATCCTTTTTTATCATTTAACTAAGACTTTGACTTTGATCGGTCCCTGGTTGATCCGCTCCATAGATAGCCAGCCAAGGTTGCCAGGTATTTTGAAATTTAATGGGTTTATCATTTATTATACTAGTAATATGTTCACAACGATAAGTCTGCCATATTCTGTTTATGATTTCAGTTAAAGTGGGGGGTTTTAGCTGTGTTAAGAATATGGCCCACAAGCGCTGCCGTTTGTTTACTAGTATCTGGGTCAGTTCTATGTAGGAGCGTATAAGAAGGGCAGGGGGGTAATTGTAGCTTAGTGACTTTGTGTATTAGATTATGAACTTTTTGCCAGAATCCCACCATCTTAGGGCATGACCACCATATGTAATGGAAGGAGCCCTCTTGCCCACAGTTCCTCCAACATAGGTTAGATGAATTGGGATAAATGGCTTTTAGGCGAGTGAGGACCAAATACCACCTATACAACAATTTAATAGCATTCTCCTTGGTTTTTTACACATATAGAGCTATTGGCGACACGTGCTCTAATCCTAGCCCATTCCTCCACCTCCAATACCTCTCCAAGGTCTTCCTCCCACTTAAGCTCATACCGATCCTTGTCAGGTTGACAAAATGCCACCAGGATGCTGTAAAATGTCGAGATTAAGCCAGTAGGGAGGGATTTCCTTACGCAGAAGGTTTCTAAGGGTGTAAGATGGTAAATGGTCTTAAGTGCTGGAATTGAATGATACAGGTGTCTAAGCTGTAGGTATTGGTAAAATCGGTTATGTGGGATACCGTGACGACGTTGGAGGTCCGCAAACTCAGGAAAAATACCTAAGCGGGCTACGTCTCTCAAAAACCTGAATCCACATGAAGACCAGAGCTGATAAAAGGATTGTTGTTGTCATGGGGGGAAATCAGGGTTATTCCATAATGGAAACATAATTTCCATTATGTGGAATGTTCGGGTACTGTAGTCCCATATCTGGAGTGACAAACGGGTAGTAGGTGGAAGTGAAGAGAGGGGCGGTCGGTGTTTGATCGAGACCCATAAAAGGGTATAAGGCGAGAGAATATGCATAAGGTTAGCCTCTATGTCAACCCATAATCTCATGCCAAGAGGAGAATGGAACAGGACTAATTGAGTTAGGTGTGCTGCGATGTAGTACTTAGAAATATTTGGGAGGCCCACCCCCCCCCCCCCTCCGAGGTTTGACGATAAAGCACGAGGGCTTGTATGCGAGGCCGCTTCCCCGCCCAAATTAATCGGGAGACCTGCTTCTGCAGAGTCTTTAGTGCAAGTGAAGGGACTCGAATAGGTAACGCCTGGAATAGATAAAGTATTTGTGGTAGTAAATTCATTTTTACCGCCGCTATGCGACCTAGCCACGAGATGTATAAGTTGTCCCATTTCTCAAGATCTCTTTTAAGTATATTCAAGAGCCGGGGGAAGTTGGCCGCATAGAGCTGATTATATTGTCTCGTTAAATAGATCCCCAAATATTTAAGTTTATCCAGCTGCCATCTGAAGGACGATTGACGTTTGAGGGAATCTAATAAATGAGGAGATATATTAAGGGGAAGGATTTCAGACTTATCCATATTAATTTTAAAGTTAGAGATTTCTCCGTATTTGTCTAGCTCCTCCTGTAAAGAGGGAAGAGAATTGAAAGGGTTGGTGATTGTCAATAAAATATCATCCGCGTACATGTAGATTTTATAGTCATTTACAGCCTTCTGAATCCCTACTATCATTGGGTTATTGCGAATTCGGGATGCTAGTGGCTCCATTGTTAGAGCAAACAGCAAAGGGGAAAGTGGGCAGCCCTGACGGGTGCCGTTCGCTATCTGAAATGGTTGCGATGCAGCGCCATTAGCCCACACTGCTGCCATGGGGTTATGGTATAGGGAGGCTAGCGCACACATGAATTGTCTTCTGAATCCCATTTTTTTGAGAGTTTGCTCTCATGAACGGCAGAATAAAGCATTTTTAAATGATATTGTTCTGGATGGTGTTATCAGAAATCAGTGCTTGATAAACACCCATTTTCTCCAGCAGAAGGGCTTTTTGCCATTTAATAAATCAGCCTCTGGACTCTATACTGAATACTACCTTTTAGGGATGGGCTGCTGCTCCTTTGCCAGTGCTGTGTTCTTGCCAGGCTACAGTTAACCAGCAGCCCCTGCCCACAGTAGGTGGTAAGGGGCATTTTGCCAAACAGAGACTTGAAAGCCAACCAAAAATTGCGTCTAGCTGTCCTCATAATGTGAATCCAAAATGCCCCACCCCCTTCAATTTCATTATTACCAGGGTAGGTAACCACTCCAAACAACTTCATGCTGGCAATAGACAGCATAACCAGCAACAATGGTATCAGCTTTATTTCATAAACAAGAGCCATCAATCTAGAATAAAGTGTTTGCTTTTCATAGAGATAAGCCTTTAGGTGAATGTTAGGTGAGATGAGAAGTGACTTGACTATAATCATGTTCTACTTGTTTACCTGGGGATGACAACAAAGAAGCAGGGTTAAGTTCATAGCATTTAGCAATATTAGGGAAACTTTATGCATGGTGTAAAGACCTGAGCTGCCATTATTATTATTATTATTAATTTTTATTTATAGGGCGCCACAAAGTGTCCGTAGCGCCGTACAGGGACAAACAAGTACAATACAAGGTGGGACAGCACGGTACAGTAAACAATAAGCACAGTAACTCAGTAAGCTCAAAGCACAGCTAGAGAGAGGGGGAGGGAAGACCAGCAAGCGCTGGAGCCCAAGAGGAAGGGCACGGATGACGGGGAGACCCTCAGAGGGGTGGGGGGAAAGGTAGCTGGAGAGCAGAGTTAGAAGTGAAGGAAACAGGAGGAGAGATGGCCCTGCTCAAGGGAGCGTACAATCTATGATATTGTTTACTTATATAGTGCCAATCAGTGATCGAAGTGGCCCGGTATAAAGGGTATGCCATACAGCCACTTCTCCTACTGCTTTGATTGCAAAACTATCTAATTCCATTCACTTACATTTTCTATACTTCTACTTCTAAATTTCCATTTCGATCATTGGCGCCAATCATATTACAAAGCACTGAATGTCAAATAATTTGCTGTAATAAGTTCTAATGCAAAATTATCACCCTCATGACAGAAAAGCGTTTAGAGCAGACGACAATGGTAGACAAGACTCATCAGAAAGGGCTGCAATAAAACTTAACTTGCATATACTCATACATGTAATAAAAATAGAAATCACTTGAGGAAAAAAGGGATCTCTTTGCAGTTATGCCATACCTCAATTATGCCATACCTCTTAACATTGTTAAAAAAAACTCCCATGCTTACACAAGAGTATGCAGCGCCAAAGAGGAGTCATGGCCGTCCCTTATAGAGGGTGTGGCCACTCCACATAGGGGAAGAGTCATGCTCATTCCCTTTAATACATTTGTTTTCCCTTATTCATATAGTAACACATTTCCCCCTCTCACTATTGTAAGGAGTGCTAAGGGAGACAAAGCCACACAGACTACAATCCCCTCCCCTACACCCCAATGACTCACCCGATCCAGAGGGAACACGATGAAGCACACCACCCTGTCCACGACCTGTTCTAGCCAAGGATCAATTTTACGTCCTCTCTCTGGTGCGACCTTCCGCACTGAGGCCTGTGGGAGAAACCAGAAGTGAGGATCTGTTTGCACCAGATGACAATATGTCTGAGACCATGACAAAGGGGCAGAGACACCCACTCTACCCCGCCAGCCCTTACCTCATTTTACTCTGGTCCAGAAACCGGCGCTACAAATACCTGGGACTAGAAACAGTTCCGCCCAAGTATTCTACTGGCCAATAGGCGAGGGCTCCCTCAGAAGTAGGGAAACCTAGTAGCTATACTCACCGAGTTACTTCCACTTCTGACTCCTGCTCCCTCGCGTGCCTCCGTCACCTGCAACGACAGCACACAGCCTCCCACCTACACTAACCATGGGACTATAGTGTACCACCCACAAGATGCTAAACAACAGGCGCCCTGATCCTACAACAACTAATGACCAGTCAGCGCAACTCTGCTAGCAACTGTATGTGGTATACTGCCTAAGTCGCCCGCCCTCTAACTGTGAAAGTACCAGCCAGTACTTACCCTCTACTCCGAGATATAGGCTAAACCTAAATCCCAGGATTTACGAAGAAGACTGTCTCCTCCCTAGGGGAACTTACACAGTACCAAGGACCAGTTGCAGATGCTGGACCGGGCCCACTGGAACAGCGCACCACCTGGCAAGACACCTCTGCTTGGAACCGTCAGTGGCCACTGCCGGAACTCAGACCAGACAGGCCCAACCCTATGGTAACACCGCCTGCACTGGAACCGCCAGACGAACCTGCCGGAACTCAGAGTCAGGCATCCAAGTGGAACTGAAGGAAGAATGGGCCGTACTGCACTGTCAATGGGGTAACCTATCAGTGCCTTGGTAACTCAGGGAGCTACGGGTCAGGAAAACTAACGCGTATCCTACACCTACAGTATGGAAGTGGGCAGATGCGGGAGGCTGCCATACTCTCCCGGGAGACCCACCCAGAATCTCCCGGACATTCCGGGAGAGTTGGCAAGTATGATTCAATTGTGTCACGTAAAAAAAACAATAGAAACTTTATTGTCCAATTACATTTATGCCAAGTGACTTTATACTTGTGTGCAATGACTAGCAATGGTAAAGTTACTGTCAAGACACATTTATTCAGTAGTTCATTTTATTTGTGTGCAGAGCCCAGCTTGGTTATAAAACAGCATAGTGCAAGGTAAAGCAACATTATATTATTCAGTCATTTCATTTAGTCCATATTGGCACTCAGTACCTGATACTGGCCCAGTACGTTTGAACAGTGTAAATTCTGTACAGTTTCTTTCATTTCTATTTTATTCATCAGTAATGAGTTTAACCACAATTTGTGTGCACAGTTTTAATTAATATAGCCCTCAGACAGGTCAAGTCAGTTCATCCCAAATTACTAAAACCACTGTAATCCATCAGTAATGTCCCATTCTTAGACCAGCTGAGATGTAATTACTTCCATACACAAGCAGATCAGGAGAAGAAATGAGGCGTGCAAATACATTGCTGGTAACATTGCTCTCAGTTCTACATTTTTGTCTGTGTGCTGCATCTAGGAAGTACACTGGCTTTGGCACATTCTGTAACACATTTTCATTTGGGTGTTGTGTTTTGAAAGGTCTATAAAAACAACTATGAATACAAAACCTTAAATAAATAGCACATTGGGGATATTTCATGATGCTGACTAGCTCGATGCAAAATTTGTCTTGACATAACATAGCAGCTTATTAGAGTGTTGTTCTGAGTTTTACATCTATCACTGGATGGATTTATGTAGCAAATAGGAAGCAATATTTAATCAAAATCATCATCATCATCAGCTACTTATTACGCGCCACTAATTCCACAGCAATGTACAGAGAACTCACATCAGCCCCTGCCCCATTGGAGCTTGCAATCTAAATTCCCTAACATACGCCAATGTGTATCTAGCAATGATTATGCCCCTTTGTTCATGGTGATTAGTAAAGACCCCTTATCTGTAGACAGCACAGGGGTCTCACGGCAGAGACTGAATGGCTGTCCATACCCCTGAAAGATAAGCTAGAGCAATGGCAGAGACAGACCCATCCTACTATCCAGTACCTCACAGCAAGGGAACCAGAGGGGGAATTAAAAGTGGTACCTGGGCATTTAAAAGAGACTTGAGTGACAGTACTGGATGGGGGGGTCACGTGATCCGCCTGTCAGAGTGGGTATTTTAAATAGCTTGCACTTTTTAGATGCTGCACTGACACTGTGCCTGTGTCAGTGCAATTTTGTTACTGTGCGTCTGACTCCCCTTCCTGGTCAGCCTCTGCCTCTGACTTGCTCCTTGTGAGTGTTTCTTTAATGGATCATCTGTGTACCATTCCCTGCCTATATGACGCTGAGCTGCTGGATTTCCTATGTATCGAACTTGGCTTGTCTGACTACGAATTGCTGGGTCACATGTGTACCAAACGTGGCTTGTCTGACTATGCTTTGGTGAATCTCCTGTGTACTGAATTTAGACTGTCTGATTCTTCTGTGCGTGACTACTCGTGTACCTAATCCTAACCAGTCAGTACTTTTTGTGCCAGATTCCCTGTACCAGATCCTTGCCTGCCTGTTTGTTCTATGCTACATCTGGTGTTCCTGATCCTAGTGCTATCACTATTTCTAGGCTATCTCCTGGGTACGTCATCCACCCTTAAGGCCATGTGTTACATCCCGAGACAGTCCAGGGGGCCGCAACCTGCGAGTTCTCAGCATCGAAGTCCATCCCGCCTTGTGAAAATTCTTGGGATATTGGCAGAAAGAGATGGCAGAGAAGATGAAACATACAACCATCTTTGCCATTCCCATGAAGCTGTACTAAATTGTAATGATTCCTTTGGACTCCATGGTATCCCTGCTTCCTTCCAACAGATAATGGAATTGGCATTCCACCCTAACTAAAGTTATGTGTCAGCATAGCTTAATGATATAGTTATGTTTAGTGTCTAAATAGACTGTCCCCCGGGGTGTAGTACTCCAGTCCCTCTGGAGCACAGGAAAGTCCTGTGCTACAGAGGATCTGGAGTACTGCCAACCTGAACAAATGTGCCATAGAAAAATAAGAAACCAAATATCAATGTGGGATGTCCAGTCTTGCATGGCAAGGTGGTACCTAGCACTTTAGCCATTTTGTTTTAAGGGTATCTCATCATCCAGGATGCCTACAACACAATGCAGGTTTTTTCCCCCAGACACGGCTGGAGCGCTGGACCACCTCGGCTGGTCTGAGATCATCCTCTAACAAGGGTGAAACTCTCAAATGTGGCAAGGTGAGAGTCTGTCACATATGAGGAAGAGGTTAACTTCTCTAGAAGCATGTGACAGCTCCTCCCCTTTATCACGCTCGTCCAGCCTATGAGGTTAAAAAGGCCCAGCAGTATATTGCAGAGTAGTATAAGAGTAAGCTACTAAGACAAAGGAGTGTGGTATGTTGGCTCTATAATGTTATATATTGTATAAATACTGTACATATCCCATGCACTTCCATATTTCCCCTTTCTTACTCATGTTCCTGTGTTTAGCTGTGTTTGATGTTCCTACACTTGGGTTAATAAAGCTGACGTTCAACTTTACACCTGTCTCAGGAGTCCTGACTCGATCCATGCCCTTCACAGTTACTTATCAGGGATATCCTTAGTCATCCCCCCAAAAATAGAGTTTGTTATCTATAGTGTATTTTTTAAAATAAATTAAGACAAATTAAATAATGAGTGTGTACTCAAGAACAACTGAAAGACTCATAGATGATTGGAGCAGATTAGATTAAAAAATAACAGCAAATATAAAAAATGCCTATAATAAATAAAAGTGTATCCCTAAAACCACAAAATAAGTGAAATGGTGCCTTACTTTTATTCAAGAAATAATTCACTAGAAAATAGATTGCACATCAAAAGCATTTACTTTGTTCATGAAGACAAACAGATGTGAAAGTTGCCATATATTTGTGTTGTAGGTTGTTTTGTATGTTACTGTCATGGTGTCATATGAGAGGACACCTTTCTGGCACAATCACCTCCTTTAATTGTCAGCTGGATAGAATTCCAGACATATGTCCTAACGGAGGGAGCCGACAGGTCTCCAGCCTCAATCAATATCTCACTGCATAACTCATCCATAAGAATATACTTATATATGCCAAAATATGGCCTGGCTCCGAACAGCAAAATGTATTCTGATCTGTTTTCCCAACTCTTCCCACAGTGACTCAGTCTGATTAAGATTATGCAACCCCGGGGGATTAATTAGCCTGTGTTTCCAAATCACACTGTGCCATGTTCTAGAGCTTATCCATATGGGTCTCCATGCTCTATCTCACTATTCAGGTTTGAAATGCCAGTAAAAGGGTTCTTACTGTCTCCCACTTGCTGCGTAATCTACGATAATGGCTGTCGATGTTTTGTCATCCAGTAGTTTGATACGTGCAGGGAGTCAGCTCTGATCTACTATCCCAAATTCCTGTTGATGAACAACTCCGGCCACCCCTACACCAGGCATCTTGCCATCAACTAGATAAGAGTCTTCAGGAATGTACAGTTACTCACATAATGCAACATAGATTCATGTATGCTGTGTGTCATTACTGTTTTGCATCTACAAATTATTTCAGTTTCAACACATTTTACCAAGGAATACAATTATTTTTAAGCAAATAAGTTTGATGTATGATTTTATCTTCATATGGAGTTGTGTCAAAGTCAACATACATGAATCAAGGCAATGATTTCTTAAATATTAGAAAGGTAACAGATTGCAAAGCAACTCTGATCATTTCCCTTGCACTACTACCTTTACCTTTCACTTAGTCACTCTCTATAGATGAGATATCCCTGGCACTCTAATTACTCTAGCTGGTTTGATTGAACAACAGCCTGCAACAGTACTCCCCTTAGCAGTTTAACTTTTTACACAAGTTATGCAAAAACTGCACAGTGTTTTACACCGCTCTCAACACAATGTATCTGGAAGAAATTACTTTGATATTTGCACCTCTGACCACTAGAGGTCGCTGCATTTGTGAACTTGCCCTCAGATTTGCCCTTATCCAAGATGGCCAAAATAGCATCAAGGAGAAACCATCTTGGAGCCTGTTTCCTGTTTGGGCCTATATTAGGCACTTCCTGGAACAGACATGTGCTTGAGTATCCTGCCTGCTCAGCTCCTACAACTTGCTGCACTTCCTTGCATTCATGTCTACTCTGCTTGTGTACCCACCCGGCAAATGTCTGACTACCCTGCATGTGTACCGACCAAGCGAAAGTCTGACTACTCTATTTGTGTACCGACCCAGCAAACGTCTGACTACTCGATGGATATCTACTTGGCTATTGGGCTTCAGATAATACCACCAGTATCATTACAGTATCACACCCAAACCCTTTAAACGTGTAACTGCACATTCATACTTTTAGCTCTCTTGTTGGTGCATACTGGTGGCCTGTGATCCATCACAGACTATGCCGATATATAAACTAGGCAGGTAATCTTTGAGTTGGACACAGTACTTTAAACAGCTGCCTCTTACATCCCAGGTGATCCAGTATAACTCTTCCCTAGAAACAATAGCACAACAGTCTCACTCTTTGCAGATGAGCAACTTGAATACAAACACAGTCACTGAAACATTATGTTTAATCACACACAGCAGGTAACAGGATACATCACTTGACTCTTGAAAAATGCAGCTACAGATTTCCATTTTGAGATTACAGATTTCTCTGTAATCTCAAAATGGCTGCTCCTCATGGTTGACTTCTCCCTCAAGACGGGGAATGAACAGATGGCAAACTCACTTCTCTCTGTTCAGCAGCTTTATTTTCCTGTAGTCCAACAACTTCTGACAGCAGTAGCAATTGGTTAGCTCAGCAAACATCTATATTACTTGAAGCAGATCAAGATCAGTCTCTCAAACATAACCACTCTCTCCCTAATCTCTATTGCACTTGCAAAAGATATCTCAGTCCAGCACTAGCAAAAGGGCATCCACATCTTCAGAGCTGCCTACACTTTCCCTGTACTCTTTCCTCTAAGAGTAGTATCTCAGTCCACCAGCAAATAAGTAAAATAACCAACAATATTTATCTGCAAATTCTCCACTCCAAAGCTCCTTGTTTGAACTCTACTTCAATGGCTGCTGTCTTCCATTCTGTCCTAAATGGCTATCTCTGTTCACATTATCTCTTACTGCTTAGGCTGCTGTCTCTCTCTGCTTCATATCTGGTTTCTCTCCTCTCACAAACTTGGTGTCTTCCTCCTTTAGCTTCTCTGTCTTCGCAGATTTCTCCCTCAGATTTCTCCTCACACACTTTGACTTTGTTCCCCTATTTTGGCGCCTTTTTCTCTCCCAGGCACATACACTGGGCTGGCTTAACTCCTCCTCCCCCCCCCCCCTTAGCAGTGAAGCTTGCTGGGAGATGTAGTTTTTTTTTACTATCTTGGCACATGTGCATTTGCACTGCGGTGTCTGCATCACATTCTCCCCCCTGTAGGACTGACACATGGCTGGCAAGATGATGGGCCACTTCCACACTTTGAAAACAAATTGAGGTTAGAACATTCTGCCCTTTCACAACTCCACGCATACATATATATGGCCCTGCCATTGTAGGGACTAGGGTGGATAACACTTGGGACCTCTGTCGCGCACCCTAACCAATCAATGGTAAGGATCATGGGGACTCATATTGTTCTTCTCCTCCAGTCTCCTGTGGCACACCTGAGACAGTGTATGAAATAAGTGGACATTAGTTCTTATAATGTTTGCACAGTTCTCTTCTTCAGACACAGATCATACCGGGGCTCACACTTGTTTCTCTTTCTTGACTCCAGCTTCTTTGGGGAATCTAAGTGGCTCAGTGACATACCGCACGTACAGATAGCTTTGCTCACTGAGGCCCCATATGATCAGTCCAGATAGCAGATGGATCTCAACTGCAGATAGATTCTCCTGAAACCAGTTCTCAAACACGATGGAGAACATTGAGCCACTATCCAGTAAAGCAGTATACTTCTCTCCATTCAATGGGGCAGTTATGTGTGGTTCAGGACCTACCAGGCCATGTGGCAATGGACTCCATTTGGCATAAGAGTTCCCCACAGTGTTCATTCTAACCTTGTTTCCTGATGGCTTGTCTTGGTGTGGGGAATACTGCAGTTACTCTCCTCTGCTCCATTGTGTTGAATGCTGCTGGGTGATGTGCCCTATTTGATCACATTCATAGCACCTTCTGGGGTCTCTTCGCCAGTCTTCCTCTCTCTTTAGTTGTGTCTGAAGGTGTGATCTTGGTGTCTCCTTGGCCTTCTGAACAGCTAATAGATGGTCTATCTGTTCATTTTCTGCATGTAAGATTCATAGCAATTCTTTCTCCTTTTTCACCACTCTATAGCTAGCTTCAACCACAGCTTCTTTCTGTTTCACCTTGTGAATCAATTGGTTAAAAGCGGGAGCTGGCTCTCTTGTCTGATCACTTCAAAGCTTTAATGCAACTGGATCCAACGAAAGTGCACCTGTCAGTATCTGTTGCATACGACTCTCATCTACTTCTTTAAGGGTTCTCTACTTCTTTTCATCCCGTTCTTTTCTACAATTCAGTACACTAGCTTATCCAACAGACATAGGTACTTTGACAGCTTCTCCCCCAGCTCTGGTCAAGTATTCTTTAACTTGTACAGGAAATCAGTAGCATCTTCTGAAGTCCCAAATTCCCTCTCTAAAGCCACTAAATAGTCTTGGATAGTGACTTAGGGGTCACACCGGCGAGTAGCCTGTATACTTTCCATTGCAGCTCCATACAAAAGCTACACTATCCTGTGCCTACTTGTGGGTTCAAAGCATTGCCACTCATCCATGTGTTGAGTGGCAATGTCTCTCCAGACTTCATAAACATCTCTTACCTGTGAGGACAGGCTTGACTCAGAAGAAAGGCCTCAACCTCCAGTATCTCCCTTCATGCTTTGTCTTTCCCAGTTGTTCTATCAGTTTGCTCAGAGAATCATGACTTTCTCCTACAGGAACAACAGCAGGAATCAAATCTTCTAACTTGGTCTGACCCTTCAGTAGCAATATGCCACTGTCCAGCCATCCCCCGTCTGTCCAGGACTATTGTTCTCTGCATCCATGGCAGCATGGCAGTCACCCTAGCAACATCTTCATCCGCTTCTTCACATAATTCACAACTCAGAACCATACACACTCATGATCTCTGGGGAGTCGCACTTCTTATGCTGCTAGCCATAAAATCTTTGTGGTAAACCCTCGGAGTGTGATGTCTCATTCTCAGCTCTACCTCCACTGTAACACTCCTTTTTCAGAATCCTCTGGAAATGGGTGTATGTAAATGGTGTGGGTGTAGGATTTCCTCTCACCTCTCTTGTTCAGAACAGTGGTTCCAACCAAATCTTGACATGTGACTTCTCTTGTGCTGAATGTCCATGACCACGAATCCCCAATCACTTTAGCAGCACACAAAAATGGTGTAGAAGCCAACTCAGCACTTTTATTAGCAAAGTATAGGGCAGAAACTACTTTTCTTATTTTATAGCAAAAATATATTTTTAACATGAAAATAATGACAGGACAAAAAATTTTAAAGTATAAGAATAAAGGCAAGGATTTCTTACATTTTTGAAAGCTAACAGTTTGCATAGCATAATTTACTTTGCACTACTACCCAGGGCCAGTGCAAGCTTGCTCGGCACCCTATGCAAAGCTTAAGCCTCCGCTCTCTCCCCTCTGTCTGTAGCCTCCATTCTCTCCCCTCTGTCTGTAGCCTCCATTCTCTCCCCTCTGTCTGCAGCCTCCGTTCTCTCCCCTCTGTCTGTCTGTAGCCTCCGTTCTCTCCCCTCTGTCTGTAGCCTCCGTTCTCTCCCCTCTGTCTGCAGCCTCCGTTCTCTCCCCTCTGTCTGTAGCCTCCGTTCTCTCCCCTCTGTCTGTAGCCTCCGTTCTCTCCCCTCTGTCTGTAGCCTCTGTTCTCTCCCCTCTGTCCGTAGCCTCCGTTCTCTCCCCTCTGTCTGTAGCCTCCGCTCTCTCCCCTCTGTCTGTCTGTAGCCTCCGCTCTATTCCCTCTGTCTGTCTGTAGCCTCCGCTCTCTCCCCTCTGTCTGCAGACTCCTCTTTCCTGTACTCACCTTAGCTTCTTCACTTTTCTTCCTTTCTCTTCTTGCGCGCCTTTCGTTTCTTTTTTCTTCTGTCTCCTATCGGATCCTCTACACTGGCAGCGTCGTGATGTCACGTTGCTGCCAGAAGGCAGGCGCCGGGTGTATTTTAAAATGCGGTGCTGCGCTGTAGCAGCACCGCATAATTGAGGGCAGGTGGCCGATCTGCCCTAGGCGATCGCACCGCCAGCATTTATTTCTAAATTATTACTGGGTCCCCTGCTTCAGTGCCGCCCTCCAGAGCCCGGCGCCCTAGGCAACTGCCTAACCTTGCCAAATGGGAGCGCCGGGCCTGCTACTACCTTTACTTCTCATTTAGAGCCTGATTCATTAAGACACATAAATGCCGATACTTGCCATATTTTTTGTTAAATTGCACTGTGCATTCGCATAAACGAACTCTTCGAACACATATGAAGGAATTCAATAGGCCCGCGCACGATTACCATTACTACAGTAATTGTGTTCATTATTACCATTAGTACGTAATTTCAATGCTGATTTTCGCTCACAGCTCTGAGAGGCGTAAGCAGAAATCCACGTAAAATTTATTGTACTAATGGTAATTGTGCGTGGGCCGCTTTACTCTCACAAGTAAAGAGGTCAATTGAATTCCCCCCATAGAACACTTCCAAAAGCCTACAATTTTATGGTCGGAATGGGGTGGGCATGTGGTGTATGCACATAGTCAATGTACAGTAAGAGTGTGCCAATGTTGAGTGCACGCAGCAGTGTCTGATTCAAACTTTGGACGTCTCTAAGGTATGTGCCACTTCCAACTACGTAACATTGCCCGCATCCAGCTCTTCCTATCTTAGGGTTCCACTAAAACCATTATCCATGCACTCATTATTTCACAACTTGATTACTGTAATCTTCTCCTCACGGGCCTCCCCTGCTCTCACCTTCCTCTCACCTCGCTCTCCTTCGTTCTATACTTAATAATAATTATTATAATAATAATAATAATACGGCCGTGCATATGCCCAAATTACGTGTGTTTTTAAAAGAATGCAAAAGTGTGCCTTAATGAATCAGACCCTTAATGCCTATAGACAAGGTATCTCTGGCACTCTCTAATTACTTTAGTTGTTTGATTGAACAACAGCCTGCAACAGTACTTCTTTTACACATGTTATGCAATACTTTGACAATATTTTAAATAATTCTCAACACACTGTACACACGCAAACCCTTTTTAACATGTTAATGCACAATAATACTTTTAGCTCTCTTGTTGGTGCGTACTGGTGACCTGTGATCCTTCATAGTATATGCATATGCCTAGAGTAGGCAGATAATCATTGGAAACAGTACTTTCTACAGGTGCTGTTGAACAGAGACCTCATACATCCCAGGTGATCCAGTTACCACTTTTCCCTAGAATCAATCACACAGTTGAACAATCTCACTCTATGCAGATGAGTAACTTGAATTCAAACACAGTCACTTGAATAAATGATGTATAATCACAAACAGCAGATAACAGGATACATTACTTAATTCTTGAAGAAATGCAGCTATAGATTTCCAAAGCAAATAGCACAATTTTCACTGTAATCTCAAAATGGCTGCTCCTAATGGGCTGAATTGTGTTCACACAAAATGGTGGGTAGCAAGATCAATTCCCTCTGTTCAGCAGCTTTATTTTTCCTGTAGTCCTACAACTTTTGACAGCAGTGGCAATTTGTTAACTTAGCAAACATATATATCACTTGAAACAGGTCAAAACAAGTCTATCAAGTCTAACCACCCTCCCTCTATTGCCCTTGTCCCTGATAGCTCAGTCCAACATTAGCAAAAGGGCGTAATACAAATCCACATCTTCAGGATTTCAGGACTCCCCACACAATCCCTTTACTCTTCACTCTAAGGAGCAGATTCAATTAAGATAAAATACAGCGAGGTGTCTACGGAACGGCGTGTATTTTTTTGTTTTTCGCAGAAATCTCTTTCAAATGAGCATTAATTCTTACTACCGGTAAAAATGCACGGCCACAATGTTCCTCAGAACATTGTGGCCAATTGAATCTTCCCCTAAGAGTAGTATCTCAGTCCACCAATAAATAAGTAATATAGCCAGCTATACTTATCTGCAATTCCTCCACTCAAAATCACCTTGTTTAAATTCAATGGCTGCTGTCTTCCATTCTGTTCCAAATGGCAGCTTCAGGCTTCTGTTTTTTTCTCTCTTCACGTTATGTCTCTCTCACTGCTTTGCTGTTGTCTCTCTCTGCTTCAGCTCTGTTTTTCTTCTTTCACAAACTTGATGTCTTCCTCACTCAGCTTCTATGTCTTCACAGACTTCTCCCTCAGATTTCTCCTTATACACTAAGGGGGGTATTCAATTGACGGCGGGATCGCCGAAAATCCAGCGCTCTAAAAATATTACCATTAATACGGTAATCTGCGCGTAAATACCATTAATACGGTAATTTACTCGCTGGATTTCAGCGAGATATTACCGTATTAACGGTAATATTTTTAGAGCGCGGGATTTTCAGCGATCCCGCCGCCAATTGAATACCCCCCTTTGACTCCATTTCCCTGTTTTGGTGCCTTTTTCTCTCAATTTGAGCAGGCATATACACTGGGGTTGCTTAATTCCTCCTCTGGCCTCTTCCCAGTAGCAATGGAGCTTGCTAGGACATGTAGTTTTTCTTTAGTCCCAGCATATGCAGAGTTACAGCGGCACCTGCATCACATCTACTTGTGGATATGAAGGAATCGACTGAACTTCAATACTCTGTGCTGCTGGTAATATTGTAATGCGCTTATTGGCAGTTTTTCTACCCTTGTTCACTTCATCTATAGCTTGTCCGTGCGTGTCCAGTTTTGAAGAATGAATACTGCTCTGAATCTAGTAAAACACTTCTAATAACAAAATGGCTTAAGTAATTGTGAAATTAAAATGGAACACTAAAGAAGGTATTACTGTATTTTAAAATGGTCCAATTAACAAGTTATGAGATACATAGGTCTCCTTTATAGGGTTCTTCAGGTTTAATTAAGCTTTGTAAACTGAAAAAATGAAACATCAGCAGCAGCAGCAGCAGGTATTTATGTAGCGCCACTAATTCTGCAACATGATTACATGTTTAACACGTGTTTCCTTGCTCCTTCCTGTACCATCTATATGCAATTTATTGAGGATTATTTTGTTGTGTTGTCAACATATTTTTAGGGTCAGTGTCTCTGAGTAATTCAACTGCTCTGTGACTTCCTATGATAACTCTACCAGGCGCGAGCTGGCAAGTTTCAGCCCGGGGGAGCGCACAGGTGGCTGCATCACATGACACGCGATGCGGCCTGCGGGGGCGATGCCCCCCTGCCCCCCGGCCCAGCCCGCCCCTGAACTCTACCATGGAAACTACAGAAGTTTCTAAATTTTGAAATGAAGCCCCGCAATTGCTTTTTTATTGTCCATTCTTAAGGGTATGACAAGCTTAGGATTCCTTCAAAGTGTTAAATCTGAACTAGCTGGAAATTATCCAACGTAAGCTATAATTAAAATATAATTTACATGTAAAAGAAAAATGGAGGAGGAGGCGCACAATAGTGTAGTATATTGGTATAATATTGGGATCACACAAGAACCCACAGTAGGACCGGAAACACCAGTGAAGAGGAAACCAGGAAACAAAAACTGTAATATAACATCCAATGTGTAGATGTAGAATACAAGTTACAGCTTATTCTCAAACAGAGTCACAATGGGTGAACTCGCAGTATTTCCATATATTAAACACCCAGGACACACTTATGCAGATGTATGCGTACCAGATAGCAAAACCTTTAAGCTTTGTGTACGTAGATATCCTTCATCTGGTCACAAACGGGTCACACGACTGGATACATAACTGTCAGCGGACTCCGCGATGGATGAATAGTGGCGATAATCCTAGTAGGCAGCGGTCATATAATTTACATGTGTTATGCAAATAAGTATAATTCAACTTTGTCATTTTCTTCATTGTAAAAATGACAATGTTTTCACTATAGCAATATTTGTATTGTTATTGTTAGAATGTGGCTGCCCTTTAATATATTGTTTAGTAACACTGAAAGCATTGGCAGAACTACAGGGGGTGCAGGGGGTGTGGAATCTACAGATCCCACTGGTGTTTGGAAATGCCGATTGCCCCCCGCCCTCCCACCTCCGTCCAAGGCCTCCACTCCCCTGTTGGACCGCAGAAGCTCAGAAGAGGCCCATGCTCAGGTCTTTTGAGAGCAGCGGGTTGTTCAGGAGGTTAAAGTGGCATTTACAGGCCCGTACCCAAATTTTGCTATGGGGTGTCAAAGTCAGCAAATTGGATAAAGTCATTTCAATTAATATCGAGCAAACTTGGTTGTCTTTGTCTGAAAATATGCGTAGAGCACGCTACGGCGTGGAAGGGAGTGTCCAGCCGCAACATGTGGCAATAAACAGTTTCTACACTTTTACACACATTCGCACAAACATATACATTTGTAAATAGCACACATTAATTGTAGTTGCAACACAGTCATTTATGTCGAAATATAGTAGCATTCATGTTTAATATTATAAGTTATATGCATACTAGTGAAACCTATGGTTCAGGTTAAAGGAAATGTGTCATGTTTGATATCATATTAATCCCCTTTACATCAGCAGCTGTCCGGTGCATTCGGCAAAGAGATCGCACATTGCATACTCTAGTTATTGATGTTAGGGAATAAACCTTTAATATGATGCTGACTATAAAATGCTAATAGACTAGTTGAGACTGGATTCTTGGAGGGAAAGTCAGAGCACATCCCCTGGAGAGATGACCCCCACCTTTGGATTCTTTAGTATGAACTAGCCTATGATCTGCAACCCCCTGGATCTTCCTGAAGCCTGGACCAATAGAAGCAAGCCACACAATCTGCATTGTTTTACTGTATTTCTGTTTGCATATGAGCAGAAGCTTTTCATCTAGTGTTCAGACATCTTGTCCACAGACTTCAGGACTGAATGACTGTTTACTGGATCCAGAGCGTCTGCGATAAGTAACGGCTGTACTTATTATTATTTCGCTTGAATTATTCTGCTACTTTTTGAGAATAAATATTTGTGCTGTCACTCACCAGACTGTGAGTGCTTCTTCCCGTATGTTTAGGAACCGTGGCCGTCCACCATCCTGAGGGTCTGCGCATGTGCAGCCCTTTCAAACCTTCAGTACATGTTCCTTTTAGTTAATTGGCTGATCAGGCAACACTCCCTATTTAAAGCACCTGCTGTCTATACCTCGTGGCCTGATCTTGGAGTCTCATTCCCCATGAGCCTCTGAAGGTGTTCCTGTGTTTCCTCGTGTATTCAGCCCAGCTGATTCCTGTGGTTTCCAGACCACTTCAACTCCCTTGTGGTTTCCAGACCACTTCAACTCTCCTGTGGTTTCCAGACCACTTCAACTCTCCTGTGTTTCATCGAGACTGCTCCAGCTGATTCCTATCCGCTGCCTCCGTGCACTACAGTTATCAGCTCACTTCAACTCTCCCGTGTTTCATCGTGACTGCTCTAGCTGATTCCTATCTGCTGCCTCCGTGCACTACAGTTACCAGCTCACTTCAACTCTCCCGTGTTTCATCGTGACTGCTCTAGCTGATTCCTATCCGCTGCCTCCGTGCACTACAGTTATCAGCTCACTTCAACTCTCCCGTGTTTCATCGAGACTGCACCAGCTGATTCCTATCCGCTGTCTCCGTGCTCAACAGTTCCAGCTTACCTCAACTCTCTCGTGTTTCATCGTGACTGCACCTGCTGATTCCTATCCGCTACTTCCGTGTATCCGCAGTGTCCTGCTTATCGCTACCCTCCAGTACTCCTTCGTGTCTGCAGCCAGCTGATCCGCTCTCCGTGCTTCTGCAGTGTTCCTGCCTGTGTCAACTCGCCTGTCTGCATTGGATCAACGCTCCGCTGCTGTCTTCTCTGCCATACCACTTCTACTCTTCAGTGATCTCCAGGCGACCAGTCCTATATACTACTGCTTCCTGAGTATTGTTTCCATCGTTGCTGGTCTACCTACCTGTGCGCTGCACCTACTTGGATTCCGCTTCCATTTCCCTGGGACTTCGCATCCTGCCGGCCTCCTGCCGCTCAGGTATCCCTGCACTCCTTTCTGACAGCCTGCTCTTCTGAACCACGGTATGCATACTTATCATTGACTGTGCTTGTGTATTGCATACCTTGCTGGACTGAGTTGTTCTTCTCTGCAGTTGCCTATCCACTGAGACTATTGCCATCATTTGACTGTGTTACCTTGTAGTCTGGATAGTTCCTGTGACTTTGTATATTTGTGCAGTGCTGCTCAGTTATTAATACTTTGTGCATATCATCGTGGGATCAAGTTCAGTGTGCCCGTGTATACTCTGCATTACATTTATCTCCCCGTGCTCCTCCTCACATATATATTTCAGTGGTACAACTTGCTAGAGGCAGACCACTGATTCCTGTTCCCTGTGTCACCTGTTTCCAGTATCCTTCCACATAGCAGTGATACAACTTGCTAACGCAGACCACTGACTTCCCGGATACCTCCACCTGGATTCCGTTCCTTCACCTAGACAGCGGTACAACTTGCTAAACGCAGACCGCTGACTCTCATCACCTCCTCGTTACTTCTGGACATTCCTCCTCACTATAGCAGTGGTACAACTTGCTATCCGCAGACCACCGACTACCCTCACGTTTCCTTTGTCCATTCAGTTCCTCGTGTACTATTACCTCTATATTACCAGTGCTGCTAGTCATAGACTTTCCACGAGCATACTCTACCATCTGCTGTCTCCTGTTCCATGATCACCCCGCTACCAGAGTACCATATTACCATCTATATTGCTCTGGTAAGTCCATCACCTGGTGATCCCTGGGTAAAGACTCCTAGTGCCCGTGACATGTGCGTTGGAAACACAAATCAAGATTCGACAATCATTATTGGATAGCGACAAAACGTGCATAACAGCGGCCCAATGGAGCACTGCCCTAAAGGTTCGCTTACAAAGTGCAGAATCCACAGACTCATAATGCTTCTTTATGTCCACACGTTTGCCTACTTATCTGCCAACTATATTTCAACATGCAGCCACTTCCTGGTCTTTGGAAACATCCCAGTAAAATCAATCTCCATCTAGTTTTGTGGGTGATTGAAAAATGTTCATGGTGGAAACAGTGAAAACATCACATCAAAGTCCAACCTATTAACTCTTTACGACCACCCACTGCATTAATTTACAGTGTTCTTTCATTTTCCTAAAGTACTGCTTGGTTTACTTTATATTATTAAATTAAACAGATGGTGAAGAGACTGTCCTTATCACATGTGTCACTAATATGTGTTTGAAGATTTATATTTTATTCATTGAAGTGCACCTAGAAATCCATTTACTCACCGACACGCAACCTGAAGATGCGAAACGCGTCCAGTTTCAAGTATAGGGATGAAATCCAGTCTCTGGCACCTCAAATTTCAGAGAATTGAATCTGTATTGCAAAGAGGAAAGGGCTTTGTTCCCCTTGCATAGCAGAGACTATTTCTGTGCCCTCTCCACCAATGTATATAATATCAATTATCCTATCTTGCAAAAAGGAAATCTCTTTCCTGCACTACAGAGTAAAACTGCATACACTCAAGCTCCTAATCTGCACTCGGTAAGGAACACCCTTAATCCATCTAACTCCTCCCATCAGCCGCTACAATCTCTTCCACCCCCACAGAAACCGCCATCCTGGCCCACAAATATATAAAACTTCCCCAGAAAACCGAGTGCAACTGCGCTGAAATAGGAGTGTGATAAGAGTGTGAGTATGTCAAAAGAGCATTCTAATGGCGATCTAGGTTCCAAATGTTAAAAATGACATATACCAAAATAATATATAAACTGTAGTGTCAATACTTCATATACCCAAAAGGTCAATGTAAGATAAAACTTGGGCTTTCTTTTCTTTTCTGAGCATCTACATGGAGCCAACTGAAAAAAGGAACATTAATGATGAAGTTGACCACACACCTGTGGAGCAAGGAGGTGGAGATTAATGTTCTGTGTGAACATTTTCATCTGAAACTGTACAAGACCATCCAAACGAAGGACCACAGGTCTGTGGAGTGAGGAGGTTGAGATTAACATTGCTTGATGAGTTGATGAGTAGGCAATCTGAACACAAGTTGCAAATGATTGTCCTACAATGATTTGATGTGAAATTCTGAATTCATCTTTTGGGAAGATACTAGTATTGACATTTGGAATTTGAAGAATCTCTCCACTGTGACCAAGACTATATTTTTTATATATTTTGTTGTTGACACCTGGAATCTAGGACATACACTGTTTATTTGGTCTGTACTTCACACAAGAACACTTGTTAAGGTATAATCCTGTCTTGAACATGGTTCTGTAAGGAGAACACAGCTCCTGTTGCATTACCACCTTTAAACCACAGGCAAGAAAACATTCTACAATCCTCACACATAAATAACAAAAAAGCCTGCATGACTGGCCCTCACAAGTCATGGTGAGATCATTTGATTAATTTTAAGGTGGGTCATAGCTAGCGGATTAACCATTGTGCGAATGAGATGATAAGTACATAATGTTGAGGTTACTGATAAACGAGAGTTATCATTATCTTATTTTTAAGCATCATCTTTAAAAATGATCTATAGGAACATTAATTTCAACTTCATCAGTATGTAGACAAACAAGACTGAGGGCTCTGGATGAAAACAAGTCTCCAATAGCTCAAGTACTTGTAGGTTTTTGTGCACAAACAGAAATAAAACATATACGTCCAGGAAACATCTGGCATTAGGGAATTTATATGAACTGCTCTGCACCACCCCAGACAATGGTCCCAATCAGTGTTGGACTGGGGCATAAAGGGCCCATAGGGAGAATACTGTAGGGGCCACCAGAGGGGGTGTGGCCAGTCACTAGAGAGGCATAACCAAACCGGGGTGTGGTAAGCCCACGAAAGACATCTAGCAACATAGTGTAGTATATAAAGAATACACAGTCTTGACTTGCCCCTTAGATTGGGCAAAACAGTCACCAAAAATCGGGATTGTCCCACTAGAATCAGAACATATGACAGACTGTCCTGCTCTCTTCTACCTGTTCTTGTCACTTTCACCACCTGTGGCTGCTGGTTTCTTTACTTGCAGCTTGTCTGGATCCTGGAATGTTGAGGGCTTTATTTGGAAAAAGAAATGGGTACATTTACAAAATTCCAACCAGCCTCTGTGTTAAATCAATAGAACCCATTATTAATACTTAGGCCCCTTCTCCAGCCCCAACATTAAAATAATAGTATTGCCATGTAATAAATAGATCTATATCCCTCCAACCAACCCCAACATTAAAGTAATAGTATTCCCATTTATTAAATAAACCTATTTCCCTCTCTCCAAACAGCCCCAGCAATAAATTAATAGCATTTGCATATAATAAATATACCTATTTCCTGCAACCGTCACTACCATTAAATTACCATTAAATAATTCATATTCACATTTAATAAATAGACCTCATGTTCCTTTAAACTCAGCCCCACATTCAATTAATAGCCCTCAAACTACCCCATCTTAAATTAATTGTCCCCACTATAAAATGAAGTTGCCCCACCATCACCCCAAACAAAATAATACCCATTAATTAGCCACCACCTACCTCACACACACACTACATTGCCACAACCCTCTGTGCCTTCACACACACATTACTGTGCCCCTTCATCACCATGCTGTGCCTCCTTATGATCACACCGCGCCCTCCATGTTGTTCTTACTCCCCCCTTCACCTGCCCCCATGCTGCTTTTGCTCCCCTTTCTCCTCACCCTGTGCCATGCTGCTTTTGCTCCCCCCTTCTCCTGTCCCCCCTTCACCACCCTGTGCCATGCTGCTTTTGCTCACCCCTTCATCACCCTGTGCATCCTACCCCCTCTTTATCACACTGTGCCATCCTGCTCCCCCCTTTCATCACTCTGTGTCATGCTGCCCCCCCTTTATCACCCTGTGTCATGCTGCTACCCCACCTTTCATCACTCTGTGTCATGCTGCTTCCCCCTTTCATCACTCTGTGTCATGCTGTTCCCCTCTCCTTTATCACTCTGTGTCATGTTGCTCCCCCCTTCAACACTCTGTGCCATGCTGCTCCCCCCCATTCATCACTCTGTGCCATGCTGTCTCCCCCTTTCATCACTCTGTGCCATGTAGATCCCCCCTCTTTTATCATTCTGTGTCATGCTGCTTCCCCCCCTTTCATCACTCTGTGCCATGCTGCTTCTCCCTCTTCATCACTCTGTGCCATGCTGCTTCCCCCACCTCTCTTCACTCTGTGCCATGCTGCTTCCTCCTCTTCATCACTCTGTATCATGCTGTTTAGCCCCTTTCATCACTCTGTGCCATGCTGCTCCCCCCCTCCCTTCATCACTATGTGCCGTCCTGCCCCCCCTTCATCACTATTGCACCATCCTGCTTTCCTCCCCATGCCTCTGTTTCTTTTCTTACCTTCTTATTGGCTTATTTCTTCTCTTCTATTTTCTTCTCTTCTTGTCTTCTGTCTTCTTTCTTCTTTCTTCTTTCTTGCTTGTTCCTCTCTGCGCCGCTCCTCACTGAATGTCGGCCGTGGCGTGATGATGTGGGGGTGTCTCCGGTGAAGACCCCCGCCAGCACTGTGTCCCTGGAGGGACAGAAGATGCTGCAGCCGGTGCCCGTGAATAAGGCGAAGATGTCCGCCAGCGCTGTGCCCCTGGAGGGGCTAAAGAGATCCCCGATGGTGCCCAGCAGGAAGAAAGAAGAGGAGAAGTACTCACCCGTCCAGCGATCCAGCGGTGAGTATCGTGGCTTCTTTCCTGCAGGTCCTCTGCGCGGGGGAAGGATGAGCCAATCAGGGCTCATCTTTCCCCGCTGGATAATCAGCGGCCGGATGCGCAAGCCAATCGCGGCTCGCGCCCCTCCATTTAAAAGATTGGCGCCGACGCGAGCCAATCAGCGCTCGCGCTGGCTAATGACGTCACGCCGGCGACTATATAAGTCGCCGGGTGGCGCCATTTTGTCAGAAGAGAGTCGGCGATGGAGGGAGAAGGACGTCGTGGGACGTCCGGGGCAGAAGAAGGCCAGAAGCGGCGGAGATCGTCGGCGGGGAGCCCTTGTAAGGGCTGAGAGCGCCCCCGCCCCAGCAGCAACAGCAGATCCAGCGCCGAAGAGAAGAGGCGCCGCCGGCTGGAGGGTCTGGAAGACCCGGAGAAAGAAGCGGAAGACGGCATGGCAAGCTGAGATTCCTGTGCAGAGCAGGTAAGTTGATTCAGCGTTAAATTCGGGCACTAGGCCCATGGGCACAGTCAGGCACAAGGCCCGTGGGCATAGTGAATTAGGGGCACAAGGCCCAGGGACCTGGGCACTAGGCCCCTACTAATTAGTGGGCCAGTAGGCCATAATATTGGTGATAAAGGGGACAAGCCCCTGTTAGTTAGGCAGGGGGCGTGAGAGCCCCAGGTGTACAAGGGCACAAGGCTCTTAGGTAGTTAGTGGCCTAGAGGCCATAGGAAGGCCACAGGGCCTGGTTAGGGGCTGGTAGCCCGTAGGCTATAAAGGGCACAAGGCCCTAGTAGATAGCTAGGGAGGCCACAGGCCTCGGTAGGCAGGGGCTAGGACCCCTAGGTAGCAGGGCACAAGGCCCTAGTTAGTGGGCTCAGAGCCCTGAGGTAGAGAGGGGGCTGAGGCCCATTAATCAGAGCACAAGGCTCTGTTTGTAGCTGGGCAGAGGCCCATGGTGTGAAGGGCAGAAGGCCCTGGAGGTGGTGAGGTAGAGGCGTGGGAGCCTCGTGAGTGTAGGCGCGGTCCTGTGTGAGGTGAGCACACGTAGTTAGGAGGTACAGTAGAGCGGAGGCTCCTGTGGTGCTGTAGCAACCAGCTGGTTGACTAGCAGCGGTGTGCTCTGGTAAGTAGCTTACAAAGTACTGTATATTGTATTCTGTCTGTGAGGCGGGTATTGTTGAATTACAGTATTTTGGGTGTGCTATGTAATTGTGTCCAGGGGCAAGACGTCAGGCCCCCATTAAAGGTAGGCTCTTGTTCCTGTGGTTTCCTGTGCTAACCCGTGCTGTGGGGACAAGTGTAGTTACCAGCATACACATAGTCAGGGGAGAACACACGTAGTTTTCCTGACCCTTAGGTCCCTGGGGTCACACTGGTACCCAGAGGGGGTGGCTGAGTGAGTTGGTGGCAGTGCAGCACACCTTGAGGCAGTTCCAGGGGCGGCCGTGGTTCTGATCAAGGGTCCTCAAGGCCGGTTCCGTGCAGGTGGACCTGTGGTTCCGGACGTAGGGACACGTGTGAGATACCCGAGTACAGGCAGTCGGGCGGTTCAGTTCGATCGGCTGTTCCGTGCGGCAGTCGGCCCGCGGGTTAGTGTGCTGTTCTACTGAGCCTCAGCCGGGCTTAAAGAACCGGTCCTTAGAGTCTGTGGGTGACCCCATAGCAAGAAGGCAGCTTTTGGTACGACCTGGGTGAGGGGGTTAGGAACCGCCCTCCGGTTTAGTCCGTGAACACCGGCTGGTGTTCCCCGTAGTGTGTAAGTGAGCAGTTCAGTAAGTGCACCACACCTAGTTAGTCATAGTGGTTTGACTTAGTTGCGTTGCCGACCATTAGAACGTTGTTAGGGTCGGGTCGCTGTTGTAGTCAGTTTAGCATTTGTGGGTGCCATTTTAGTCTCACTGAGTGCAGAGGGAGGCTGTGTGTTCCTTGTCATCCGCAGGCATCGGGGAGGTGCAGGAGAACCGGATCGGAAGTGGGAGTGCCCCGGTGAGTATCACGCTCGATTCCCCCTTTCGGTTAGGCCCTCACCGGCAGGTGTGTGAGGTACTTGAGGCGGGATTAGTCCTCGGACTAGTCTTGGTCTTAAGTGCCTGTAGTCCCCCGCGTCTTGGCAAGAACAAAGTGAGGGGGTGGCAAGTGAGCTTGGACTGACCGTGTCCTCGTTCTTTGCCGTTTTCTCGGACAGCCCTTACCTGGTAGGCATGGCCGTAATCTCTGTCTCTATCTTAGAGGGACGTGATTGGAGGTGACAGGGGCTGCGGCTGCGGATCTGCTGGGATTGGATCGCAGCTGGGATATCGGAGGCGGACTGGAGGTGACCATCGTTTACAAGGTAAGTTCTTTTGTGTTGCGTCTGTCCCTGTCTTTCCCCGCAGGGGGCATTACAATGACATCACGCCTGACATTCAGTGCAAACAGAGCAGAGAGAAGGGAGGAGGGGCGCCAGCGCCATGATCACGTGAGTATTATTATTTTTTACCCGTTCCCCCCACCAATGAACAGGGGAGCCATGAGGTGTTGGGGCCCACCGGGGGATACACCCGCTCCCCAGCGGGCCAGTCCAACTCTGGTCCCAATCAATAAGGTATCAGCATTACCATCTATGGATTTCGGAAATTAGCACTTTTCTACTGGCTTTAAGGACCATTTTTTTCATCCATGTTATGTGTTTTAAAATTGAACACCTTGTAGCCGTTGTTAAACTGGAATCTATTCAGCCTGGTGTTGCTGCGGATGTCTCTCTGCTCCATATTTTTAAGAACTTTTATTATCATGAGACCATGGGGTCCCTAACATGTGTCCCTTTCTGTGGGGCCCTGGCAGTAAGAGTACTTTACTGATCTCAAACCATCTTCAGAGATCTGAATTTAAAAGAAAAAAAAAAACCTGATTTATTTTAGAGACTTTTAATTTATTTTTACATTAGTCCTTGATGACTGAAAGGGAATGTTTTAATGGCATTATTAGAATGTTGATAGGGTTAGATATATCCATTTTGGTGTATGGACTTGAAATAATGTATGACAGTGTTTCTATCACTCTGACTTTTGGGTTTCTCCTCCCTTATCTGGAAATTGCTTTAGCTCATGCTATTATTAGCCCAGTTCTGCATTTCCCAATGACCTGTAAGAATGCAGTGCAAGCAGGAAATATATTTTATAGTTAGCTCTTACTCACCGGGGGAGATTAAATTCCATGCGTTATTCTTTAGAACAATGCGGGCCTGCACATTATTACCGTTCCTACAGTTATTTCAACGCTGATTTTTGCTCGCAGCTCTGTGATCCACGAGTAAAAATCTGTGTTAAAATTAATATAGTAACGGTAATATTGTCCAGCAATTACATTCATCACCCTGTGCCATGCTGCTTTTGCTCCCCCCTTCTCCTGGCCCCGCTTCATCACCCTGTGCCATGCTGCTTTTGCTCCCCCCTTCTCCTAGCCCCGCTTCATCACCCTGTGCCATGCTGCTTTTGCTCCCCCCTTCATCACCCTGTGCCATGCTGCTTTTGCTCCCCCCTTCTCCTGGCCCCCCTTCATCACCCTGTGCCATGTTGCTTTTGCTCCCCCCTTCTCCTGGCCCCCCTTCATCACCCTGTACCATGCTGCTTTTGCTCCCCCCTTCTCCTGGCCACCTTTCATCACCCTGTGCCATGCTGCTTTTGCTCACCCCTTCATCACCCTGTGCCATTCTGTTTTTGCTCACCCCTTTATCACCCTGTGCCATCCTACCCCCCTTTTTATCACACTGTGCCATCCTGCTCCTTCATCACTCTGTGTCATGCTGCTGCCCCCCCTTTCATCACTCTGTGTCATGTTGCTGCCCCCCTTTTATCACTGTGTCATGCTGCTCCCTCCCTTTAATACTCTGTCATGCAGCTCCTCCCCCCTTCATCACTCTGTGCCATGCTGCTGCCCCCCTTTTATCACTCTGTGTCATGCTGCTCCCCCCTTCAATACTCTGTTCCATGCTGCTTCCCCCCCCATTCATCACTCTGTGCCATGCTGCTTCCCCCCCTTTCATCACTCTGTGCCATGCTGCATCCCCCCCTTTCATCACTCTGTGTCATGTTGCTGCCCCCCTTTTATCACTGTGTCATGCTGCTCCCTCCCTTTAATACTCTGTCATGCAGCTCCTCCCCCCTTCATCACTCTGTGCCATGCTGCTGCCCCCCTTTTATCACTCTGTGTCATGCTGCTCCCCCCTTCAATACTCTGTGCCATGCTGCTTCCCCCCATTCTTCACTCTGTGCCATGCTGCATCCCCCCCTTTCATCACTCTGTGTCATGCAGCTCCTCCCCCCTTCATCACTCTGTGCCATGCTGCTCGCTCCCCCTCTTTCATCACTCTGTGCCATCACTCTCTTTTATTATGTATATCTTTTTTCATTTAATTTCATTTATATGTACATGTATATTATTCTACTTTGGGAAACTCAGCAATCTAAAGTATGTCTCTTTGTTGTATAATCACTTACCAACTTCATCTTTAAATTACAATGAAAACAGCAGAAGGCAGGTCCCCCCATTAGAATTAGGGCCCCCCTAACATTTGTTGATCCCAGGCCCACTTCTCATTGAGAGACGAGTTTCGAAAATGATATATTTCATGTCCAATCATTTATTTTTTTATGTTTTGGGGCAGATAAAATATAGTCCCAATTTTATTAAAAGTTTCTTCATTATGTAAGTTGTTGCAATAATAGCTACAGGGCCCATGAGATCATGGGGTCCCTAACATGTGTCCCTTTCTGTGGGGCCCTGGCAGTAAGAGTACTTTACTGATCTCAAACCATCTTCAGAGATCTGAATTTAAAAGAAAAAAAAAACGGATTTATTTTATAGACTTTTAATTTTTTTTTACATTAGTCCTTGATGACTGAAAGGGAATGTTTTACTGGCATTATTAGAATGTTAATAGGGTTAGATATATCTATTTTGGTGTATGGACTTGAAATAATGTATGACAGTGTTTCTATCACTCTGACTTTTGGGTTTCTCCTCTCTTATCTGGAAATTGCTTGAGCCCATGTTATTATTAACCCAGTTCTGCATTTCCCAATGACCTGTAAGAATGCAGTGCAAGCAGGAAATATATTTTATATTTAGCTCTTACTCACCGAGGGAGATGAAATTCCATGCGTTATTCTTTAGAACAATGCGGGCCTGCACATTATTACTAAAGATTCTAGAGATTCCGAGTACCGAGCCGTGTAGGCACCAGTTCGGATTCAAAATCGAGGCAAAACGTCATTGTGACATCGTCGGATCTTGGATCTCGGTTCTCGCGATGTTTGAAATGCATAAATATCCGCCTCCACAGCAATCCAGCACGATTTGACAGAGGGAGAGAGAAGGGTTAGGTCTCAGGCAGCATTAGAGCAGGGAGAGAGCAATTCTTCTAGCAATTCTTCTAGCACTTGTTATAGCAGGAAGAGAGGAGGATAGAGGAGGCATTTTTGCAAACATTACCAACTGTTTGGGGTGTCATATTCCCTCCTCCAGAAACTTTTTTCTGCCTGCAGAAAGAGAAATATACCAGCAGTATAAATTTTGGAATTTGCACTACAAGTGCTTGGGGTGTGACATATTACCCAGTTCCAATAAATCTATTTTCTGGTGCTGAAATTATTAGATACCAGCAGTATATATTTCTGAATTAGCACTACAAGGGTTTGGGGGTGTCCCATATTCCCCTGTGTGAACAAACAATTTTTCTGGTGCTGAAAGTATTAGCTAGCAGCACTATATATTTCATATTTTGCACGACAAGTGTTTTGGGGTCTCCCATATTCCGCTGTGGGAACAAACAATTTTTCTGGTGCTGAAAGTATTATCTATCAGCACTATATATTTCATATTTTGCACTACAAGTGTTTTGGGGTCTCCCATATTCTGCTGTGTGAACAAACAATTTTTCTGGTGCTGAAAGTATTATCTAGCAGCACTATATATTTCATATTTTGCACTACAAGTGTTTTGGGTCTCATTAAAATGGATTCAGAGCAGTCCACATATGAGCATGATCAACAAGCAGCTGCTGGCACCAGTCCTGATGGTAGTGTTCCCTGTACATCATCTGGTAAAGCCTATGTAAAAGTACATAGTCTTTTTAAGTCAGGGAAAAAAAGACAAAAAACAAAATGTAACCGTGTTGAAGAGAAAAAGAGCTGTAACTGCTGAAAAGTTAATTGGTGAGAAAAAATTGCCAACATGGCATTCTACACACGCAGTGGCAAAGAAAGAATGAGGCCTTTGGCTTTCTCTATTAGTGCCAGATCTAAAAATGTTACTGAGCCTTCTTCTTGTATGGTCACTCGTGAGCAAGCAAGACCAAATAATTCGAAGTCCAAAAGTGGTGCACAGCTACTGTTACATGTGAAAGGCTGCAAAAATACAGTAAGGCATTAGAGGAAAATGTATGCTCAGAATCAGAAATGACACCAATCCCTGATGAGAGTCCATCCACGAGTGGTATGTGTAATAGTGACCATTCTGATAGTGTACCCATAAAGAAGGGCCATTTCGGCATTTCTGGTGATGTGTACCTGAACAGCCCGAGTGTAGTCAGTGATACACCAATTGAGGATGACACTTTGGAATTAGAAGAGGATGAGGGGGAGATTTGTGTAGCCGACGAGGGTGCTGATGAGTATGCGGTTGATTGTGTAAGTCCTGCACCAGTGGCAGCAGTGTGGCATCAGTGGCAGCAGTTCTGGCACGTGAGGTTCTGGCACCAAATTGCACTTTCCAAACAGAAACAGGGATGACACAGGTGGCAGACAACAACAGTTTGACATCTGGGCTGGTTTGAAAGATTTTACCAAAAAATGTGTGACCTTGCCCATAACTCCAACCAATCCTACTATTAGCATGCAAATGATGATGGAGGACTTAGCAGGGATTAAACTGTATTTTTCCTAATTCGCACCAATAAGGTTTGGGTGTAATATACACCCAAAGACGAGTGCTCAATTGCTAAGAGTCATTGATGAAGAGGAAGACAAGCAGGCTTGTCTGTAGAATTTGCAGGCAAATTCTACTACGTTATATAGGTAACACCCAAAGAGAAGAGCTCCATTGCTTTATTGCTAATTGTAATTGCTGAAATAGAAATAATAGGGCTCACAGTCTTTGTCTAAATCTGCAGTTACATTTTATTTCACTCAGAAACAGGAGAGGTGGCAGGGTTCAGTGCTAATCTTCCTCAAACAATACTAATTCATCCCCACTGGAATCCACCATCATAGAAGTCTGTATACTATGATGTAATTGCCGATAATGGCCTTCCAAATAGAATTAGTAGTTCATTTTAGGGCAGAGCTGTCACGATTTTTGGGCAATTCTTTTACAGCAGAGCAAATATCAAAATTTTGTGCGGACTCATCTGCATCACCACTGGGTGTCTTGGTAAAGCTACTTTTTTTCCAACAAGCTGTTGCCAGAGAAACTGAAGGAGAAGACGTCATTACAAGATACAAGCTCTCGGATCCTGGCAAAGCAAATTAAGTAGTTCATCTACAATTAAAATATAGTTAACACATTTAATTTGTTTTATTTCATCCGTTAAATTTCTGTAGCTCCTTCTCAAAATGTATTATTAAGGCAATCACTTGACTCAAGCTAACTGTGTCTGCATTCTCTTCACAGGTGACTACTTCGCTGGACTAAAGTACATTCCTCTCAAATGCTAGTCTTCATGCAGCTGCTGCATTCTCCTACATGCTGTTACAGAATCCAGAAAATTACCCTAAATTTTTAGGGACACAAACAGCATCTCCTGCATGTCATTTTTAAAAAGTTCTGTAACACCAAGTTGATTGTGTGAGCAAAACAGGAAATGTGATGGAATTCCACCCGCTGTAATGCTTGAACAATATTGGTGTCGTTATCAGAAATGACATATCCTCAGGAGAGTCCAAGCAGGATTAGCCATGTTGCAATGACATCCCTTAGTTTTTGTAACAGATTGTCAGCTATATGCCTCTTAGGGAAGCCGCTGATACACAGAGTAGCCTACTTCGGAAAAATGTGACGTACTTGGGTACATGCTGCTGCTGTCCCTGCTGGTGAAGGCGAATGACCAACCCAGATATAATCTTTAGTTTGCCCAGTTCCGCTTGTCCACATATATGTGGTTAAGTGTACAGTGGGTAGAATGGCATTTTGTATCCCAGTAATTACATTTTTAGGAACCTTCTGGTACAGGTGAGTAATAACTTTTCTAGTAAAATGGTGTCGTGATGAAAGTTGGTAACAGGGACACAAGACCTCAATTAAATGTCTTAAACCAACTGTATTAATAGTGGATATTGGACGCAGATGTAATACTGGCATAGTCCCCATGGCGTCTGTGATTCGCTTTGCGACTGGGTGACAGGTTTCATACTTGCTTCCTCTTGCAAACGATTGTTTAACAGTCAATTGTTGCTTCTGGGGATATTGATGATGAAGGTGTTGGGGTGTAGATTGCAGGTGCTGGGATCTAGATGAGAGAAGGGAGGTAGATGATGCTGAATTGCTTGTTCTTATTTTTTTTAACATAAATTTCTGATTTTCCCAACAGCTTTCCATGAATTTGCTTCAAATGGCGTAACATGGATGAGGATCCTAGATGGTTAAGGTCCCTACCTCTACTGAGTGTGGCTTTAAAAACGCTACAAATGGATAGACAACTGTTGTCAGGATTTGTGTAAAAATAATTCCACACTTAAGAGGTGGATTTTTGGTCTTATGCCCAGGCATGACAATGGCCTTTTTCTTATCACTGGCAAGAACTGCAGCAATATTTCTTTGAAAGTGTATGAAAATTATATTGTGACCTTTGAGGTGGTCAAAATTGAATGGAAATGACTGCAAATTAGTGTTAGTGAGGTTACTAATAATGTAGGTACATAATAATACCTAAATTAAGTTATTTTAGCCCAAAAACATAATTTTTTTTAACAAATTGCAAAACAAAACCAAACAAAACCAAAACCAAAACTCGCAAGGGCGGTTTTGGCAAAACCAAAACATGAAGGTAATCCAGATCCAAAACCAAAACCAAAACACGGTGGTCAGTGAGCATCTATTATTATTAGCGTTCCTACAGTAATTCCACCGCTGATTTTTGATCGCAGCTCTGTGATCCCCAAGCAAACATCTGTGTTAAAATGACCATAGTAACAGTAATAATGTGCAGCAATTACCGTAGTAATGGTAATTGAATCTGACCCAATATGTCACAATTGTTTACTAAATGCAGTCAACCTACCTGCCTTCACACCTCTTAAATGATAGACTAAGAGGTGATTATTCAGACACTTCTTGTAAGTCCATGTAATGTACAGAAATTATTGTTACCGTCCCAACATGTGAAATGACTTTGCTAAGACTTGAAGCTTGAGCAGTTTATCACACAAACTAAAAGTGCAGGGTTAAAGGAGGATAACATGTATCCCGCAAGGCCACACACCCCTCTCTGCTTGGATTAAACAAGTCCTTGAAGGCCTAATTACCTTAACATTTATTGGGTGTTTCAGTTTAGTCAACATCTTGATTTATTTTTTCTGTCTCTTCTTTCATCAGTTTTAGTGGCTATTTAATCACGTCTGACAAAGAGGTGGTTAATTCCTCCTATTTATAATCTATACATTGTGCTTTAAATTATATCCAGCTAACTCTAGTCCCGCCAGGCGCCAGTTTTACTAATTCACCAAATTGTCCAGAAGGTACTTAGAACTATCCATAGATGCATGACAATATAAGGACTTTGAACCACTGTAACAGGAAGAAAATCACTGCTTTGAAAAAATATATTAAACAACTGCATGTAAAGGACCAATCATTAAGAAAGGTATTATGACTTGCCATGATATGTCTCTCTACAGCTTTGACGTTAGTATATTTGGAGCTTACAGTAGCTGTAAAGCTGCAGTTGATGTACAACACAGGGGCTCTTCCTATTTCCTGGTCCCTGTGATTTGTTTCACAACAACGTGAGAACTGATGAAGTATGTATCCATAGGTGTGTGATCCATTCCTGACAGCTAAATGTCATGGTAAAGTGAGGGCGGGTGGGTCCTCCACATTCACCTGCCAGGTCTTTTGATGTTTCAAAAAAAGTAAACTCTCTGAGTAAACATAGGATAGAGAAAATGTTCTCAGGGGTGTGGGTGAACCTCCTAAACACCTGCCCTCTACAAAACCCAAACAGGTATAGACAGGATGTGGCGTGTAATACCTTACAATGCAATCCTCTGTCATTACCAGTGTTAACTGGCATGCAATTATTACTCCTTCTATCATTTACCAAAATAGATTAAATATTTTATCAGTGACCCCCGCCCCCATCCACAAACAGCTTTTAGAACTGTGTTTAACCATCCCTGTAGGTAGTAGCAATGGTTACGTCTCCAGTTATGACCCGGAAAGAGTTTGAAAATGAAAACAGTTGTCAATACAGTCACAGCATCCATCCAATACATTCCATGCAGACATTATACTTTCAAACTTCTCTCAGATGAAATGGAAGCACTAGCAGGAGTGTGCAGTGTGTGAGCCATGTTCTACTTAGTTTGGGAAGTATTAAAAAAATGTTTAATGTTTAAAAAAAATACAATTTCACTGTTTGTAAACAGTAACAGATTACTGTTTACAAACATCCTAATGGAGGTGAGGGGAATGGCTGTCAATGACATTCTGCAGGTGCAGTTAGGTGGACAATGTCCTGTTTGCTTTCGCCTTGTCAAGTTCCAGTGATATCACCGTGTGACATCCTCCTGAAGAAGCTATCCCAAGCAAGGCATCACTATTAGATCCATGCTAACATGGATCTAATGGTAAAAAGTATTTTAGTTCCTAATAGATCCAATTTGCATTGACTCTATTAGTGATAACAATAGGAAAGCCCTATTGAAGAATCTGATGGCTCCTTCATTTTTTTCCTATTAATTACAAGAGAGTCCCCCCTAGGGACGAAGGCAATTAAATAGTGACAGTGTGGCACTCGAGCTTGCACTTACCGGAAGGGGTTAACATGGGATGTAGACCCGACCAATAAGGTGGAGGGGAGGGTCTTGTGTCTTTGTAGAGTATGCTGCACTTCCTGGTCTGAGTCACTCTGCTGGCAAAATCTCGCCCACCCACGCCAATTTTAAGTAAGTCATAAAGGTTAAGTGGTTGTTGGTTAAAACTAGAGATGGGCGGGTCCGGTTCTCCGAGAACCGAACCCACCCGAACTTTGGGTATCCGAGTACCGAGCTGAGCAGCTCGGTACTCTCCCGCCCATTCCGAATCCAAATCGAGGCCGAACGTCATTGTGACGTCGTCGGATCTCGGGACTCGGTTCTCGCGATACTTCAACTTTATAAATACACGCCTCCACAGCAATCCATCGCCATTTGACAGAGGGAGAGAGCAGGGTGTAGTCATAGGCTAATTAGAGCAGGGACAGAGAATACAATATTGTTCTTGCAATTGCTCTAACCAAAATCGCTAGTGCAGAGAGGAGGATAGAGGTTTATTATTTTTTCTTCATATTTGGCACTCCCCAGCGCTTTTGGGGTGTCCCCCATAATTGTGCATTAATATTTCTGGCTGTCAAAAGTCATATCTGTCAGCAGTATCTACTAAATAATTTTTAGCACTCCTCAGTGCTTTTGGGGTGTCCTCCCTAATTGTGCATTAATATTTCTGGCTGTCAAAAGTCATATCTGTCAGCAGTATCTACTAAATAATTTGTAGCACACCTCAGTGTTTTTGGGGTGTCCTCCCTAATTGTGCATTAATATTTCTGGCTGTCAAAAGTCATATCTGTCAGCAGTATCTACTAAATAATTTTTAGCACTCCTCAGTGCTTTTGGGGTGTCCTCCCTAATTGTGCATTAATATTTCTGGCTGTCAAAAGTCATATCTGTCAGCAGTATCTACTAAATAATTTTTAGCACTCCTCAGTGCTTTTGGGGTGTCCTCCCTAATTGTGCATTAATATTTCTGGCTGTCAAAAGTCATAACTGTCAGCAGAATCTACTAAATAATTTTTAGCACTCCTCAGTGCTTTTGGGGTGTCCTCCCTAATTGTGCATTAATATTTCTGGCTGTCAAAAGTCATATCTGTCAGCAGTATCTACTAAATAATTTTTAGCACTCCTCAGTGCTTTTTGGGTGTCCTCCCTAATTGTGCATTAATATTTCTGGCTGTGAAAAGTCATAACTGTCAGCAGAATCTACTAAATAATTTTTAGCACTCCCCAGTGGTTTGCGCTCAGAATGGATTCAAAGCAGTCCACATATGATCTAAATGAGCAACCAGGTTCTGTCACCAGTCCTGATGTTAGTGTTCCCAGTACGTCATCTGGCCAAGGCGATGTCAAACAACAGAGTGTTTTCAAATTAGTGCAAAAAACAAAAACCAAAAAAAAATTTACTGTATTGAAGCGAAAAAGAAGTGTAACTGAGCAAAAGTTAAGTGACGATAAAAAAAAAATTGCAAGCATGCCATTCTACACACGCAGTGGCAAAGAGAGAATGAGGCCTTCACCTTTGGCTATTAGTGGCAGATCCCAAAAAGTTACCCAGCCTACAATTGGTGCACAACTACTGTTACGCGTCAAAGCCGAGCTGCAAGATAACAGTGAGGCATTACAGGAGAATATTTGCTCTGATTCACAAATGACAACAATCCCTGTGGAGAGTCCATCCAACAGTGGGATGTCTAATCGTGAGCATTCTGCTGATGTGTGCCTTAATAGCCCGAGTGTAGCCGGTGATACCCAAATTGAGGATGCCACTTTGGAATTAGAAGAGGATGAGGGGGAGATTTGTGTAGGCGACGAGGGCGCTAATGATGATGTTGATGATTATGATGCAGACAGATACCAAATCGCCTTTCTCAATTTCTATTTATATTCTAGATTATATAACGGCTGAATAGTTTTCTATTTTACTCCTAGTGGAGAGAGGATCTGATACAGACAGATACCAAACTGCCTTTGTCCATTTCAATTTATATTGTACAGTATATAACGGCTGAATTTATTAGTATTTTATACAAGTGGAGGGGGGCCTAGAGAGACAGAAACCAAACTGGCTTTCTCCATGTCAATTAATATTGTACAGTCTATAATGGCTGAATTTTTTGGTATTTTATACAAGTGGAGGGGGGCCTAGAGAGACAGAAACCAAACTGGCTTTCTCCATGTCAATTAAGATTGTACAGTCTATAATGGCTGAATTTTTTGGTATTTTATACAAGTGGAGGGGGGCCTTGAGAGACAGAAACCAAACTGGCTTTTTCCATTTCTTTACATATTTAACTATAAGTGTAGGGTGTAATATACATTCAAAGACGATGGCTGCATTGCCAATATGCATAGATGGAGAGGAAGACAATCTGTTTTGTGTGTAGAATAGGCCTACCAACGAAGAATTAAACTGTTTTTTTGGATGATTTATTACCTCAACAATTAGATTACTTGTCTCTAAAACAGTTGGAGCACTAAATTGGGTTAATTTAGGCCCAAAAACATGGATTTTCCCAAAAATAGCAAAACAAAACCAAACAAAACCAAAACCAAAACACGCAATGGCGGTTTTGCAAAACCAAAACCAAAACACGACGGTAATCCAGATCCAAAACCGAATCCAAAACCAAAACACGGGGGTCAGTGACCATCTCTAGTTAAAACTAATTATAGGGCTTATATTCAGGTAGTGGGGAGGAAGACACTGCGATCAGCGGCTAATATATACGGCTCTATCGTGATTGGCCGCAGGTATCTGTCCCCTTGCGAGGCAACGGTAACTCTTGACCCTTCCGTGGGGAGGGGCCTCGCTCGGTTCAGTGAGGGAGGGTGAGTGAGTAGTGAGGTGAGTGCAGTTTTCTCTGATGCCAGGTTAGGGCCGGCCAAGCAGTTGGGGTCATGAGAGGAGTGGGTGGACTTAAGGCGGTATTGCCATGTCCACGCTTGGTTACAGGTATCGCTGGAGCTGATCCGCAAGGCTCTTTCTCTGCCACCAATATTAATTAGGTTATAATAAAATACTTTAGTTTGCCACTTTACTTAGGTCTCTGTGTCTTTATTTTAAAGAAGTTGGTTATCTTATTCAAGGTATGGTGAAGGTGATGAAGGGCATACACAGTGAACTATTTATGCAAAACGGAAAAATAAACATTTGCAGAGACACAACATGGATGTAATAAACACTCCTTAAATCTAGCAGACTAGATATTATTCTCAAAATGCATAGCTAGAGACATTAATTCATGATTGATTGAGACCAATGCCTGGTGTGGTGGAGAGCAGTCCTTTTAAATGCTCCAATACCAGATGTCTCCTTGAGATGTGAGTATTATTTCTATTTGTCAACAAAACCCTACAATGCTTGATCTATTGGAGTCTTTTTTTGTCCCTCCAGCACCCTTAATATTGATTGTTTACAGATGAATTACATTTAATGGTAATTTTCTGGGATTGCTCTAAGTATGAAAACTAGTGTTGTATTGACCACTTGAACTAATATTATAACATCTACTTGAGTAGATTAAGAAACTGCTAAGTAATTCTTGGCTTAACTGCCATAACATAAATCCATAAAAATGGTCTCATTGTAGAGATGCAAACTATCAGAAATATCTCTGGGTATGTACCCACGGGTGGTTGTACATGAGCCTGTGGTATGTTGTTCTGCACTGTGTTCAGCCAATGTATAAGCAGGCCTTAACATAGATATCTGTTGGTTCCTATGAGGAACCCTTTGTGTACACTCACTGTAGAGTGCTAGCGTAAAGGCATGTTTTACTTTTAAATGTCATTGAAGTCTATGGGAGGGAATTTTATATGCAATATACTAGAATGTCAGAGGCATATAAGCAGGGGTGTAACTAGAAACTTCTGGGTCCCATAGCAAAACTTTGATAGAGCCACCACAGTTTATAGGGAGGAGCACCCTCCCCTTCCCTTGCTTACCTTACTGTGCTGGCCCGATACGCACTTCCTGTTCAGAGAGAAAGAGAACATTAGAATTGTATTCCCCTCTGAGCAGATTTTAATTTGGAGCCCTAGAATACCAGGTGGCATGCACAGCAATCTGGGGCTTCAAAGGCCTTGATGTGTCGGCAATCACGCAGTAGGAAGCTCATTAAGCTCCCTGATAACCGAAGACATAGCATTCAGAGGAGATAGCAGAGGGGAGCAGGGCAAAAGCAGTACAGGTGGCAGCTCTAGGTGGCCTGGCAGATGACGGGCCCTGACAGGCCCACTAAGTTGCTGGGACCCGTGACAGCTGATACATCGGCAACCTGGTAGTTATGCCTATTCTAAAATGCTAGAATCAAAAGCCCTGGTGGATGTAACTAACTACATGTAGGTCATCTATAACTCTGCCGGATCCCAAGCCTGTTATCTAGTAAATGTCAACTTTCTGAAATATCAACCAATATTTAGTGAGAAGAGGTGAAGCCAACTTTGGTGTGGGGCTTATATGAGCTCTGAGCTTATTATTGTTTCATTAGTTTCACAAAACAAAACAGCAGCTTTAGCGAACCAAACTAAGCCACATTGTGAGAAATATCCCGACCTGCTTACATATTTTCCTCTCCTGACACATCATTTCCTATTTCATGTTGCTGAAACATACTGGGTGATGTTCCAGTATTCTAATGGGTTGAGTCAGAGATATGACTATGATAAGGCACCATGAGGCAGTTGTCTCAAGCAACAAAGCTTTGGGGGACAATAAAAGGAAGTAAACTATATATAAAAATCACAATTTCTTGATGCAAAAATCTAAAAGTGTTTATGGCAGTTTGTATAATGAATTATAACAAAGCCATTTCAGTTGCTGCTGCAGGTAGCACAAACGCTAGCAATGCCTCTGGTTTCAACCTGTAGAAAAACTTTTAACAGTGTTTTATTTAGTATTTTACTTCCTTTTAAACTTTAGATAACTTCAGAGAAAAACAAAACTGTAAAACCCAATAATTGGTAAGGTTTCCAGTTGGATTCATGGAAGAACTTAGAAATGATGTGAGCATTCTGCTGATGTGTGCCTTAATAGCCCGAGTGTAGCTGGTGATACCCAAATTGAGGATGCCACTTTGGAATTAGAAGAGGATGAGGGGGAGATTTGTGTAGGCGACGAGGGCGCTAATGATGATGTTGATGATTATGATGCAGACAGATACCAAACTGCCTTTGTCCATTTCAATTTATATTGTACAGTATATAACGGCTGAATTTATTAGTATTTTATACAAGTGGAGGGGGGCCTAGAGAGACAGAAACCAAACTGGCTTTCTCCATGTCAATTAATATTGTACAGTCTATAATGGCTGAATTTTTTGGTATTTTATACAAGTGGAGGGGGGCCTAGAGAGACAGAAACCAAACTGGCTTTCTCCATGTCAATTAAGATTGTACAGTCTATAATGGCTGAATTTTTTGGTATTTTATACAAGTGGAGGGGGGCCTTGAGAGACAGAAACCAAACTGGCTTTTTCCATTTCTTTACATATTTAACTATAAGTGTAGGGTGTAATATACATTCAAAGACGATGGCTGCATTGCCAATATGCATAGATGGAGAGGAAGACAATCTGTTTTGTGTGTAGAATAGGCCTACCAACGAAGAATTAAACTGTTTTTTTGGATGATTTATTACCTCAACAATTAGATTACTTGTCTCTAAAACAGTTGGAGCACTAAATTGGGTTAATTTAGGCCCAAAAACATGGATTTTCCCAAAAATAGCAAAACAAAACCAAACAAAACCAAAACCAAAACACGCAATGGCGGTTTTGCAAAACCAAAACACGACGGTAATCCAGATCCAAAACCGAATCCAAAACCAAAACACGGGGGTCAGTGACCATCTCTAGTTAAAACTAATTATAGGGCTTATATTCAGGTAGTGGGGAGGAAGACACTGCGATCAGCGGCTAATATATACGGCTCTATCGTGATTGGCCGCAGGTATCTGTCCCCTTGCGAGGCAACGGTAACTCTTGACCCTTCCGTGGGGAGGGGCCTCGCTCGGTTCAGTGAGGGAGGGTGAGTGAGTAGTGAGGTGAGTGCAGTTTTCTCTGATGCCAGGTTAGGGCCGGCCAAGCAGTTGGGGTCATGAGAGGAGTGGGTGGACTTAAGGCGGTATTGCCATGTCCACGCTTGGTTACAGGTATCGCTGGAGCTGATCCGCAAGGCTCTTTCTCTGCCACCAATATTAATTAGGTTATAATAAAATACTTTAGTTTGCCACTTTACTTAGGTCTCTGTGTCTTTATTTTAAAGAAGTTGGTTATCTTATTCAAGGTATGGTGAAGGTGATGAAGGGCATACACAGTGAACTATTTATGCAAAACGGAAAAATAAACATTTGCAGAGACACAACATGGATGTAATAAACACTCCTTAAATCTAGCAGACTAGATATTATTCTCAAAATGCATAGCTAGAGACATTAATTCATGATTGATTAAGACCAATGCCTGGTGTGGTGGAGAGCAGTCCTTTTAAATGCTCCAATACCAGATGTCTCCTTGAGATGTGAGTATTATTTCTATTTGTCAACAAAACCCTACAATGCTTGATCTATTGGAGTCTTTTTTTGTCCCTCCAGCACCCTTAATATTGATTGTTTACAGATGAATTACATTTAATGGTAATTTTCTGGGATTGCTCTAAGTATGAAAACTAGTGTTGTATTGACCACTTGAACTAATATTATAACATCTACTTGAGTAGATTAAGAAACTGCTAAGTAATTCTTGGCTTAACTGCCATAACATAAATCCATAAAAATGGTCTCATTGTAGAGATGCAAACTATCAGAAATATCTCTGGGTATGTACCCACGGGTGGTTGTACATGAGCCTGTGGTATGTTGTTCTGCACTGTGTTCAGCCAATGTATAAGCAGGCCTTAACATAGATATCTGTTGGTTCCTATGAGGAACCCTTTGTGTACACTCACTGTAGAGTGCTAGCGTAAAGGCATGTTTTACTTTTAAATGTCATTGAAGTCTATGGGAGGGAATTTTATATGCAATATACTAGAATGTCAGAGGCATATAAGCAGGGGTGTAACTAGAAACTTCTGGGTCCCATAGCAAAACTTTGATAGAGCCACCACAGTTTATAGGGAGGAGCACCCTCCCCTTCCCTTGCTTACCTTACTGTGCTGGCCCGATACGCACTTCCTGTTCAGAGAGAAAGAGAACATTAGAATTGTATTCCCCTCTGAGCAGATTTTAATTTGGAGCCCTAGAATACCAGGTGGCATGCACAGCAATCTGGGGCTTCAAAGGCCTTGATGTGTCGGCAATCACGCAGTAGGAAGCTCATTAAGCTCCCTGATAACCGAAGACATAGCACTCAGAGGAGATAGCAGAGGGGAGCAGGGCAAAAGCAGTACAGGTGGCAGCTCTAGGTGGCCTGGCAGATGACGGGCCCTGACAGGCCCACTAAGTTGCTGGGACCCGTGACAGCTGATACATCGGCAACCTGGTAGTTATGCCTATTCTAAAATGCTAGAATCAAAAGCCTTGGTGGATGTAACTAACTACATGTAGGTCATCTATAACTCTGCCGGATCCCAAGCCTGTTATCTAGTAAATGTCAACTTTCTGAAATATCAACCAATATTTAGTGAGAAGAGGTGAAGCCAACTTTGGTGTGGGGCTTATATGAGCTCTGAGCTTATTATTGTTTCATTAGTTTCACAAAACAAAACAGCAGCTTTAGCGAACCAAACTAAGCCACATTGTGAGAAATATCCCGACCTGCTTACATATTTTCCTCTCCTGACACATCATTTCCTATTTCATGTTGCTGAAACATACTGGGTGATGTTCCAGTATTCTAATGGGTTGAGTCAGAGATATGACTATGATAAGGCACCATGAGGCAGTTGTCTCAAGCAACAAAGCTTTGGGGGACAATAAAAGGAAGTAAACTATATATAAAAATCACAATTTCTTGATGCAAAAATCTAAAAGTGTTTATGGCAGTTTGTATAATGAATTATAACAAAGCCATTTCAGTTGCTGCTGCAGGTAGCACAAACGCTAGCAATGCCTCTGGTTTCAACCTGTAGAAAAACTTTTAACAGTGTTTTATTTAGTATTTTACTTCCTTTTAAACTTTAGATAACTTCAGAGAAAAACAAAACTGTAAAACCCAATAATTGGTAAGGTTTCCAGTTGGATTCATGGAAGAACTTAGAAATGATGTTCCAACGCACAAAAGGATTTGTTTTAATTTTAATTGCATTTGAAAGCGTGTATATTTCAGCTGGCTGGGAGGAAAAACTTCATAATGACAGGAATTAGTTGTGAATGTGCTTCGGAAGAAGTTAAGTTACATTAAGAGGTTAAGCATGTTGGAAAATGGAGGAGTGCAGAGAAAGAGTGTATCATTGTAATCCTCTCCAGGATGAGTTTTCCATTTAGAGACATGCGATACAGCCGCACAATACAGACACATATCCACGAGCCAGCCCGGGACCATGGACAAGACGCAACAGAGACTCCACAAGGAAAGATTGAATTACAAGTTTCCTTAGAGCAACATGTCAGTTCAATATCCCCCGGCTCAGATGAAAACGGATCTTCCACAGTTTTCCAACCCCCTGGGAGACTTTAGAGACAGCAAACAAACAATAGACGTTAACACCTCAAAACAATTGCAACGTTTAAACTCGGAACATTTGCTGTCATGCTAGGAGAACTGGTTCAGACAATTGGTTTGTAATGTGCAAATAGTATGGGCCAAAAGATTTGGGGGTATATTTACTAAACTGCGGGTTTAAAAAAAGTGGAGATGTTGCCTATAGAAACCAATCAGATTCAAGCTATCATTTTGCAGAATGTACTAAATAAATGATAACTAGAATCTGATTGGTTGCTATAGGCAACATCTCCACTTTTTCAAACCCGCAGTTTAGTAAATAGACCCCTTGGACTCATCTCATTCTAAACCTTGCATTATTTATCTGCTGCTGATTGTCAGTGAAACCCAAAGTAAATGTATTGGAAATAGGGGATGTATAGGGAGTCAGCTTGTTTTTAATTCACTAAGGACTATAGTACAGATTGAAGGGGTGCACTGGGATCAGTCTAGATTATTATGAAAACTAAACACTGCTTTACCTAGTTTTTTTTACTTACAACAGTCAATTTTACATTTTAGTGCCTTAAAGAGATTGTAATCTCGTTGTTGGTGCAAGCACACACTGATGATGATGGTCGCCAGCACTAGCTGTCCTCTTCTAATTTACAAGTGGTTGTGTCCCTAGGCACTCCACATTATCACATGTACGTGAAATAGCATATAATAATGTCAATAAGATGTTTTATTAGCAAAGCAAGTTTAATAATAATAGTTCTGGCCAGAACATACAAGTATACCATACCATATACCTTTTAGTATTTAACAAAGGATACACTCTAGGCAATTGTTTTTCTAATAAAACATCTTATTGACATTTCTATATGCTATTTCAAGTACGTGTGATCAAGTGGAACGTCTAGGGACACAGCCACTCAGAGCCGTAACGACGGCGGTGCGACCGCCCCGGGCGCAAGCCCAAGTGGGCGCAGCCGCCCGATACCTGACTCCGTGCCCAGAGGAATCGCCGCTCTAATTCAGATCCCCTACAAGCAACAATCCATTCCCGGCAATGCAGTGGAACGCATGTGCGTTCCAACAACAGGAAGTTCGGCATTTGGAACGCAAATGCGTTCCAAATGCCGAACTTCCTGTTGTTGGAACGCATCACTGCCGGGAATGGATTGTTGCTTGTAGGGGATCTGAATTAGAGCGGCGATTCCTCTGGGCACGAAGGTAGGTATCGGGCGGCTGCGCCCACTTGGGCCAAGTATCCTGGCAGAGTGTCAGTTTGGACATGTTTTATATGCAGGTGTGATACCTGTTGATTATAATATGAAGAGACCCTAATGTCCTGCCTTTTGTAGCAGCCACTTCTATTACTTTTTATATCTAAGCTTTGCCAGTGCAGCTCATACATACAGTACTCTTTATACCACCTTCTTTATAACATCGCTCTTGTTTACCATCAGGTTTATTCTCCACACAAAAGTACATTCAAATATATTATGTCCAGTATACACCAACTTTCTATACCAGCAGTTTTGTCTATATATTTAGTGGGAATTATATGGAGCACTTTATAATGTGTACTGTATGTAGTATTTGTAGGGTATGTACAAACATAAACATGAATATTTTGGTGAAGAACAAACTTGGAAAACCTCTACATCAAAGTCCTGCTCTCGCCCCTGATAGTATGTCTCCTTCCGTTATATTGACATCTGCTTGGGTTCATCATGAAAAGTGCCTATTTGTGTTTTGTGATTATTGTGTTTTTGATTATTTGCTAAAACATCCGGTTGTTACAGTGAGATATAAATTAAATGCTGCTTGATGTGAGCATGTCATCATTATTTGATACAACATAGACAGGAAATTTGTGCTTACAGCAAATTGCATTATATTATAATATATACAAATTCTTTCAGTAAAGTGCTAGCCACACCCATATTAAGTTGGCCACACCCACTTGTCAAATGCCACTCCCACTTAGATGGGGGGCGCCGGTGCCCAGTCTCGCCCAGGGCACCACAATGTCTAGTTACGGCACTGCAGCCACTGGTTACTGCATTTATGATAGAGATATTATCTATCACCAGGGGCAGCACCACTCAAGAGGACAGCGCTAGGGTCTTTCTCTCAACCTCTTCTGATTGGCTGATTGTGAATTCACCTCTGACGTTGATAGGTGTATTCTTCAATGATTTTGCATATAATATAGGGTTTTCTGGGATTTTTATCTATTTTCATTCCTATGCGATAATATCTGCTGTATAATTTGAAACCTAATAGCGAAAGTATTTTTCCCTATCAAAGCAAATGTTAACAAACTTTTTTGTATATATGACCTGGTTGTGTGTATGTTTATGCAGGTGTATGTATGCCTGACATAAGCCTGATATAAACCTTATGTAAACCTGGTGTGTATGCTCTAAGTTCAAAGCTAGACGAGCCTTAAGATGCCTCAGGATATGGTAAATACACTATTTTTACTATCTGTTTTTTTAGCCTAAATTGCATTACATGCATTCAAATTAGCATCAGGCCCTTAATGTTTAGAGATCACACAGAACAATGTGCATGTATTAACTTAATTTTATATAGAAGTGCTTTTGGTAACACAACCAATCCTCATCAGGCAGGAGTCTCGCATTACTACTTTGTGCAGTTGGACGACTGTACTCCTTCCAGATTCTCAATCTTATTCAGCTCCATTTTCCTTTTCACATCATGACTAGAGATGCTCAGGCTCGGTTTTCTGAAAACCGAGCCCACCTGAACTTAGGGGATCCGAGTAGGCTCGTAAGCCGGCTCGTTACGTTTGCGCGTCCTTGGATCTGAATCGAGGCGAAACCTCATTGTAGCGTTGTCGGATCTTGCGGGTTTTGGATTCCATTTATACCTCCTTTCCCAGGAGATCCAGCGCCATTGCTCACACAGAAACAGGGCTAGCAGTGTTCTTGTCACTCTCCAGTCTCCAGTGACATTGCTCATACAGAAACAGGAGGGGTAGCAGTGTTCTTGTCACTCTCCAGTCTCCAGTGACATTGCTCATACAGAAACAGGAGGGGTAGCAGTGTTCTTGTCACTTGGCAAAAATTGACTTGAAATGATTGGAAATTAATGTTATTGAGGTTAATAATAATGTAGGGATAAAAAAAAAAGAGCCAAATTCTGTGATTTTAGCAAAAAAAAAAATAGTGATTTTAGAAACAAAATCGGGATCCAAAACCAAAATACGGGGGTCAGGGAACATCTCTAATCATAAGGCTGTCTGTCACATGTAGCTGCACCCACTTTTACACAATCCATAAGATTCATGTAACTTGACTTTGCTTTCTTGGTTTTTTTTCCAGCAACTATTTGTAAATGTGCTGGGAGCTGGACATGAAAGACCTGAGTCATTAAGGAGAGCAAAGCAAAAAAGAGGAGTAATTATGCACCTTGGCAAACCATGTTGCATTGGAGGGGGGAGGTAAATTTAAAATGTGATGGCAGATTTATAGTTGTGATAGGGCATGTCCTAGATCAACTCTAAATTGCAGTGTAAAAATAAAGGTATCAAGTATATGTGTGTGCTATATGAAAAAACAGCTAGCATTTTCTTTATGTGCAAAATAATAAACTAATTTGCACCCCTTTCATTGTAACATGGTTTGTCCAGGACCAAGTTTACTCCTTTTTTTGCCTTGCCCTCCTTAATAACTCAGGCCCAAACTATTCACATATTACAGTTATGGGCAATAGTAACACCTATATGGATATTACAGGTGCAAACTCTATTAGGTGACTAAGATCTCAGTTATCACAGATACAGGCTGTGGTGATGATCTTCTCAGATATTACAGAAACAATCTGTGGTCTGGAATTAGGGTATTCTCGGTTATTACAGACAAAACTGTGGCAAATCATTAAGATCTCTAATATTACAGATACACCAAGTAGGAGGTGGCTAGGATCTTTTCAGATATTATTACTATTATCTGTGGCGGGTGACTAACATCTTCTAATACATTACAGATAGAGGATATGGCAGGTGATTAGGATCCTCATATATTACAGGTACAGTTTATGGCAGACAACTAAGATCTTAGGTATAAGAGGTAAGAGTTATGACAGATGACAAAGATCTTCCTGGATCTAGGTACAGTCTATGGCAAATGACTGAGATTCAGATATTACAGGTAAAGGCGAAAGCAGGTGACTAAGATGTCTTGGGTATAAGTACAGGCTGTGGCAGGTGATTGAAATCTTCTCAGCTGTTACATGTATACTATGTGGCAGATGACTATGGTCTTCTTAGATATAGGTAGTGGCTGTGGCAGGTGACTAAGGTCTTCCTACATATTACATATATAGTCTGTGGTCAGAGCTGTAACTAAACATTGTATTGGCCTGGGCAAGACAGAGCACTGTTTCGGATGCATGCTATAAGACACACAGACTGCTAGATAACTGTAGCCATGCTAAAACAAGAAAAGAACACACAACATCCAGGTCAAAGGTAAATACTGGCTATATTAACCAATAACATTGTACCACAGGGTGGAGCCAGACATAAGGATAACATCTGTAACAATCCTGGAATGTTGGCTCCCTGTTTATTCACCTCCTGGAAAGTCGAATAAAGCCCAGTTAGTACTCTTATAAGAAACTCCATTCACCCACTCCCATCCCAACCACACGGGCATAAACTACCCTCTTGCCAAATACGCAACCTCAGAACGTAAAACCAAGGGTACAGCCATATCACTCCCCAAGACAGCCGCAATCACAGTTGATGCCTCATTCAGAAATAATTTGGGGTGGCATGTATTTATCACTGGAACAATTCACCACGATCCGATTATTTTGGCCTCGGATATGCCCCCAATATGGGACAAGATGCTTTGTTCCTAAAACTCTCTAAGTTGGAGGAGACTTCAACGCAGTTCTCGACCCAAAGTTAGATCGCACTCCCACTTCTTGGTTCTCTACTCCTCAACTAAGACCTTCACTTAATATTCAATTCCCCACCAGATTTACTCAAGAATTGATAAATTACTAGTTGATTGTTCCTCAACGTAATTACTTTGTTAAACAGATACCATTTCAGTTGGTCTGATCATTCAGCAGTGTCACTGGATGTAGACTTTCAGACTCCTGGCTCATCACGTTTCCATTGGAGATAACAGGAACACCTTCTTTATAAGAAGGAAAACAGATATGGTGGCCCAAACGATCCTGGAGTTCAGGAAACACAACTCCTCTGCAGAATTCCCTTCCCCAGTCTTTGAAGCATACAAAGCTACCATTCAGGGTACTCTCACTGGTTTAGCCAGCGGTGAAAAGAAAGAAACTGAAGCTATGTCTCTCTCTGAACTTGAGACTACTATTGCTTTGCTTACAGTGAGTCACCAATAATCGATCAAAACATACCACAAATTGTTAGTGCGCCATGGTCAACTTAACCAGCTTCTACAATATAAGACTGCCAATACTTGTCAGCAGTACTATGAATGAGGGTATAAAGTGGACTTTATCTAATTTATATGACCTCCAGGCAGACAACCTCCCCTTGAACACCTTAACGAGAAGATCAAACATTACCGACAGAAATGTCATCTTTCTTGTCTCATCAGTGCCCAATTAGTAGCCCTCAAAGCTAATGTAACTAAAGAGGAACTTAAACTGATGATCAAAACACTCAAGAACTCATCTGCACAGGAACCCAATGGCTTCCCAGCCACATACTACAAAAAATTTACCCCAGCTCTCACCCCTCCTTTTAGACCTATTTAACTCCACTCTTTGAGGCAGAAAATTGACAGGTTGGCCTTGGTCGTACCAACCTTATTTCATCCTGACCAAATGGGATTCATCAACACCCGTAAAGTCAGTGACTTGATCCATGCTGGCAACAAAACTGCAACCTCTGCTCTGGAGTTGGCTCATGATGCCGAAAGTCTTTCGACCAAGTTCATGGTTCAATCCTTATGGAAAATGGGCCCTTTCTTAGAAGCATCTCAGCAACCTATTATAAACCTATGGCGTTACTCCTTGTAAATAGCTGATATTATCCCACCCTTTCACATCAAAAATGGCACTAGGCAGGGCTTTTCCTTGTCTCCCCTCCTCTTCGCTCTTAACATGGAACCCCTGGTAGCCTCCCCCCTGGAATAACCCTGATGTCTCAGGAATCAAGATTGGCCCTCAAGATCACAAGCTGGCCCTCTATGCTGATAATACATTACTGACATCTCCTCACTGTACCTATACTTCTGGACACAATCAGCAAATGTAGCCAGCTTTCGAACTTCAAAATTAACACAGATAAAATCAAAGCTCTCTCCCTCAACACCATCTACATCTACTTATAATCACACAAACTGAAATACTTAAGGATCCATCTCACCAAACACTATGATCAATTTCCCACCACTAATATTGAAGCTCTTACAAAAGATATTAGTCCTGGGTAATCCACCATATTGTTTGGATTGGTAGAGTGTCAGCAGTCAAGATGAACGTTGACCCCAAACTCCTCTACCTATTCCAAACCCTCCCAGTCTAAGTCCCCTCCAACATTCTCAAAGACCATCAAAGCAATATCACATGCTTTGCTTGGGCTTCTAGAAGACGTCGAGGCTGCCTTAAAGTCCTCTATAGGCATCGATCGATGGTGGCCAGTTGCTACATATGCATTCCCCTTACACCCTTTATTGGATGGACCCCAAGGATCGCCCCCACTCTTCACATCTCTCCCCAGCTCTGTGATTTTCGATGACAACTTGGAACTACTATATCCGCACTGTTGATGTAGTACAGGATCCCCTCCGAATGACCACTCTCTGGTCCAACCCGGAATTCTTTCCAGGTCTTGATACCAGTATTTTAACTGCTGGACGATTTTACAACATCAAATTTTTCCACAATATTGCGCCATCAAACTTCTTCCCCAAGTTCTCTGGACTTCGGGATTACTTTGGGCTGCCAACAACTGCTTTTTATCAATACTGCCACTTCTACCATAATAAAATTAAATGCCGGACCCCTCATTTCCCCTCCGTACTAGTAGCCTTTTGCCTGGGTAGATCCTCCTCCGGCGGCCTGATCTCTACTTTCTATTCTCATTTCATCAAACATGACCAACTGACCAAGGAACTACAAGGAACTTAGATGAGACGAAGACATGAGTGAATCTCAAATACATGATGGAGTAGCTAAAAGTTCCATCTGTATGCAATTAAAATAGAACTCATACAAATTACTTTTATGCTGGCACCTGGTGCCATCAAGACTTAAAACAGGCTCTATCTCTAGGGGTGATGTGGGAGAACTGCACTGGGTCTTCTAAAAGTCCCACTTTCCTGTAGGGAAACCGGGGTGTTTCAGACTGTCCCAGAAATGTCTCTGTCAGGCTCACCTTCCCTTCTCTCACCAAGGTAGCTGGCCACATATGCGACACTCTGCACTTTTTGTGCAGCGTTCCCCTCTGCTCTGAGCACAATTTAATTTTGGAGCTCTAGATTGCTTGTTCGCAAGCATGGCGTCCTGTGGCTTGAAATGTCTTTCAGTGTCGCCAGTCACACATATTATTCTTCTCTCTGCGGTCAGAGAGGATGGCAGAAGGGAGCAGGTCCCCCAAGCTGCACGAGTGGCTGCTACATGGGGCCAACCCCTACAACCCTGTTAGTTATGCCCAGGGCCCAATTGTTATACTAAGGAAGCCATCAGGTCTCCAGAAGGCCTTCAATCACTTTATGTGATTCTAATTTCTCCCTATACTCACTGATACTGGTAATCAAAGTAACATACCCTGTGCTCTGAGAACGCTGCAGTAATTCTGGAAGCAGAAGGGTGCAGACATACATTTTACGTCTATAATGCTGTGAGCATTAAGTGAATAAAATAACAATACTTCCCATGTATATGACAAGTTAATCTCTTTTGCCGCTGTATTGCCATTCATGGTATAAAAGGAAAGACAATAGCCTACTAACAATGTGCACATGTTTGGCCAAATAATAAAGTGATGATACCCTTTGGTCTCATAGGATATTTGCTTCATAAACATTGTTTGTCAGTAGGGACTGTGAATGCATTTTACACACAAAAGGAAGACACAGACAAAATGAGGTTTACCACCTTTATTTCACAGAGAGCTAAAATCACTAATAAATCTTTGATGTGCTCTACAGTCACAATACATCAATCCATCTGTCAGACAATAAGTTGTCTTGTTTTGTGTTGGCTGAGACAGCCTGCGCCAGATGACATGGGAATGAGATAGTTCAGATGGCCAAAATGAAGCTTTGTCCATAGCATAACTAAGTCTTAAAATGAAAACAAAATGATACAATAATATGTATGTATAAAAAGAGGAAGGACATTGTACAGTATTTCCAGAGGTATAACTAGGTGTGGGCATCAGTGCAGAGCAAACACACGACAAATGTAGATAATGGTAAAAAGTATCAGGTGGAGGAAGTGGCAGAATTAAAAATAAAAAATAAAAATAATAATAACCATTTCAATTGGGTCTGTGTAATGGAGCCAGCAATGTGTGGGCGTAATTCTCATATTTGTTTTTTACTTTATATTTGTATATTTTACAAATTTTATATTGTACTATAGCTGTCAGAGCGTTGGATGACATTGCATGGTGAAAGAGGTTCAAGGATTGATGAAAAGGGGTTGTGTAAAGTGGGTGTAGCCAAAGGTTTGCAAGGAGTATGTAGCTACAAAACTCTATGCCTAGGGATCAAAAATACTTAGTTCCCCCTCTGAATATATTTCGGAATCAATCATATTTTTGTACTTCTAACTTTATACTTAATACTCATTACATGCAGTGTAAGTCAGCCATGGCTCAAACATCACATACTGTCAGCAGCCCTTGAAACAGTGGTTATGGTGTTAATATCATTAGCAGTGATTGATTAGCCTAGTAACAAATCAGAAATATAGGTTAAATGAGGATAATGACTATGCTATATTTTATCTCCATATGAAAACTAAATTTATATGTAAATAGCATCCTGTTTGGATTAATTGTATTCTCTGATTGTAATATACATCATGGGGTAAATGTATGAAGCTCCGGGTTCTTCAACACCCGCGAGTTCGGCGTCTTCAGCGCTTAAATTTAAAGCGGCGCTGCCTTGTAAAGGGAAGTTTTTTTAAATTTAAGCGCTGAAGACGCCGAACATGTAAGTATATGCCATTAAATTTGCTTAGAAAATTAATCAACTCAAGACCCTATGGAGCAAAGTGTTTCTCAATGGATAAATAAAGTAACTTGTACAAAACATATTGGGCTATTCAGTGGCGGAATTACAGCCGCTGCAGGGGATGTGGCCACTGGGGAGCAGAGGCAATGCTAGGTCACTCTTCTGAGAAGGTGCAGGTATTCACAGTGCATGCTACGGCCCCATGCGTGTTCAGAAGAGCAGACATCCGCCACCACACTGTCAAATTTTCCTATGGGCCCTGTCGATGTCACGTTCAGTGTAAAGGGAATCAACTAGGTTAGGGTGCAACCAAAATGATACAGCTAATTACAAGTAATATATCACATTTAACATATGGGGGTAAATGTATGAAGCTCCGGGTTCTTCAAGACCCGCGAGTTCGGCGTCTTCAGCGCTTAAATTTAAAAAAACTTCCCTTTACAAGGCAGCGCCGCTTTAAATTTAAGCGCTGAAGACGCCGAACTCGCGGGTGTTGAAGAACCCGGAGATTCATACATTTACCCCAATATGTTAAATGTGATATATTACTTGTAATTAGCTGTATCATTTTGGTTGCACCCTAACCTAGTTGATTCCCTTTACACTGAACGTGACATCGACAGGGCCCATAGGAAAATTTGACAGTGTGGTGGCGGATGTCTGCTCTTCTGAACACGCATGGGGCCGTAGCATGCACTGTGAATACCTGCATCTTCTCAGAAGAGTGACCTAGCATTGCCTCTGCTCCCCAGTGGCCGCATCCCCTGCAGGGGCTGTAATTCCGCCACTGAATGGCCCAATATGTTTTGTACAAGTTACTTTATTTATCCATTGAAAAACACTTTGCTCCATAGGGTCTTGAGTTGATTAATTTTTTAAGCAAATTTAATGGCATATACTTACATGTGGATTTGAAAATGGAGCAGTGTCAGTAGTCAAGTAATCAGGTCTGGTGTTGACATGGCCAAAGGAATGAGATTTACTGCACATGGGCAGTTCATTTCGTCACTGGTCATATATGGAAGCAAATATTTTGTGCCTCCTCTGTCTTTACAATTACACCCTCGCTCTGTGTACGACTTACTATATAAAGTGCTGTAGACGTTGGAGGTAATAATAAGGACAATAAATCACATTTTATATGTTTTTCTGATGTCAGACTCCTGTAGCCCAGTAATGGAAGGCACTGGTATCTTTGAAAGTCAAGTCTTATTCACCCAAATACCGCAATAGAAAAACAATAGCGTGTGTGGGTGGGGGGAGTGTGTGTAATGGGGGGTGAGTGGGGTGCTAGAGGATAAAGACAAATTCCACAATGTGTACTCATGTTTTGACTTTTGTCTCAGCCTGGCTTTCTTTGTGTGACCTCCATTTGTTGTCTGCTAAGCACTTCCTGTCATCGCGTCTTATGCTCTTTGTGTCTTTCTGAGAATCGAAATGTGCCTTTATATAAGGAATTAAACTCATAGCATATTCTCCAGGACCAGAAGCCAAGACAAGTAAAAGCACTAAATTATGTAACCTCTCCATTTGAAGTGGAAATGAATACACTGTGTGGGCTATAGAAGTGGATATTTGTGTGGAATATTAAGGAAGAGAGGTCAGACAAACAAAAGTGTTTTACGGTAAAGCAGACAGATAACATTCAGACTGACTGGGATTTTTGTCTATAGGGAAATCCCGGAGATAAAACCAATAAACTAGACATCACAGGGAAATAATAGGGGAATAACATTGATGTTAATAATAAGTGTTTTCATTTGGATTCATGTAAATATGTGGACTTTATTCAAATATGATACTTTGGAAACTGTTGTTTAATAGGGGTGTGCACCGGGCACTTTTAGTGTTTTGTGTTTTGTGTTTTGATTAGCTTGAGGTTTTGGGTTCTGATTTGTTTTGCCAAAACACCTGACGAAAGGTTTTGGTTCTGATTTAGGGTTATGGGTTCTGATTTATTTTTAAAAAAGCATAAAAAGCTCTAAAATACAGTTTTTGGGTTTTTTTACACTCCTACGCTATTATTAACCTCAATAACATTCAATAACAATCATTTCCACTAATTTCCAGTCTATTCTGAACACCTCACAATATTCTTTTTAGTCCAAAACGTTGCACCGAGGTAGCTTTCTGGACTGCGTAGTGGAGTGGGCCCGGTACCCAATTTGGTACCGGGGCCACAATATATCACCCTCAACTGGTCTAAATTCCACTGCACATATGGCTGCTCCTACATCCTCTGCAGCATATAGAGGGTGTAGTTTGAGCGCGTCACTACCTGTTGTTTTCGACGATGACAGGTCATTTTCATTAATTTTGGATTTGGCCCCAACACTGAATGTAGTTTAATATCTGATACGCATCTATCTGGACTGCGTAGTGGAGTGGCCCCGGTACCCAATTTGGTACCGGGGCCACAATACCTCCTCCAACTGGTCTGAATTCCACTTGACAACTGGCTGCTCCTACATCCTCTGCAGCATATAAAGGGTGTAGTTCCAGCGTGTCATTATCTCTTGTTTTTGACGATGACAGGTCATTTTAAATAAATTTGGATTTGGCCCCAACACTTAATGTATTGTAATATCTGATACACATGTATGTGTATCTGCGTAGTGGAGTGGCCCCGGTACCCAATTTGGTACCGGGGCCACAATACCTCTTCCAACTGGTCTGAATACCACTGCACAGATGTCTTCTCCTACCTCCTCCAACTGGTCTAAATTCCACTTGACAACTGGCTGCTCCTACATCCTCTGCAGCATATACACGGTGTAGTTCCAGCGTGTCATTACCTCTTGTTTTTGACGATGACAGGTCATTTTAATTAAATTTGGATTTGCCCCCAACACTTAATGTATTTTAATATCTGATACGCATGTATGTGGACTGCGTAGTGTCGTGGCCCCGGTACCCAATTTGGTACCGGGGCCACAATTTAAAATCCTCAATGGGTCAGAATTCTACTGCACAGATGGCGGACACCGGATGCACGTCTAACACCAACATAGCTGTTAAGGCCGCCTTTTTTTTTTTTTTGTAACTACAAAAAAAAAACCTTGCAATAGAAATGGCAGTTACTCTTTTTTGGAAATACAGAAAGAAAGAAAGAAAGTAGTAATAGAAATGGCAGTTCCTCTTTTTTGGAAATACAGAAAGAAAGAAAGTAGTAATAGAAATGGCAGTTCCTCTTTTTGGGAACTACATAAAGAATTAAAGTATTAAATAGAAGTGGCAGTTCCTCTTTTTGGGAACTACATATACAATTAAAGTATTAAATAGAAGTGGCAGTTCCTCTTTTTGGGAACTACATATACAATTAAAGTATTAAATAGAAGTGGCAGTTCCTCTTTTTGGGAACTACATATACAATTAAAGTATTAAATAGAAGTGGCAGTTCCTCTTTTTGGGAACTACATATACAATTAAAGTATTAAATAGAAGTGGCAGTTCCTCTTTTTGGGAACTACATATACAATTAAAGTATTAAATAGAAGTGGCAGTTCCTCTTTTTGGGAACTACATATAAAATTAAAGTATTAAATAGAAGAGGCAGTTCCTCTTTTTGGGAACTACATATACAATTAAAATATTAAAAACTGTGGCTGAAATGATTGGTTTGTTTGGGCCCCCACACAAAAAAAGCTATTCATCTCTCCCTGTACAAACTAAACTGGCTCTACTGAGGCAAGATGTTGTCCTCATCCTCATTCTCTGATTCCTGGTCCCCTTCAGTGTGTACTTCTTCATCCTCACACATTATCAATTCGTCCCCGCTGGACTCCACAACCACAGGTCCCTCTGTATTATCTGGAGGGCACTGCTGTACTTGATTGAGGACTTGATAATTCATTTTTATGAACATCATTTTTTCAACATTCTGAGGAAGCAACCTCCTTCGCCGTTCACTGACCAGGTTCCCCGCTGCACTAAAAACTCTTTCGGAGTAAACACTGGAGGGGGGACAACTCAGGTAAAATAGAGCCAGTTTGTACAGGGGCTTCCAAACTGCCTTTTTTTCCTGCCAGTAACAATATGGACTGTCTGACATGTCTATTTGGATGGTGTCAGCAAAGTAATCCTCCACCATTTTTTCAATTGTGACAGCATCAAATGCAGCGAGAGTAGACATGTCTGCAATGGTTGGCAGGTCCTTCAGTCCGGACCAGATGTTCTCAGCATCCCCGCCAGCGGGTCTTTGAGGAAAACTGAGCTTTTTCCTCGCAGCCACAGGTGTGGAAGAAAATGATGGAGGAGCTGGTGACATGTCACGGTCCTCTTCAGAGGACAATTTCCTGACCAGCAGGTCTTTGCACCGCTGTAGACTTGTGTCCGCCGAAAACAGAGACACAACATAGGCTTTAAACCGAGGATCCAGCACGGTTGCTAGAATGTATTTCTCTGACTTTAAAAGAGTGAACACCCTCGGATCCTGGCAAAGCGTACAAAGGGCTTCATCAACAAGAGCTACATGCTTTGTTGAATCGCAATGGTTTACCAGCTCCTCCCTCACTTTCTCCAGCTGCTTCTGCAACAGCCTGATCAGGGGAATCACCTGACTCAAGCTGGCAGTGTCGGAACTGACTTCTCGTGTGGCAATTTCAAACGGCTGCAGAACCTTGCACAACACGGAAATCAGTCTCCAGTGCGCTTGACTCAGGCGCATCCCCACTCCTTTTCCTATGTCGTAGGTGGCTGTGTAGGCTTGAATGGCCTTTTGCTGCTCCTCCATCCTCTGCAGCATATAGAGGGTGGAGTTCCAGCGCGTCACAACCTCTTGTTTGAGGTGATGGCAGGGCAGGTTCAGACTTTTTTGATGTAGCTCGAGTCTGCGGTAGGCACTGGCAGAATACCTATAGTGTCCAGCAATTTTGCGGGCCACCGCAAGCATCTCCTGCACACCCGTCACTCTTCAGGTAATGCTGCACCACCAAATTAACGGTGTGGGCAAAACATGGGACGTGCTGGAAATTGCCCATATGTAATGCCCGCACAATGTTACTGGCGTTGTCTGACACCACAAATCCCCAGGAGAGTCTAAGTGGGGTAAGCCACTGTGAGATGATTTCCCTCAGTTTCTCTAAGAGGTTCTCAAAACCTGTGATAGACAATGTTGCCTGCCTTGGCACGAGCAGCCGTTGTGGAGATGCTGCTACTGATGCAGCTGCTGCTGTTGCTGCGGAAGGCGATGCATCTACCCAGTGGGCTGTCACAGTCATATAGTCCTTCGTTTGCCCTGAACCACTTGTCCACATGTCCGTGGTTAAGTGGACAGTGGGTACAACCGCATTTGTAGGAGCACTGAGGACACTTGTTCGTACTTCTCTGTACATCTTTGGTATCGCCTGCCTAGTGAAGTGGAATCTCGACGGGATTTGGTACCGGGGACACAATACCTCCATCAACCGTCTAAATCCCACTCCACTGATGGTGGACACCGGACGCACGTCTAACACCAACATTGCTGTTATTGACGCAGTTATCCGCTTTGCCATAGGATGACTAGTGTCATACTTGGTGCTCATTACAAACGATTGTTGGACGGTCAACTGTTTGGTGAAAGACTTAGCGTTCTTGCGACTTCCCCTCTGGGAAGATGACCGACTACCAGCAGCAACAGCAGCAGCGGCAGTAGTAGGCGTACCACTGCAGGATTCCTCAGATGAATCCCATATTGAAGAGGACTCAGTCTGGCTAGTGACATGGCCTGCAGGACTAAATCTGATGGAGATCGTGGAGAAAGTTGACGAGGAGGGTGTTGGTGGTGTGTATCCAACAGGACCAAGGGATTTAGGTGTCCCTGGACTGATGACGGTCCTAGCCCCAGTTCCTAAACTAATCACTGAACTATAAAGGTTATTCAGGTGACGTATAAGGGAGGATGTCCCTAGGTGGCCAAGATCTATACCCCTGCTTATTTGAGCTTTACATAAGCTACATATGGCCATACATTTGTTATCCGGATTGGGGTAAAAATAGCTCCAGACAGAAGAGGTGCATTTCTTGGTCTTCTGACCAGGCATGACAATGGGCTTTTTCATCCCATGGACATCCAATTTTTTCCCTCCTGGTGCCTCATTTAAAATAACCACATCAGCATCCTCCTCATCAAGTTCCTCCACAACGCGAGCTAAATCAATAGCCTCCTTGACACCTTGATTATCCAAATCTGGATCTACACTGTGGGTCATCCTTCCAGCATATGCAGAGGGCATGCTGCAAATGGTGGAAGGAGCCACCTTTTCCCGTACAGTGATGGGAAGGTCAGGCTTCGCAACCACCAACACCCTTGGTCTCGCCTTGGGGATTTGTGATGCCATCTCTTTAGAAGGCAGAGTTGTTTGCTGTGTTGTTGATGACAGCTTAAGTCTCTTAAATTTTTTAGAGGGGTGGGGAGGAGGAGGGCTTAGATCCTTGGGTGAAGCTGAATCACTAGTCATGAACACGGGCCAGGGCCTTAGCCGTTCCTTGCCACTCTGTGTCGTAAATGGCATATTGGCAAGTTTACGTTTCTCCTCTAATGATTTGAATTTTCTTTTTTTACTAATTGTAGGGAACTTTTGCTTTTTGGATTTTACATGCCCTCTACTAGGAGATTGGGCATCGCCCTTGGCAGACGACGTTGATGGCATTTCATCGTCTATGTCATGACTAGTGGCAGCAGCTTCAGCATTAGGAGGAAGTGGGTCTTGATCTTTCCCTACTTTATCCTCCAAATTTTTGTACTCCATTATATGCAGCACAAGAGAGCGTACCCCTAAACCACACACAGTTTTTTGGACTGCTTAAACAGTGAACGTAGTAATATAGATTGCAGTTCCTATTTTTTTGGACTGCTTAAACAGTGAACGTAGTAATATAGATTGCAGTTCCTATTTTTTGGGACTGCAGAAACAGTGAACGTAGTAATATTGATTGCAGTACCTATTTATTGGGACTGCAGAAACAGTGAACGTTGTAATATTGATTGCAGTTCCTATTTTTTTTGGACTGCTTAAACAGGGAACGTAGTAATATAGATTGCAGTTCCTATTTTTTGGGACTGCAGAAACAGTGAACGTAGTAATATAGATTGCAGTTCCTATTTATTGGGACTGCAGAAACAGTGAACGTTCTAATATTGATTGCAGTTCCTATTTTTTGGGACTGCAGAAACAGTGAACGTAGTAATATAGATTGCAGTTCCTATTTTTTTGACTGCTTAAACAGTGAACGTAGTAATATAGATTGCAGTTCCTATTTTTTTGGACTGCTTAAACAGTGAACGTAGTAATATAGATTGCAGTTCCTATTTTTTGGGACTGCAGAAACAGTGAACGTAGTAATATTGATTGTAGTACCTATTTATTGGGACTGCAGAAACAGTGAACGTAGTAATATAGATTGCAGTTCCTATTTTTTGGACTGCTTCAACAGTGAACGTAGTAATATAGATTGCAGTTCCTATTTTTTGGACTGCTGAAACAGTGAATGTAGCAATATAGATTGCGGTTCCTATTTTTTTGGACTGCACAAACAGTGAACGTAGTAATGTAGATTGCAGTTCCTATTTTTTGGACTGCAGAAACAGTGAACGTAGGTATTGCAGTACTAATATTTCAGGACTGCTCTAGAATTTTTTTATAATTTTTAAATTAATTTTTAATATTTATTTTTACTTTTTTTGGTATAATTTTTTTTATTTTTTTTTTACATTTTTGGGGAGTTTTTAATAATTAGAAAATTACTATGGACTTAGCACAAAAATGCCCAGGACTAAAGCAACACTGGACTCAGCAGGACAGACACTGGCCAAAGCACCACTGGACTCAGCAGGACAGAGCACAGGACAAAAGGAGCACTGGACTCAGCAAGGACAGAGCACTGGACACAAGCATAAAGCACCACTGGACTCAGCAAGGACAGAGCACTGGACACAAGTATAAAGCACCACTGGACTGATCACGCAGGAGCACCACTACCCTACAACCTCCCTCTACCCTGATCACAGCCCAAATGAGAATGGCGTACGCTAGCGGGGAATTTATGCAATCCGAGTCTCGCGAGATCCGACGCGAGACTTGGACGTCAGAGCCTCACTTTTATTTTTTTTGGCGCCAGAAATACCCGAACAGTGCTCGGATCCCGTCAGATCCGCACTGTTCGGGTGAGCTCGGATTAGCGGAATCCGAGCCCGCTCATCCTTATTGTTTTACCACAAGCTCTGATCTTTAATAGTGTACCTGCGATGCGGTCTAAAACAAATAACAGTGCATCATGAGTTAAAACCTTATTACAACCTACACTTATACCATACTTGCCAACATTGGCAATTAGTGCTCCAGGAGATCGGGGGGAGGTGGGCATTCTGGGGTCCGGGCCCGACAGGGCGCACCCTCTGGCCTAGCCTTCTTATCATCAATCCATTTTTGGACAAATTACAGCAGGGGGCGGGGCCATGATGATTATTATTATTATTATTATTAATATTTATTTATAAGGCGCTACAAGGCATCAGCAGCGCCGTACAGAGACAAACAAAATCACAATACAATGGGAGACAGCACAGTACAGTAACCACAGCAACTCAGTACGCTCAATGCACAGCTAGAGAGGGCGGGGAAGGGGGAGGGAGGATCCGAAAATGACGGGGTCCAAGAAGGGGGGCGCGGAAGACAGGGAGACCCCCAGGGGGGAGGAGGGAGCGAAAGTGGACGTGGGGTGGAGGACCTTTGAGGAGGAGGGCTAAGTAGCTGGAGAGCAGAGTTAGAAGTGGTGGAAACAGGAGGAGAGATGGCCCTGCTCAGAGGAGCGTACAATCTAAGGGGAGGGGTGATTTGTGTGATTTGCGTCATAAGCCCCGCCCCCGCCACCTTACTATTGAGTTTGTTGGGAATCGGTAGGCTTGCATGCTCTCCCAAGAGTGCGGGAGGACTCCCAGAAATTCGTGAGTCTCCTGGACATTCCGGAAGAGTAGGCAACTATGACTTATACCATTCTCTGGAAAATCTATAAAACTATACTCATCTGTTTCTAAGGTCACTTATGAAAGTGCAAAACTGCAGAAGCGCAGAGCTGAAAAATTGTTTAACACATTCACAGGGTGCATACCCACATCTCAATATGTGAAGAATTGCGGGTGTAACTGGAAATATGCATGGTGGAAACAGTGAAAACACCACTTCAAAATCCATCCTACTACCTTAGGGCCACCCCCTTTACAATTTATCTTTACGGTTTCACCTAATAGCGTACATGTCAATTTAATTTTTCTCTCCTGCGGGGTCTCCGAGAGGGGTGGTGAAGTAGAAATATGGAGGATACGTGGAGGGCAGGGTCAAAACGCAAGTCCATGATCATGATATTCTCCACGGAGGCAAAGTGACGCGGTTCACTACAAATTGCGCATCCTGTGCAGGAAGTGGGCAGGATGCGGGAGAATGGCCTGCTTTCCCGGGAGTCTGGGAGACCTACCCGGAATTCAGGAGAGTGGGCAAGTATGCCTAACATACTTTTCAGCTTGGCATTATTTATTTCTTAATTATGAGATAGAGGGGGCAGTGGAATTGTATTTGTTAAGTGTCACTTTTTGTGTTTGAATGTTAATACATTGGTCAGTACATCTGGAAATATAACAGAGGGATTGAATTAGCCCGAAGTGATATAAACGCTGCGGGGGCATGTAGATGAAAAAGTTGAGGCTTGGCAAGAGTTAATTTATATGGGTGGTAGTGAAAAACTGAGTTATCCAATCGGGAAGGACGGAAGGGGAGGGCTTAGCTTTCAGAGAGGGTTATAACATATAGGAAGAGGTTGCAACTTCCTCTTACCGTCTGGAGAGTTTACCCACCCATCCATTCCCTATTTCGGTATAGGAGTGAGTATTCGTTAGTTGTCATTTAAGTGATTCATAAATTTAATTACGAGGGGCGGTAAGCAGCCCAATCAGTGGCCAGTTTGGTTACATTTAAGGCGTAATAGGCACTCCCCCCTTAAAGGGATTGGGCAATTAGTCAGAATAGCCCTTCGGGGTTAGGGGGCTCCGCTTAGGCGGGCGAGCCTCAGCTGATGTGCCAAATGGGGGAGTTTGGCATTTTAACGCCTAGTCGGGTCCAAATTAGTTTGGACGCAATTTACAACTTACAGGTGTGGCCTGGAGGCTGATTGGTCTGCTTAGATTTGCCACCAATTTTTCTTACAGCAGATTCGCCTTTAATAAATTCCTGACCTTTCAAACGTCAATTCAAGTCTCTGTGTCGTTATTTTATTTAGTTAAGTTAACTCTTGTAAAGGTAAAATATGGTAATGGTATCAGGTCCACCGTAAGCGGTTTAATGCAATTTTCCATAAAGGGCTCACCGTCTATGTTCCCACAAACTTCATATCAACCTTAAACTTTAAACATTTGCATGCAAATAAAGACACGGAGACCTGTGTAAGTTATTAAAATTGGCAGGAATTTTATTGTAAGGATTTTATATTAACTAAAACCTATGGTGGCGGAGAAAGGGCACTGCGGAACAGCTCACGAGCTGATCACACGAGATTACTTAGTGGACTGGCGCAAACCGCCGTAAGTCCGCAAAACCACGGGGAACAAATCCCTACATACATAGCGCTGAGTTGGCGTCAGAGTGACTGCCCCTTACAACTCACGCTGCCCTCCCTCACCGAGCCGGACAGGGACCCTCCTCACCGAAGGACCAAAAGGAGTTACTGTTGCTTCAAAGGGGGCAGTGACCTACGACCAACTACCTGTGCGCCCACTAATTAGCCGCTGAACGCAGTGCCTTCCTACCCCACCTTACAAAAAACCCCGATTAAATTGAGGGATGGGTGGGTGGGATCTCGTGCTGCAAGTGAGGTAAAGCAGGAAGTACAGCCTGCTATATTCTATCAAGGTCCCTCCCACGTGATCCACCATTGGTCGGTCCCCACCCCATGTTAAACCACATTAGGTAACCATTCAGCTTCTTACAAACCCTGTCGCCCTTTAAGTGCGTTCATCCTAAAAGCCTCACTTGTCATAAAAAGTGCAACTGTAAGGTGCAAATACCATACTGTTTAAACTATAGAACAACTTTTGACTATTAAAACTCAAGAATACATATACATTTTAAGTTCTTCTGCGTGGAGAAAGATGTTGTGCTTCCCAAGCATCCAAAACAATCAATGACCCCTTAAATGTGCTGTCATAAATGTTTGGTAGGCACTTTTATCCCCCCAAGCCTGCATTAAGAAAAGAAATTCCCCCAATCCCCCCTTGCATCAGAAGATGACAACATTTATCACTCCTGCAGATGCTGTAATCTTCGCCTTCAAATCTATTTGCCTCCCAGTAAAAAAAAGCTTGTATTTGTGCAAAATGGGATGTATAAATCATAAAACAGTGTTTGCACTGTGCTTTTGACCTATGTACTTTAAGAAATAATATTTTTATCTTGAACTCACTTAGAATTTACACAGAGACACTTGCATTGATGTAAACCGGCCACAGAATTTATTAATTATATAATTAAACAAGTTAACCCGTGCATGATAATCATGCATTCTAGTCAAATCAAGCTACTTAAGGTGTTAAAAAGGTTCTTGTCATGCATTTGGGCCTAGCCCAGGCCTCCTATGGGGAAGAGCGTTACTTCCCGACGCAAGCGCCCCTTTTTTAACGTGGTTTTGTCCACATGTCACCACCTCATCATTTTTCTCTATCACCTCATCCTTCATCTTCATCGCCACATCCTTCATCAAGCTACTTAAGGTGTTAAAAACTCCCCATTGTCACCCCCGGCAACCACCAACCACTCCCAACTGTCACTTCTCCTTCAAGAAATATATAGGTCAGTGTAAAACTCTGCCCAGCAGGTGGCGTTGCAGCTTGTTTTTTTTTTTTCACACACGCCACTAGGCATTTATATAGTAGATAAATAGCATCCTTTCATCATAACCGTGAACTGACCCATAGTTGACCAGGTTAAGTCAGCAAGACCTATTCCTTTTTCCATATTGTTGGGCTATCTTACCAAGACGCTGCAGGACCACCGCACAGCACACAGAACCCCTCAAATGTGTGAGGCCCACCACATACTAACTGCTCTCTCTGCGTCATCTGAAATGGCTGTGTACCATGGGGCTCCTGCAGAGTTGTACGAATGTGTTTTAATAAAATATGCAATTTCGTTCTATGCATGTACAGATTTGTTGAATCTTACTCTCCTTAGACTGGAGAGGCAGAACAGAGGAGGGAAGGGGCAGACACAGGTAGGCTGAGTACAGTAAGGGTATTTTCACATGATTGTAACTGAGATAGATCTGGATATTTGGATCTAGTTCTGGAAAGTAAGGGTCCTGAAATTCATACGAAAACCTTTATTAAGGAGGTTGATACGAATAGCTACTTACACTATGATAGTTGCCATCTTAAAAAACGGAAGGATAATATTCCTAGGTCACAATTTTACCGTATTAAACGTAATTGTTCGGATGAAAATTCATATAAGGAACAATCCCTTATCTTTGCAGAAAGGTTTAAGGAAAGAGGGTACCCTGACCCTATTATCTCAGAAGCATTAATAAAAACTAATAATGTAGATAGAAGAGAGATGTTTGTATACAAGAATAGAAAACAGGAAGGATGTAAAACACTAGTCCCTTTCATTACGGAATATAGTAAAGATGAAAGAAAGATAAAATCTGTCCTGAATAAACACTGGAGTTTAATTTGTATGGACCCAATTTTAGGTCCGGTAGTTCCGCTGAAACCGGATGTTATTTTTAAGAAAACTAGGAATCTGAAATCTTTACTAGCACCCAGTTTACTTAAAGAGGAAAAGGGTAATAAGACTACATTTCTCAATAATCTGGGGAAAGGTTCCTTCAAATGCAACAATTGTACTATGTGCAAATTTGTTTCTCCTTTGAATAAAGTCTTTTATGATTCATTGCACCAGAAGGAATATAAAGTGAAAGATCGTATAACCTGCCTTACTACGTCAGTCATTTATCAACTAGAATGCCCTTGTGGAAAGGTCTATATAGGTAAAACTAAGAGGGCCCTCAAGATACGTCTTCAGGAGCATGTGAGGGCTATTAGAAATAGATCAGATTTACATACAGTATCTAGACATTTTATTTCCTGTCAGAATGCTGACCCTAGTGGTCTCAAGTTTAAAGGTATTGAACATGTGGTGTTGGGTGCACGAGGTGGAGATCTGGCAAAAAAACTCACCTGTAGAGAGATGTATTGGGTGTATAAATTGGACACCTTGGCACCTAGAGGCTTAAATGAAGCATTCGAAATGGCTTCATTTTTGATGTAATCTCTTATTGATTTGTATATTAATGCCGGTTTTTCTTTTTAGGAATTTTTTTCCCTTTTAGGTGTTTCTTATGGAACTCCAATATGGGGTTTTATAGTGCTGTTATTTTTGTGTATTGGTAGGGTCTATTGTCCCCCTTTTTTAGCCTAATGCTGGGTGTTGATTATATACCTGTCTCTTTAAGGGGCGGTTTATATGCTGCCAAATACTATATTGTCGTGTTCTGGGAATATGTAAAGATATATTTAGAATTTTTATGTATATCATGTAATAATGCTGACTAGTTAGCTGTATTTTGTACTAGATAGTGTGACGCTATATTTTATTTGTGTATGTATTATTATTGTATCCATATTTATGCTGCATAGTCCTAAGGCTTATAAATTGTATGGAATATTAAGGCATTGGATTAAGATCTAGTTTTTCTAATACTTGTACTGCTGATGACGAATTGGATTTGATGTGTTGGGACATAGTTCCTATCATAGATATTTTGATAGATATTGGGAATGTCCCCCTCTAATGTTATGTAAATAAAAGTTTGTTTCTATATAAAATCGCTATACCGGAAGCGGGGTTCCGGATGTGACACATCGGGAGCTGGAGTTGTTGGGAATATCCCCTCCTGATGTCATCTAACATATAAAATCTGTCTTCACACAAAACCGCTATACCGGAAGTGGAGTCCCGGATGTGACGTATCGGGAGTCGGAGGTTACCGCCCACATGCCAAGATCATGCTCGCATTGGCTCTCATGTAGAATGATTCAAGTATTTAGGAGCCCGCGATGATGTTAGATTCATTACTCCTTGATAAAGTCTTACCTACAAGACGAAACGCGTTGGAGAGGTTCTTGGTCCCTGTGCTCATTACTGGATGTTCTGAGGTGTCGCCGGCTGCTACCCTTCGTTTCCATGTTTGTGCCAGCGGACAGCTAAGCTTGTTTTATTGTGCTCTATGTACGGGCATTATTATTTTCTATGTGGTGCCATTAAATTTGTGGTATTTTGAGACTAGTTTGGTCTCTTTTTAAACTGTGTCACACTATTGTGAATTTATTTGAGTCCGCAGATTGTCTTCCATTACTTGGTCTGTGATCGTGGATTCTTGTTATCTAAATCTGAGGTGGATCCATACTACGGTCAGCCTGATGATTATTATATCTGCCTAATTTCATCACATATTTGGTACGGGATTTTCTTATCGTTGGAGTCACCTTTACATTGTATATCACTGATAATACACTATGTGTGGCGCCCCCTGTCTTTTTGTATATATATATATATATATATATATATATATAATCACTTCTTTTTTTTACGTGTATGTACATATATGTATATATATATATATATATAGGGGCCTGGGTGCACTGCTTTGTCCAGGGGCCCATAATGTTGTTAAGATGGCCCTGCTTGCGGGGGCTGGAGGGCTGGTGCAATGATGATGATATTAAGCAGGACTAGTGGGCCTCTTCTAATTAAAAAACCACTAGAAAAAACCAAGCGCTCCAGAAAAGGCCAATATTACCTTTTAATAGTAATAATCTATAATATAAATGTCTAGTGGCATGTGTTAGTCTGTCTGTGTGTGTGTGGAAAAAATAAAACCAAGCTGCAGTGAGACCTGCTGGGCAGAGTTATACACTGACCTACTAAATTCTTAGTGTGTGTGGGAAAAAAAATTCAGAAAGGGCTGAAATTTGGTATACTAAGATGTTTTTAATTTGTTAATTTAATTTGTTAATTGTTAAAAGTGTTTATAATTTTTTTTTAAAAATATAGATATATTTCTTGAAGGAGAAGTGACAGTTGGGAGTGGTTGGTGGTTGCCGGGGGTGACAGTTGGGAGTGGTTGGTGATTGCCGGGGTTGACAGAGCGAGAGGAGTGTGATACTCAGGACCGCTGAGAGAGATCCCTGTGTCTGGATAGACATCTGGATAGATGTGGCGATGAAAATGAAGGATGAGGTGATGGAGAAGAATGATGAGGTGGTGACATGAAGACAAAACCATGTTAAAAAAGGGTACTTACGTCAGGAAGTAACGCTCTTCCCCTGAGGAGGCCTGGGCTATGGTCCAAATGCATGACAAGAACCTTTTTAACACCTTAAGTAGCTTGATTTGACTAGAATGCATGAGTATCATGCACGGGTTAACTTGTAATAATAATAATAATGATAATAATAACAACAATAATAATAATAATACAGCAGCCAGTTCAAAGTAGTGCCAAATAGTCCTTAAAAGAGTACATAAACAAAAATTAACTGTGCTGGGTATAGTGCTAATAAATGATATTGTATTATTACATAATCAGCATTAGAATCCAAATAAAAAGAATAAACACAAATTCATCCATGCAATGGATTGCCAACTCATCTCAGTCCAAATGAAATATTTCCTAAGCAATTCCTAAGACATCTCTATGTACTAATCCCTCCAATTTTTTCTTTCATTTCTTTCTTAAGGTCATATTTGTCAACTTTATGTTGGTCACGTCCGGGAGTTCCTGGGGGGCGGAGGGGGCGGGGCTTCACAAATTGCATCATTTTGGCCCCACCCCCAGCAACGTAATGCCTGTTTTGGGTCTTTTTACAGCTGTGGAAGGGTCCAAAATCACACGATTCCCCGAGAATCGTGTCATTCCGGCCCACTTCACTAGTGAAGTTGGCAGATGTGGGAGAATTGTCAGCTCTCCCGGGATTCCGTGAGACGTACCCGGAATTTGTGAGTCTCCCGGACATTCCAGGAGAGTTGTATGCTTAAGGTTGGCCTCCAACCTCCCTTCAAAAGACACATGTAGCATCTCTCTAGCAGTCTGGCTGTTCACTTGGTTCCCTACTGCCCGCCAGGCTCACACCACAAGTTATCTCTTTTCGTATACCCCCATATTCTTTCTCTGTTCCCCCTTACTGAAATATCATACCTCAATTGACCATCGTGTAAAGGGACCTGGCAAGTCCCCTTAAGTTGGGCAGCACTTCCTAAATATTAGACATGCTGAAATAAACATTTTCTTTTCTTCTCTACCCATCGCATATGTATATGTTTAGTCACTTGCAAACTACCTAAAACTCTTACCCTAGATCCTGTATATCACAATATGACCATAGGACCACACCCTAGTTACTTTCACCAATCCCTACACTTTACCATTATAACTAGATTTCTTTCTGGTATATATTAACCCCCTGCTTATTCCTATTTCATGTTCCCTTCCACAAATCTTTGCATGTTCCTGGGTCTTCTTTATTAGTGATTCTCAATTAAAGTTCTTGATAGCTTGAACAGGCCAGCTTTTACCAGTACTTTAATTTGAAATGTTTAATAACACGTTATAGTGCTATATTCCACTATAGTATGCTATAGCAGGTTGAAGTATATTAGAAAGGCAGTGAAGCTGCATTGTAACAGCTGAATCAGTGAGCCAAGCAATGTACAGTGTCTCTTTGTTAGGTTGTTGCAGGCAGGAGATATGAGGCAGTTGTGAACTAAACAGTAGATTTGTTGAAGTAGTTCAATATGTGCAGACAAACAATGCAGATATCACAAACGCAGGATTGGAACAGGCATTCAAACAGACAAGACAATGCAATATAATTTGTCATAATAATAACAATGTTGTAGCTTACTTACAGGATAGTAAACCACTGGAGCAAATAATAAATGACACCGCATAGAGGTCACACAAGACAGGCCCAAGGTCCCTCAGCATGCAGCAGGTGAGTCCAGAAACCGCTAATAAGCACACAATATAGTGAAGGTAAGACTACCTGTAGTGTGCTGTACAGAAGGAAAGAGTAGTCTGTACACAAGACAAGTAATCAGCGACGTAAATCATTGTTATCCAAAGTCATTAGTCAGAGCCAGAAAACACCGATATATAAGCCAGTATTTAGAGCCAGAAGACAACGGTATAAAAAGCCAGTAGTCAGAGCCAGAAAACACCGATATATAAGACAGTATTTGGAGCCAAAAGTCACTGATGTCCAAAGCCAATAGTCAGAGCCAGAAGTCACTGATAAATAACCCAATAGTCATAGCCAGAAGTCACCAATAAATAAGCCAGTACTCAGAGCCAGAAGACACCAGTATCCAAATCCAGTAGTCAGAGCCAGAGGTCACCGATATATAAGGCAGTATTCAGAGCGAAAAGTCACTGATATATAAGCCAGTAGTCAGAACCAGAAGTCACTGATATATAAGCCAGTAGTCAGAACCAGAAGTCACTGATATATAAGCCAGTATTCAGAGCCAGAAGTCACTGATATATAAGCCAGTAGTCAGAGCCAAAAGACACTGATGTCCAAAGCCAGTAGTCAGGGCCAAAAGTAACCAATATATATAATCAGTAGTCAGAGCCAGAAGTCACCGATATATAAGCCAGTAGTCACAGCCAGAAGTCACCAATATCCAAGCCAATAGTCAGAGCCAGAAGTAACCGATATATAAGCCAGTAGTCAGAGCCAGAAGTCACCGATATATAAGCCAGTAGTCACAGCCAGAAGTCACCAATATCCAAGCCAATAGTCAGAGCCAGAAGTAACCGATATATAAGCCAGTAGTCAGAGCCAGAAGTCACCGATATATAAGCCAGTAGTCACAGCCAGAAGTCACCAATATCCAAGCCAATAGTCAGAGCCACAAATCACCGATATGTAAGCCAGTAGTCAGTGCCAGAAGTCACTGATGTCCAAAGCCAATAGTCTTCAGATTTTGGATATGAACCATTAAGGTAAAATAGATTGTTCAACATTAACCTGAAATTCCACTGCAGCTCTGGTAAAAAATGTAAAGTCTTACGTCCCTATGCAAGTCGAAAAGCTGGATCTGAAGCTATTTGAGTTGCTGTGACATCACTTATCCTGCCTTTGTACATGGGGCAGCACGATGGCTTAGTGGTTAGCATCTCTGCCTCACAGCACTGTGGCAGGGTCACCTTAACTACATTATGGGCCCCCGGGCAATGCAGTGCACCGGGACCCCTAAATAAATATATATATATATATATATATATATATATATATATATAGTGTGTGTGTGTGTGTGTGTGTGTGTGTGTGTGTGTAAAAAAAAAATATATGTATGTAAAAAAAAGAGATTATATATATATATATATATATATATATATATATATATATATATATATATATATAAAATCACTTTTTTTTACATATACATATATATAGGGGCTCCCTTAACTTACCTTAAGTCCGATCCCCTTCTCTTCTTTTTTCCGCGCTGCTGAGTCTCTTCTGCGCTCCTCCGTGCTGTGTTTGAGGTGAATGTTGCGAGCACAGCTCGGAAAAGGGGACCTGGGAGGGAGCCGGATCGCCACTGATGTGACCGCAAGGTAAGTATTTTCATTTATTTATTTTTGCAGGATTTCAGCGCCGCCTCGGATGGGCCCCCTTGCCCGCAGGGCCCCCGGCACCTGCCCATTGTGCCCAATACAAGAGATGACCCTGCACTGTGGTCATGAGCTCAATTCCTGACCAGGCCTTATCTGTGTGGAGATTGTATCTTCTCCCTGTGTTTGTGTGGGTTTCCTCACCCACTCCAAAAACATATTAGTAGGTTAATTGGCTTCTATTAAATTGCCCTTAGTCTCTCTCAGTGTGTGTATGTTAGAGAATTTAGACTGTAAGCTCCAATGGGACAGGGACTGATGTGAGTGAGTTCTCTGTACAGCGCTGCGAAATTAGTGGCACCACTTCCATAAGGCCTGTGTCCTTTTGCATTCACCACTAACTGACTGATAATGCTTGGTAGTGGCGGGAGGCTCTCCTGCCTCATGGGACTGACTCAACACCCACAGGCTGGACCCCAGAGCAGCTCCGGCTTGTCAGTACATCCATGTGGCCGTCTCTTATGCTGCTTAAGTTGGCCGCACTGGCAGTCTGATAACATGTCACCCATTCAGTCAGCGCCTCAATCTTTTTACTCATTGGAAACTGTAATGCACTAACTCAAAATAAATACATCTACATTTATTAATGAATTTACTATGTGACTTTTAAACTCACAACATGTTCGGTAACTATGTACTCTTGGGGTGTTGCAATGTCACAGGACACTTAGTAAATATGGTGCAAAAGAGCAATGTACCTAATTGCCTTGGTCTGCCCAATTGGGGCAAGAATTTAAAGGTGTATTTAAATTTAAAAAGTATTTTTACCTTATCCTCCCCCTTGACTAAAAATGGCAAAAATAATCAATTTACGTAAACTGCCCTTTAATAAATCTACCCTTAAGGATTTCAAATAGAGGTGGTGCATTGTATATTCATTGTTATAGAGAGAGATCAGCAGCAACAAAGGTGATCATCCAATGTCTTGGCTATATGTAAGTGTTGAGACCCTTCTAAATACAGATTGTTGAGCGTCCCAGTGGAAGGACCAGAGTATTTTTATTAGGAAGGGGGGAGATTTATTAAAATTAATATTTAAAGTGGAAACCCTTTACCTAACATGTGACGTTACTGGAGAACAGTTGTTATCTGCAGTGTTTAGAGTCCAAGCTAAAATGAGTGTGGATAGAGGGGGAGTTGCATCTATTATCTTGAGTTCCTCTTTGGCTACCAGTTATACAATGTATCTGTCTCTACCTGAGTGGTCTGATACTTGGCTGCAGTGATGCCTTTGTTTACCTGATCATGAATTTGCATGTTGATTTTATTAATATTATTATTATTATTATTATTAATTTTTATTTATAGGGCGCCACTAGGTATCCGTAGCGCCGTACAGGGACAAACAAAGTACAATACAAGGTGAGACAGCACGATACAGTAAACAAAATGCACAGTAACTCCGAGATCTCAAAGCACAGCTAGAGGGGCGGGGGAGGGGAGAGGGGAAGGTCCCGCATACGGCGGAGCCCAAGAGGGCACGGAGGGCAGGGAAACCCCCAGAGAGGAGAGGAGGGAGCAAGAGGGAACGGGGAGTAGGAGGGCAAGGTAGCTGGAGAGCAGAGTTAAAAGTGGTGAAGACAGGAGGAGAGATGACCCTGCTCGAAGGAGCGTACAATCTAAGGGGTGGGGTAGACAGACAGAGAGACACGAGGGAGGGAGAGAAGGAGGATAAGGGAAGGGGAGTGAAGGGGAAGAGGCAGAAGATCTGGTAGGGATTTAAGTGGGAGAATGGAAGGCTTTAAGAAAAAGGTGGGTTTTTAGAGCCCGTTTGAAACTGGACAGATTAGGGCAGGTTCTGATAGAGGGAGGGAGCTTGTTCCAGTGAAGGGGGGCAGCGCGGGTGAAGTCTTGGATACGCGCATGGGAGGAGGTGATCAGGGGAGAAGAGAGGCGACGGTCATTGGCTGATCGGAGAGGGCGGGAAGGAGCATGAATAGAGAGGAGGGTGGAGATGTAGGGTGCAGTGGAGTTGGCGAGGGCCTTGTAAGTAAGAGTGAGAAGCTTGAAGAGGAGTCTGAAGGGGAAGGGGAGCCAGTGGAGGGATTGGTAGAGGGGGAGACAGACGCGGGGCGGCGAGAAAGGAAGATAAGCCTAGCGGCTGCGTTAAGAACAGATCGAATGGGAGCGAGATGAGATTGGGGCAGGCCAGTAAGGAGGAGGTTGCAGTAGTCCAAGCGGGAGATGATCAGAGAGTGAATAAGACATTTGGTGGCATCTTGGGAGAGGAAGGGCCGGATGCGAGCGATGTTACGCAGCTAGAAGCGCAGGATTTCGCAAGAGAGAGAATGTGGGGGCCGAAGGAGAGAGAGGAGTCGAGGATGACACCGAGGCAGCGAAGTTGGGGGACAGGTAAATTGAGATAAATTGATCAAGTCAGAGTTTTGAAATTTTAAATGTATTTGGCCATGTAGCTATGTAGGCGTTATATAAATAGATGATGATGATGATGATGATCAGAGCCGGATTAACGTAATGGGCTCTTTGGGCTATAGCCCGGGGGCCTCGGGCAGCTGGTGGGCCCTAAAAAAATATTTTTACATAATAATGCCAGCAATCTGGTTGGGGGACAGCCGAAAAAGTCTCACGAGACCTCCTCACTAAGCAGTAAGCAGCGTGCGGTGCACCTTGCCTGCACTGATAGCAGGGCAGCTAACAGCAGCAGATTTCCTGCTAGCTGCGTCTGCATAACAAGACTTAATGGGAGGCAATGGCAGTGACAGTCAGGAGCAGGGTTGCCCCCAACCCATGCCTGCAGTGAAGAGGAGAGGGCCAGGGGTAAGTGCTGTTTTTCTATGTATCGGGGGGGGGGGGGGGGGGGGAGCAGAGGTGATACATTAGGGCTGGGGAGGGGGGCTTTACAAATTACTGGGGGCCTCACAGTACCCTTAGCCCAGGGGCCTACATTGTGTTAATCTGGTCCTGATGATGATAACTCTGTCACTGCTACACCTAATAGTATAGACTACCATCAAATTGAGAATAATAATGTTTACTTTCTCTACTCTGTTCTTGATAATCATTTCATTTTAGCTGTAAAGTATATTACAGTATATATCGGTTTTATCTCCTTCATATTATAGTGTTTGGGGGCAATAGTGTTAACCCTTTCACTACTTGAATTTCTGGCAGGATTATTATTAGATATATTTAGCAGACATCTCCTCATCTTGCACCTCTCCTGTAAAAATAACAGAAACCTGAGCAGGTCACATTCCCTTAGGGAATCCAAGTGAAAGTTATTTGTTCTTTAATATTAGCAGCTTTTTGTGGCCTCTTACCTTTTGGGTTCCTGTTATAAGAAGCTCTTGTGCAGACACATACCTGGGACCTGCCTTTGAATCCCAGCTAATTAGATCATGTTTCATATTCCTTTTCAAACTTCTTACCTTACATAAAGCCCTTTCTGTTTGGGAGCAAATAATTATGCGAAATTTGGAAAGGGCTTCAGTCTGAGATACCTGAAGCCACAAAGTGGTGTTAGCTTGCAGGTAGCTGTCACTTCACTCACAAGAAGCATTTGTACTGAAAGCTTTTAATTATGTCCAGAATACAAGACCTATATGAAGTAACCGGTGGATAAATATTGGTTGCAAATTGCTGCTGAGTGAAGCTCCTCAGCAAGGGGCATTCTGGTGTCTGGGTCTCAAACTGACATGCACTACTGGCTGGGAAATATGTTTCCAGCAGTCATATGAACAGGGCCCCCTCTCAGTCTCACAACACCTGCTTTAAATGAAAATCTACTTTGTGATGGATCTCTAAATATGCTGTCCTTTTTTGTCTCTAGTTGATGACATGCCAAGACATTTTTTTCATCTGTTGCTGTCACCTGTGATACCTAAAGTCATTCAGTATTATTTTTGACTCAAATTAAACTAGCAAGTGTTTTATTTTTAAGTGTCTTAAACTCTAGATATTGCACCTTCCACGATGCAATTTCATTTGCAGTGATTCTACACATGATACATTCAGAAAGATGCGCAATTCAAACAAATTCCATAGCTACATAGCCAAATATATTTAAAATTTCAAAACTCTGACTTGATCAATTTATCTCTATTAATAAAATCAACATGCAAATTTATGATCAGGTAAACAAAGGCATCACTGCAGCGAAGTATCAGACCGCTCAGGAAGAGATAGATACATTGTATAACTGGCAGTCTAAGAGGAACTCAAGATAATGGATGCAACTCCCCCTCTCTCCTCACTCATTTTAGCTTGCACTCTAAACACTGCAGATAACAACTGTTCTCCAGTAACGTCACATGTTAGGTAAAGGGTTTCCACTTTAAATATTAATTTTAATAAATCTCCTCCCTTCCTAATAAAAATACTTTGGTCCTTTCCCTGGGACACTCACCAATCCCTGTATTTAGAAGGGTCTCAACACTTACATATAGCCAAGAGGCCCAAGACATTCATCATCATTTATTTATATAGCACCACTAATTCAGCAGCGCAGTACAGCGAACTCGCTCACATCAGTCCCTGCCCCATTGGGGCTAAATTCCCTAACACACATACACACACACACACAGGCTAGGGTCAATTTGATAGTAGCCAATTAACCTACCAGTATGTCTTTGGAGTGTGGGAGGAAACCGGAGCACCTGGAGGAAACCCACGCAAACACAGGGAGAACATACAAACTCCACACAGTCGGGAATTGAACTCATGACCCCAGTGCTGTAAGGCAGAAGTGCTAACCTCTTAGCCACCGTGGGCAGCATGGTGGCTAAGTGCTGATTACCTTTGTTGCTGCTGAACAATGAATATACAATGCACCACCTCTATTTGAAATCCTTAGGGGTAGATTTACTAAAGGGCAGTTTACTTAAATTGACAATTTTTGGCATTTTCAGTCAAGGGTGAGGATAAGGTAAAAATAATCTTTACATTTAAACACACCTTTAAATTATTGCCCCAATTGGGCAGACCAAGGCAATTAGGTTCATTGCTCTTTTAGAGTAAAAACTTTCTATTTTCATTTTGCACCATATTTACCAAGTGTCCTGTGACATTGCAACACCCAAAGAGTACATAGTTACCGAATATGTTGTGAGTTTAAAAGTCACATAGTAAATTCATTAATAAATGTAGATGTATTTATTTTTAGTTAGTGTATTAAAGTTTCCACTGAGTAAAAAGATTGAGGCACTGACTGAATGGGTGACATGTTATCAGACTGCCGGTGCGGCCAACTTAAGCAGCATAAGCGACGGCCACATGGATGTACTGACAAGCCGGAGCTGCTCTGGGGTCCAGCCTGTGGGTGTTGAGTCAGTCCCATGAGGCAGGAGAGCCTCCCACCACTACCAAGCATTATCAGTCAGTTAGTGGTGAATGCAAAAGGACACAGGCCTTCAGAGGCTATGGAAGTGGTGCCAAACAGTTGCTGTACCAATAGCACGAAATTGCTCTTGGTGGTATTGAGAGGCAGAGCAGCTAAAAATAAAATAGGGACAGCACAGAATGGTACTGTAAAGAGTACAATAAAAGGGAGAGTGGAAGGAGAAAAGGAAACTATGAAAATGGAAGAGCGATAGACTGGAAGAGAAAACGGGACATAGAAATACAGGGAATTAAGTGAGAAGAAATGATGGGAGTATGTACCCAGGGATTCTATAAGTAGGAACCACAGGAGATAGTGACAGTAGGTGAGAGGAACAGATTTGGAAAAGCAGGGGAGCAACAGACAGACACTAGGGGGTAAATTTATCAAACTGCAGGATTGAAAAAGTGGAGCTGTTGCCTATTACAACCAGATTCTAGTTATCGATTATTTCCTACATTCTACAAAATGACAGCTAGAATCTGATTGGTTGCTATAGGCAACATCTCCACTTTTTCAAACAAGCAGCTTGATAAATTAACTCCCTAGCTGTGATGGAAGTAGGAGACAGGCAGTTAGCAAAAGGAGTAGAGGAAAAGAAAGGGAGCGACAGATAGGTCATAGCTGTGAGGAAGAGAAAGGACGGACAGTTTGGGCTCAGACAAAACAAAGAAATGGAGCAGCAAATGAATGATATCTGTGCCAGAAGATAAGGAGAGGCATTCTGGACTTTTAAGAGAATAGGAACAGAGGAAGCAGAGGACAGATAGAAAGAGGCTGAGATAGAGGTTGGTGGTAGAGGTGATAGCAGTTAATTATAAGAAGAAGAGGCAGTTGGGAGAATAAAATGAGAGATATTAAGTGGTCCTGAGGTATTTAAGGAGATAGGAAAATAACTAGGGTAGAGCAGGGAGGTCACAGAGACACAGAAGACCAGGAAAAGGCCTGTGTAGCGGACTTCAGGCAGCCAGATAATAATAATATTAATAGAAATTATTATTATGTGTTTATATAACGCTTTTCTCCCAGTAGAAGTCAAAACACTTTACATTATTGCAGATGAAGCCATCTTGGGCGCACTCAACTGCTATCTCAGCCTCTAGTCTTGGTTGGTCTTTTTGTTCTAGATAACATGGGGTGACTATGTGAACTGTTGCACCTTTAAGACAGAAAAGTCTTCTTACGGTCACAGCAGTAAGAGGCTGCCATCAAATCAGTGCTTCAAATCCCAGAAGGTAATTTGTCTCCTGATTTATGTGTATTCTTATAATTTCCCATTAAAGGGCCTGATGCTGAGTTGATGTTACACCAATTTGTATCGCATAAATTGCACAAATTTGCACTGACATGCCCACAAGCTCCTGCATGCAATATCCCTCATGGACTGTCAGTGCATGCTGGCACTTGTAGTTCCACAAGAGGTGAACTATATTTTGATCATTTTGCTCTGCCCAACGGCAAGTGGTACCAGAAGGTTCCAGGTCAAGTTACCATGAGGCTGGTAATCTCTAGGTGATGTTGCACAATCGTTATTTGGACCCCCTCCCAAGAAGACTGAGCCCAATGCTGAGTAGGCTGTGCTGTTAGGGAATTTTTTTTTGTTTTCCAATAAACCTTGCACTAATATATCAAATATGCCATTATAAATGTAGTAGTCAAACAGACACTTTTGAAGGTCAATAGAGATTATCTATACAGAGCCCTACATCACTTCCAAAGCAGGGACCATATAGAAGGACAATATTATATAGAAGTGTAGCCCCCAGTCTGTCTGTGAGCTGGTGTAGGTGTATGCAAGTGCATAATATTAATTATGCATATTATTACTACTTATTATTACATATTATTACTTTCATACGATACTCATCACCGAGGTCTAGTTCAGTCCTCTTCAGCCCTGGGTACTGTGAGTAGTTACACGGACTGGTGCCCCTCTACATACAGGTTTGCTCACCTCAGTTCAGGGTATCTCTTCACCTTTAGCTTCTGCATCCTGCCCCACTCGGTGCACACGTGTGAACAGTCTTTACACACACGCTCTTTTCAGAATGCCTCTCAGAGGGACATCCATGCTCCTATCTCTCATCTCAATGACCAATCACTGACAAGTCAGGCCAAAAACAACTGGCTTGGCTGCACTTTTGAATTCTGAACTCACAAAGAATCATGACTTCTCTATGTGTTCCAGAGCCTCCCTCTTGGAACTCAGTCTCTCTCTCTCTGGTATTTAGTACATCTCTCACTACAGCTGAGACCCAGAGACAGTCTACCTCTTAGAACTTTTTATACCTCACGCTTGTCACTCAGTGGCTGGCACCTCAAGCCTGATGTCTGCTGGATGACACTGGAATAGATGGAATGCTAAAGACTCTGGGCATGATTCATTAAGGAAAGTAAAACAAAAAAAGGAGTAACTTTGAACCTTGGCAAAACCATATTGTATTGGAGGGGGAAGTGGATTTAAAATGTGAGGATAGATTTATAATTGGGGTAAAGCATGTCCCTGATCAACTTTTAATGTCAGTGTAAAAATAAAGCTATCAATTATTTGCATCCTACATGAAAAAACAAAACTCATTTGCACCCCTTGCATTAAAAAATGGTTTTGTCTAAAACTTAATAATGTTTTTGCTTTACTTTCCTTAATGTATCAGATCATCTATCTCCAAATGGAGTTTAAGCCCAAAATCAAAGGTTTAGACTCAATCTTGAATAAAGATCTGAAAATTGGGAAATCTCCGGTCCCAACACTACACTACTGGCATGCAGTGAGAATGTTTCCATTTATCCCACATCACTCAGGGCCAGTGTCGGACAGGGGCATGAAGGGCCCACCGGGGGGACTGCAACACTAGGGGCCCACCAAAGGGGGTGTGGCAGCCATCAAAGAGGCGAGACCAGACACTAGAGGGGGAGTGGTCAGCCCACTAAGGACATCTAGCACCATAGTGTAATATAGAAAGAATGCAGTGTGTATATAAAGAATACACAGTCTTGACCTGCCCCTTAGATTGGACAGAACAGTCACCAAAAATCGGGATTGTCCCACTAGACTTTTCTTCTTGTCACTTTCACCACCTGTGGCTGCTGGTTTCTTTAGTTGCGGCTTGTCTGGATCCTGGAATGTTGGGAGCCCTATTTGGAAAACATTTAGAAAATTCCAACCAGCCCTGGAGTAAAATCAATAGGACCCACAATTAATACTTAGGCCTTCCTCCAACCCCAACATTAAAGTAATAGTATTCCCATTTAATAAATAAATCTATTTCCCTCCCTCCAGAAAGCCCCAGCAATAAATTAATAGCATTTGCGTATAATATAACTATGTCTCGCAACCGTCTCTGTCATTAAATAATTCATATTCACATTTAATAAATAGATCTCATGCTCCTCAAACTCAGCCCCACATTCAATTAATAGCGCCCAAACCACCCCATCTTAAATTAATAGTCCCCACAATAAAATTAAATTGCCCCACCATCACCCCACAAACAAAATAGCACCCATTAGTTAGCCACCACCTACCACACACACATTCATCATCATCATCATCATCATTTATTTATATAGCGCCAGCAAATTCCGTAGCGCTTTACAATTGGGAACAAACATTAATAAGACAATACTGGGTAATACATACAGACATAGAGGTAAGAGAACCCTGCTCGAAAGCTTACAATCTATAGGGCAATGGGAGTTATAAACACAAGGACATGTGCTACATCATATTGCACAATGGACAGACTGCAAAGGTAAAAGTACTGAGTGGGCTGTGTGTGTTGCAATGTTGGTCAGAAGGTTGTTGTCTTGCGTTAGCAGTGTAGAGGATGGCAATAGGGTAATCTAGGGAAATTAAGATGATGGTTGAGGAATATCATAACCTTGTCTGAAGAGGTGGGTTTTCAGTGAACGCTTGAAGGTTTGAAGACTAGAGGAAAGTCTTACTGTGTGAGGGAGGGAATTCCACAAAGTAGGCGCAGCCCGGAAAAAATCCTGTAACCGAGAATGGTAGGATGTGATGAGAGTGGAGGAGAGACGTAGATCTTGTGCAGAACGGAGGTGTCGAGTTTCCAAGTGAGGAAATGTATGTCGGTGCAATTTTGTTGATGGCCTTGTATGTTAGTAGAAGAATTTTATATTGGATTCGTTGAAATACAGGCAGCCAATGTAGAGTCTGACAGAGTGGCTCAGCAGAGGAATAACGGTTTGTAAGGAAAATCAGTCTAGCCGCTGCGTGCAAAATAGATTGTAGGGGTTCTTCAAGTCTGACTTTGGGAAGACCAGTAAGGAGGGAATTGCAATAGTCGATGCGGGAGATGATGAGTGCATGAATTAATGTTTTTGCGGTGTCTTGTGTCAGATATGTGCGTATTCTGGAAATGTTCTTTAGGTGTATGTAACATGATTTAGATATAGAGTTGATGTGGGGAATAAACGACAGTTGTGAATCAAGGATTACACCTAGGCAACGAGCTTGCGGGGTGGGATTTACGGTCACGTTATCGACAGAAATAGAAATGTCAGGCAGTAAGCTTCTGTTCTTGGGTGGGAATATTATTAATTCAGTTTTTGAAAGATTAAGTTTAAGTTGGCGAGAAGACATCCAAGATGAAATGGCAGAAAGACAGTCAGTAACGTGAGACAATACAGATGGTGAAAGATCAGGAGAGGATAGATAAATTTGTGTATCATCCGCATAGAGATGAAATCCAAAGGAGCTTATTAGTTTTCCAAAAGAAGTGGTGTAGATAGAGAATAGCAGAGGACCAAGGACTGAACCTTGTGGAACTCCAACTGATAAAGGAAGCGGAGCAGAGGTGGATCCAGAGAAATTAACACTGAAATTAACACTGAAAGAGCGATTAGATAGGTAGGACATTGCCACAAGCCCGCTGTGCTATCACACACACATTACTGTGCCCCTTCCTCACCATGATGTGCCTCCTTATGATCAGACTGCACCCTTCATGCTGCTTTTGCTCCCCACTTCTCCTGGCCCCCCTTTATCACCCTGTGCCATGCTGCTTTGGTCCCCCTTCACACTCTGCAATGCTGCTTTGGCCCCCTTCACTCTCTGCCATGCTGCTTTGGCCCCCCTTCACACTCTGCCATGCTGCCTTTGCCCCCTTCACTCTTTGCCATGCTGTCTTTGCCCCTTCTCACTCTCTGCCATGCTGCCTTTGCCCATTCTCACTCTCTGCCATGCTGCCTTTGCCCCTTCTCACTCTCTGCCATGCTGCCTTTGCCCCTTCTCACTCTCTGCCATACTGCCTTTGCCCCTTCTCACTCTCTGCCATACTGCCTTTGCCCTTTCTCACTCTCTGCCATGCTGTCTGTGCTCCCCCTTCGCTCTCTGCCATGCTGCCTTTACTCCCACTTGCTTCCCTTCTTGCACTTACCTTTTCTATCAGATTCTTTCTTCTCTTCTTCTGTCTTCTCTCTTCTTGCCGACTGCTCCCTGCGCCGCTCCCCTATGAACGACATTCAGTGCGAACAGAGCAGAGAGGAGTCGGGGAGCGCCGCGGTCAAGTGAGGTGTTTTTTTTTAAAGTTACCTGCTCCCCCCACCAACGAAGAGGGGAGTGATCAGGGTCGGGGCCTACCGGGGGATAATCCGGCCCCCAGGTGGCCCAGTCCGACCCTGCTCAGGGCCTTCTCCCATGTACATCCATACATAAAGAAAAATAGATTGAGGAATGGGGATGCTTACCCGGTGAAATGTGTAATGTACAAGATTAAGAAAACATAAGACCATGTCTGTTCATGCCATGGTGGTGTATAGAATAATAAATAAGCAGAGTGCTTTAAATATACTTTAGAGCATAGTTTTAGTCATGTATTATCTGAAATAATCAGCCACCATTGCCTCTCAACATGTCCGCCAGTTCTGTTCTACCAGTAAGGTCCTTCAGAATTGCTCAGCTCAAATTAGTGTGTACCTTAATGTCAGGCAAATGTTGAGACTTCATTTTTGTTCTGTATACACCTATATTTATGCTTACATCCACATGATTTAGCTGCACTGTAAATTAACTCACATACTACCATTATTACCCTATGACAACAACATATTTTACATACTTGTAGTTCGATGATATATTTTCTAGTCCCACATGACCCGAAATTGCTGTGAGCAGTTTTCCCGAAATCCCGCTGGCTCCAAACACATAGCATACGCAGTGACGATACATAAATGAATTGGAAAAATTGTGTTTTTCTACTGACATAACGGCTCCTATTTATTACTATGCAGTTATGACACAGATTTTCTGAAAATCTGTTATGACACAATTTACTAATAAAGCTTCCTGAGAACCGCCTCGATCCTCATTAAATAGGCTTCCCCATGCAAAGCTTTCACTGGAGAAAACACCAGCTTTCATCAGAGACTGAGCTTTTCTCCCTTTAATATACAGACCTGAAGGACTTTCAGCACTTCTGGGGTGTCCTAAGGAATCCTAAATAGATTTCTATAGAATGAAAGGTTTTTTTTCTTTCCATTACATCATCTAGGTCAGTGGTCAGGAAACAGGGGTAAATTACCCCAAATGGGGTAAAAATGAAATTCCTGGGGGTAATGATGCCGATTCCCATACTGTCAGTTGGATTGTAGACCCCTTTAACTGTGAAATTGCTGTTGTACCAGAAGAGCCTCCAGGGTTGGCAGAGGCACTTCTTGAGCTTCAATGCAATAATGAAGCACGTATTGCATTTGAAAACAAAGCAGATCTGTCATATTTTTGGATGTCAACGGCTGCAAAGGCATTCAACATTGCACACGAGGCAGTCAAAAAGTTGCTGCCTTTTGCAACAACCTACCTTTGCAAACAAGGATTTTCCACTCTAACGAACATAAAAACAAAGCAGAGAAATTGATTGGACGCTGAAGACTGTATCCAAATTTGCTCTGACATCAAAATGCCCCAATATTGATGCTCTCGTATCAAAAATGAAGCAACATCATTTCTCCAAAACCTGAAGTTTTGAAATTGAAGCTTTCAAAGAAATTTTGAATTCCAATAATTAATAATATATGATTTCCTTCCTTTCAAATCAAGGGGATAACGTTGGCGTATCTAAATATATTTTGCGGTAAAAGGTAAGAAAGTTCCCTGACCCCTGATCTAGGTCTACCTTCTCCATCTACCCATCTGCAGTTACAAGCTACTATTGTTACAAAATGTGTCCAAAAAGAAAAAAATATATAAAATATTAATAAAGCTGTCACAGCTAAAATGAATGAATTAAAGTGGACCCCTCACACCTACTCACAATAGATGCTGCCACTTTAAACCTCCTTAGTAATGTCATTGGTTCCTAGTAAATTGATAGGTTGAATATTGGAAAGTGGGGACATAGGTCATGACACTTCCCAGCGGTGGCTCCTACTATAGCCTAGAGAGCAGTGTAGATGAGTATGTCCCTGACCGTTCAGAGGAAAGTGGTTCAGACACCAGCAATAGCATCAATGATGCACCATTTTAGGGTTCCCAGTATGAATACCATGGAGAGTAGTTATGCTTGAAAACAGAGTGGTAGTAATAAATAGATGAATTCAATGGCGAAAGTGCAGATACAGGTGTCTGGGTAACCAGGTTAGCTGGGAAGCTGAAGCAGGAAAGACTGATGACAAGGTATAACAAATAAAGCAAGAGACAATGGTTTACCGGGTACAAATGGTGAAGTTCAGATTCAGGCTACCAGGTTTAGTCAGGAGGCACGAGGCACAGGTTAGCCAGGAGCGCAAGGCACTGAATGATCCATGGGAGAATCAGGCAAAAGGAGGGTCAGGCAAGCCAGTGGTCAGAAGCCGGCAGATCCACAAGATACCATGGAGGGAGTAGGAGCAAGACCAAACATAGCCAGTGTCTGGGTTGCTAGAATCGGTGCAAGACAATGGAACAAAGCAGGAGTCTAAAGCCAGTGAAGCCAGTATTCAAACAGGAGTTTCACAGAGATAACAACAGCAGCAAAGGCAAACCAACTGGCACTAGTCTGTAGGAAAAGGCAGCCTAATAATGGCCAGACACAGGTGACCACGATCCATCTCAGATGATGAGGGCTTAACCCCTTGCAGTTAAGGAGAAACTGTCTAGGGAAACCAGCAGCACCTCTGGTAGCACAGAGGCCGTCTAGGTCTAATTCAGAATGAAAACAGAGTCCTAACATGTCATTGCGGGGTAGTGGAACAAAGCAAAGGAGCACAGAGGCACGTTTTATGCACAACGCCTGTTGTGCACTTGATGGCAGGGGTGTTTTGAACATAGAAGGCAGAAAAGTTGATGGGGTGTCCGTCCAAACGCTTTCCAAAAAAAGGGATGGCAGCAGGGCGTATAACAAAAAGCAATACTGCTGAATTGTGAGAAGCCCCTCTCAAAAATAGCCCAGCATCCTGAGACTGAAGTAACCTATGCCATGAAATTTCCCAAGCACTTGAAAGAAATGTGCATGCAATTTGCACATCTTTGGCATAGAGGCAACTTTGCACACAACCCTGAGGTGATAAGGAAAGGATGTGCCAATCTGATACCATGCAAACTTCCAGACAAAGAGACCCTTAGATTGTACGCTCCCTTGAGCAGGGTATTCTCTCCTCCTGTCTTCACAACTGTTAACTCTGCTCTCCAGCTACTTAGCCCTCCTCCTTGAGGACCCTCTTTCCCGCGTCCCCTCTCGCTCCCTCCTCTCCCCTCAAGGGGTCTCCCTGTCATCCGTGCCTTCCCTCTTGGACTCCGTCATTGGCGGACCTTCCCCTCTCCCCTCCTCCACCCCTCTAGCGGTGCTTTGAGCTCACTGAGTTACTGTGATTATTGTTTACTGTACTGTGCTGTCTCACCTCGTATTGTAATCTCGTTTGTCCTTGTACGGCGCTACGGACACCTAGTGGCGCCCTATAAATAAAAATTAATAATAATAATAATAATGGTTGTCGAAGGCTTCATGCACTGTGCAGCCTGCCAAGACTTGTTTGCAAGAAAATATCTGTGGCAACACATGAAGACATGTAAACTAAACCAAAAGGGCAACAAACCTAAACCTGGGTCCAGTCTATGTGTGCCCATAATCAGCCTGTTCTTCTTAACATCAGTAGTGGCTTTTGGAAGCTCTTGACCAACATGACTCCAGATGAAATTTTACTCACAGTCAAAACTGAACGATGCATCATGCAGATGAGCAGCATCTCTTCAACTGGGTCGGGTGAGATGCTGGCAAACACGAGTACATCCGTCAGATGCGTAGAGAAATGTGCAGATTACTGTTACATTCTAGAAAAGCTACCCCTTTGGAGAGGATGGACGACTTTACCATCCAATCAAATATTCTACATGTAGTAGATGCAGTGAAGCTAGTAGCTGGCTATGACAAGGAGTCAGGTACATTTAAGACATTCTCGATGGCACTCAAAGTCAGACATAGCTTGCAAAGATATTGAGCATTATGGAGTGCCTAGCAGTGATGGAGGGCTGCACTGCTGCGGTTAAAATGTATATAACTTCAGAAAAATCTATAAGGCAAGATGGAACAAGTTGCTCTCATCGACTACCTTGAAAACTCTTAAGGATTCGAAGTGGAGCATGCCCTAGCTCTTACCTTACACTGAAGATGTGTTAAAGATGCACTTGTATCTCGATGAAAACAGCAAGCGTACCAAAGCAATTTATCCACCAACTCTATGCTTAACAACTGGGAATTGCTTGCAAAGGTCACCCTGGCACAGGTGATCTTGTTCAATCAAAAAGGGATGGGGAAGTTTCCAAAATGCTGTTGACTACTTTCTCTTCAAGAGATACATCGGATATCCATGATTATGTTGCCCTAGCTTATGAAGAAGCTCTGCTGGCACATGGATTGAAATCCGGGGAAGATGAGGGAGAAAAGTTCCAATCCTGCTGACACCAGCAATGCAAATCACAATGGAACTTCTTGCAAAGAAGTTTGAAGAATGTGTAGTGGCTACCCAAAATGTCATATATGTTTGCCAGACCAGCTGCCTTGTCACATTTCAGAGGCTCCGATTAAATACGTAAGTTTGCCCAAGATTTTGGGGGTGAAAATCCCCATACATTGCCTTCCACAAAGCTTTGAAAGCATGATGCCGCTTTTTCAAAGGTCCTCAACATAAACAACACAGAATTGATCAGTTGGCAGACTTCCTTGGGCATGGCATCAGGATGAACTGTCAGTATAACCGGCTCCCAGAAGGTACCCTCCTATTTGCCAAGATCAGCAAACTTTTAATGGCTCTCGAGAGTGGTAGACTGGCTGAATTCAAAGGCAAGATTTTGGAAGAGATGGACATTGATCCAGACGGAAAGTTGGAAATCTTGTATCTGAGGTATGATTTTGACATTCAGCACTGAAAGATTGAAATTGAGTAGCTGTGAAATTCTACATAAAGAACCGTATAACAGCTGCAAAGAGAAATAAAATTTATTGAAACGATATGCACTGGTTGAACATGTACATGAACTGTAACCTGCATGACTAGGTGTCAGTGTATGCAGGTGCATGTATGTCCTCAGATGGCCGACATACATGAAACTTCCCCCACCACGCAGTCCATGTCAATACTTAATAAAAGTCAAACTGAAAATCTCAAATGGTAACTCTGGTGACAAACTGCTCCTACACATACCTATACGATTGTCCTGTTGACAGGGCATTAGGAAAGGGGTGTTCCTATTTTTTATGTTCCTCAAAATGCAATAAAAACAAATGTGTGTGTGTGTGTGTGTGTGTGTGTGTACGAGAGGGAGTGTGAGTCAGTGTGTATGATAAATGTGTGCATGTGTAAAACAAAGGGTGGGTTAGTCAGTGTGTATGAGAAATGTGTGTGCCTGAGAGAGAGAGTGTGAGTGAGTGTGTATGAGATGTGTGAGTCAGTGTGTATGAGATGTGTGAGTCAGTGTGTATGAGATGTGTGAGTCAGTGTGTAAGAGTGTTTGTCAGTGTGTATGAGATGTGTAAGTCAGTGTGTATGAGATGTGTGAGTCAGTGTGTATGAGATGTGTGAGTCAGTGTGTATGAGATGTGTGAGTCAGTGTGTAAGAGTGTTTGTCAGTGTGTATGAGATGTGTAAGTCAGTGTGTATGAGATGTGTAAGTCAGTGTGTATGAGATGTGTAAGTCAGTGTGTATGAGATGTGTGAGTCAGTGTGTATGAGATGTGTGAGTCAGTGTGTATGAGATGTGTGAGTCAGTGTGTAAGAGTGTTTGTCAGTGTGTATGAGATGTGTAAGTCAGTGTGTATGAGATGTGTAAGTCAGTGTGTATGAGATGTGTGAGTCAGTGTGTATGAGATGTGTGAGTCAGTGTGTAAGAGTGTTTGTCAGTGTGTATGAGATGTGTGAGTCAGTGTGTAAGAGTGTTTGTCAGTGTGTATGAGATGTGTAAGTCAGTGTGTATGAGAAATGTGCATCCAAAAAACATAATTTATTTTACCTAATAAAATGTAACATTTTTTTTTATTGCTGTAAAATTTTCTACTAATAATTTGTCAAAAGCAAACTAGGCAAATGTATAACATACTTACCAATTCTCCCGGAATGTCCAGGAGACTCCCGAAATTCGGGCCAGTCACACGGACTCCCGGGAGAGCTGGCAAATCTCCCGCATCCCTCACCTGGCACCCCAAAATGGGAATCGCGTCCTTTTGGCCCCGCCCCCCCGCGACAAACCGGCATTTCCGTCGCGGGGGCGGGGCACAAATGACGCGATTGGACGTGCCCCGCCCCCTCCCGCCCTCCAAACACGCCCCTCTCCCGGAAAAGTGAAGTAGAAAGTAGGTAAGTATGATGTATAACTGTAATGCAACAGTTATTTTTATGGTTTTTATCTGTCAGCATTTTTTATAAAAAAGTACAGGTTTTTATAAAGGTCTACAACTGTGTATTATGAACTAATAGAACACACATTGATTTGTTTAAACAGCCTGTTACTACTTTAAGAAATCTGCTACACCAATATTTGCATCTACATCAAGCTGAAAATGCAAAATCACAACAACCATAAAACTCATGGACAAAATACTTCTATAAATCTACAAAGCTGCACATAGCCAAAGTATATAATTCAATACTCATGTTTGACATTGTTTTCCATTCTTTATTTAATATTCTAGAACACTACCCACACTTCTGTGCAGCCCTGGTTACATTCTGCACAGCTAGTTCCTTAATTACATGTTGAAACCTAGGGGTAAATGTATCAAGCTGCGATTTTGCAACTCCAGTGATTTTCTCGGGAGAGTTGAAATTTGCCGATGTATGAAGCTGAGTTTTCATACAAAATCGCCAGAGTTCTGCTTCTGTCAAAATCGCTACTTGCAAAATCGCCAGAGATCAAACTCACCACTGTTTGCCACTGCAGCTATATAAGTCTCCAATGTATGAAGCCGCGAGTTAGCAAACTCAGGAGAGTTTGCTTCTAAACACGCCAGATACAACACGCTGCTTGATAGCAGCGTGTTGTATCAACATATCACTGTTACACTGCCCTGGCAGTGTTAAAAAGTGAAAGAACAGATAAAAGATAAAAAAAAAAAAAAAAGCGTGAGGTCCCCCCACTATTTATGCTTAACCCCAGTGCTGCCTGACTAGTGCTGGTCCCGTGAAAATCGGGGAAAAATTTTGCGTGGGGTTCCCCCGATCTTCACTTTACCAGCACTAGGCAAACCAGCCAGGGTTGGCGGCACTATAGCAGGGGGACGCACGGCAGGGGTCCCCCTGCCATAATGACTAACCAACCCTAGACTGTTCAGCGCTGGGCTGGATTCCCTAGGGAGTGGGGTCCGCTGAAAAAAACGAGTGGGCCCCCCCCCTAGAAAGAACCAGCCCAGTGCTGATAGCACTAGGGCTCTTCCTACTACCCCTGGGCTGTGGGTAGTAGGGTAATACGGCGGTAAATAGTAGAAAAAAATAAACTGACACCAATTTTGTTTGTGGAACTACAAGTCCCAGCCAGCCAGGTTGCCCTAAAAACTGTGGCCATGCGGCTGCTTGTATAACTACAAGCACCAGCATACCCACGGCAGCCAGGGCATGTTGGCACTTGGAGAACCACAAGTGCCAACATGCCCTGACATTCCTGGCTTGCTGGGCCCTGTAGTTCCACAAACAAAATTGGTGTCAGTTTATTTTTTTCTACTCTTTACCGCCGTATTACCCTACTACCCACAGCCCATACATTTGAGAGCTGTATAGCTGCAGTGGCAAACAGTCGGGAGTTTGATCACTGGAGATTTTGCAAACAGCGATTTTGACAGAAGCATGAAATCTCAGCTTCATACATCGGCGAGTTTCAACTCTCCCGAGAAAATCGCTGGAGTTGCAAAATCGCACTTTGATACATTCACCCCCTAGTGTGATACAGAAAAAGGCCAGAAGCACAGTGTGATACAGAAGGAGGCCAGTGGCACAGTGTGATACAGAATGGGACCCAGTGTGATACAGGAGGCCAGGAGCACAGTGTTATACAGAAGGGGGCAAAGTGTGATACAGTATGGGACCCAGTGTGATACAGAAGGAGGCCAGGGGCACAGTGTTATACAGAAGGAGACCAGGGGCACAGTGTTATACAGAAGGGGGCCAGGGCACAGTGTGATACAGAAGGAGGCCAGGAGCACAGTGTGATACAGAGTGGGACCCAGTGTGATACAGAAGGAGGCCAGGGGCACAGTGTGATACAGAAGGAGGCCAGGGGCACCGTGTTATACAGAAGGAAGCCAGGGGCACAGTGTGATACAGAAGGAGGCCAGGGGCACAGTGTGATACAGAAGGGGGCAAAGTGTGATACAGTATGGGACCCAGTGTGATACAGAAGGAGGCCAGGGGCACAGTGTTATACAGAAGGGGGCAAAGTGTGATACAGTATGGGACCCAGTGTGATACAGAAGGAGGCCAGGGGCACAGTGTTATATAGAAGGGGGCAGCGGCACAGTGTGATACAGAAGGAGGCCAGGGGCACAGTGTTATACAGTAGGAGGCCAGGGGCACAGTGTGATACAGAAGGAGGCCAGTGGCACAGTGTGATACATAATGGGACCCAGTGTACTACAGGAGGCCAGGAGCACAGTGTTATACAGAAGGGGGCAAAGTGTGATACAGTATGGGAGCCATTGTGATATAGAAGGAGGCCAGGGGCACAGTGTTATACAGAAGGGGGCCAGGGGCACAGTGTTATACAGAAGGGGGCCAGGGGCACAGTGTGATACAGAAGCAAGCCAGGGGCACAGTGTTATACAGAAGGGGGCCAGGGGCACAGTGTTATACAGAAGGGGGCCAAGGGCATAGTGTTATACAGAAGGGGCCCAGGGGCACAGTGTGATACAGAAGGGGGCCAGGAGCACAGTGTTATACAGAAGGGGGCCAGGGGCACAGTGTTATACAGAAGGGGGCCAGGGGTACAGTGTGATACAGAAGGAGGCCAGGGGCACAGTGTTATACAGAAGGGGGCCAGGAGCACAGTGTGATACAGAAGGAGGCCAGGGGCACAGTGTTATACAGAAGGGGGCCAGGGGCACAGTGTTATACAGTAGGAGGCCAGGGGCACAGTGTGATACAGAAGGAGGCCAGTGGCACAGTGTGATACATAATGGGACCCAGTGTACTACAGGAGGCCAGGGGCACAGTGTTATACAGAAGGGGGCCAGGGGCACAGTGTGATACAGAAGAAGGCCAGGGGCACAGTGTTATACAGAAGGGGGCAAAGTGTGATACAGTATGGGACCCAGTGTGATACAGAAGGAGGCCAGGGGCACAGTGTTATACAGAAAGGGACCAGGAGCACAGTGTGATACAGAAGGAGGCCAGGGGCACAGTGTTATACAGAAGGGGGCCAGGAGCACAGTGTGATACAGGAGATGGCCAGGGGCACAATATGATACAGAAGGGGGCCAGAGGCACAGTGTTATACAGAAGGAGGTAAAGTGTGATACAGAATGGGCACAAGACACTGTTGAAATTAAAGAAACTTTTGTAAAGGGGAAGGGTGGTTGTTCATTGTTTTCATGTTCTATATTAATATTTCTTATACTTGAGACTAAGTAAACAAAACAAAAAAATAGTATACATTTTCTGTTTTTTGCATGTGTGTATGTGTGTGGGGTGGGGGGGGGGGCAAACTGAATTTTTGTATCTGGGCCCACAACTCGCTAGTTCCGCCTCTATACCTGCAGATGACTTATTCACTGACTCCAGCATAGGGGGTTTTGTTAAAAGCAGTTCAAGTGGAAAAAGCTGTGTTATTTTGTGGGCTGACTATGCCACTTCTAGTGGCTGGATTCGACTCTCTGCTGGCAGACTACACCCCCTCAATGGTGGCTGGCAATGCCCCCTGCTTTGCGGCAGTGCACACACAATATTTCATGGGCCCCTACCACTGCATTCCTTTGGTGGGCCCTTCATGTTCCAGGCTGACACTGATCAGACCTCATATAAACACATTTTTGAACTACATATAAATGTCAATTATTACAAACAACAATTAGGAATTTTAACAGTGAGAAATACGAAAATCAATTACTTGTATCAAGCACATCTAATACCTTCAAAATACTCTTTTTGCCAGGGAATTGATTAATCCTGTTGTTGTTCTGCAGTGCATTTATTGTCCTATTGGCTGCAAACCATATCAGCCCTGAGGAATCTATGGGCAGCCATGCTACAGTTGGGAGGATCTAGCAGTTTACAATGATGCTTTGGCAAAGCAGAAACATCGCCCAGAATGTCCTCATCATCCACTCTATCGCCAAACAAACGGAAGTCTGAAATTCATTGGAGATGAGAAGCAGCAGAGTCAATGAGAGAAGCACAAAGGAATTCAAAATGCAAATTGATCTACATAGAGCCAACTTTAAAATCAGTGAAAACAGCCAAGACCATCGGGGGCTATTCATTATGATCATTAAAATAACATTTTGTTCATTTGCTGAAGTTTCTCTCTCCTTCTTTTTCAGAAATCTTGATTTCCCATGGGGTGGAGAAATTTAAACAGTTTGCTGTATCATTACCAGATTATGAAAACATACACTTACTTATAGCCTTTTTGAGACTGTGTAAAGTCATTTATCAAACTCTCCAGCTGCTAAATTAAGTTATAAAGAAATAACTTAGTAAGTGATTCTTGTTTAAATCATGGTTTTGATAAATGCATCTTGATGCTGTCCTCTCGGCCCAATAACAATGTCCGGAACTTCCTGCATTAAAGATGGTATTGCAAATTTTTCCTTAACTCTATAGTTTCTTAGTTTTGAGAGGTGAATAAGTTGGATTGCTCAATTATATATATTTGTAGGATTAAATAAAATGGATTAAAGAAAAGCAAGTACTCCCTGGGAAGCTGCTCACTATAACATTGGCACATTGAGCGCAATTTTTATCTGTCCCTCTCACTGACGATTGGAACAGAAAACCTTTTTTCTACTACAGGATTTAAATAGCCGTCTGTAACACAAGAAAGAGAACCTGTTACCTCTTCTGTAACAAGCTATCAATGCATTGTTGTTAATTCACATTTGATAATAACATGATTTCCAGACTTTGTTATAAATTTTAATGCTGCCAAACAACTTCGAAAAAGAGATGGCTGCTGACACATTAAGGTTATTTATAAAAGTGCAAAACTGAGGGCCTGCAGCCTGAATGGCATTTTGTAAATTGAGGCCCATTAAGCCGAACGGCCTTAAACTTATACACATGTTCACCAATCAAGCATTTGCCTATTAAGGGTTAAGTTGTTATATCTGTCCAGCCAATAGAATCCTGTGGGAGTGGTTGGGATGTGTGCCCATATATTCTCATGCAAAGGATGCTGGATCCTCTTCCATCGCAGAAATCCCCTCCCACCCTCCCTTGTGTTTTTAATATGTTTACATTCCTTATGCCAGATTTAGCAGCGTCCAATCATAAGGGACTAGGTCCTGGTACCAGTGGTAGGCCTATGGCCATACACTGTTTGGTTCAGCTTTTAGTTGTTAGATGACGGCAAGTGCTCTCGTCGTTACCAGGTTTACACATAATTAGTAATAAACTGTGACCTATTTAGCCAAAATAGAAGTTGTCGTGTTTTTATTTATTTGATGGTAAGAGATTGTGATTATGCTTGTTGAGAGGTTTTGTGCGTGCAGTAAATAAATCTTTGGTATGAAGTTTATGTGATATCATCCACCTGTTTGTGTGTGGAAGTGTAATTTTCATGCGAAGCACGCATGTTAATGAGTCAAAATGGCAATTTCTGTAGGAAGACACATTTTTTCATGTTATGATGGGAGGAATTGAGCAGTCATGAGGCATTCCCAAGTAAATGTTTGCACTGCTGCCTCACAGCACTGGGGTTACGGGTTCAATTCACACCAGGGCCCTTTTGTCTGGATTTTGTATGTTCTTTACGTGTTTGCGTGGGTTTCCTCCCTGTGCTATGGTTTCCTCCCACACTCCAGAAAAACATACTGGTAGGTTAATTGGTGTCTGACAAAAAATGACCCTAGTGTATTTATATGTGTCTGTATGTGTGTATCTGTGTGGTAGGGAGTTAGACTGTAAGCTCCATGGCACAGTGACTGATGTGACAAATATTTTCTGTTTAGCACTGTATAATATGATTGGGGCTATATAAATAAATGATAATAATTATAATAAGTTCCCTTAAGAGGTGGCGAGGGCTCATTCAACACAGACTATCCCTATGTTTCCAAAGACTGTGAAGGGGGCGAGCACTGTGTAATGCCAAGTAGGCGCAGTTGTAGCGCCCCCTGCGGGGAAAGACAGGGACAGACGCAACATAAAAGAACTTACCTTGAAAACGATGGTCACCTCCAGTCCGCTTCCGATTTCCCAGCTGCGATCCAATCCCAGCAGATCCGCAGCCGCAGCCCCTGTCACCTCCAATCACGTCCCTCTAAGATAGAGACAGAGATTACGGCCGTGCCTACCAGGTAAGGGCTGTCCGAGAATACGGCAAAGAACGAGGACACGGTCAGTCCAAGCTCACTTGCCGCCCCCTCACTTTGTTCTTGCCAAGACGCGGGGGACTACAGGCACTTAAGACCAAGACTAGTCCGAGGACTAATCCCGCCTCAAGTACCTCACACACCTGCCGGTGAGGGCCTAACCAAAAGGGGGAATCGAGCGTGATACTCACCGGGACACTCCCACTTCCGATCCGGTTCCTCTGCGCCTTCCCGACTCCTGCGGATGACAAGAACACACAGCCTCCCTCTACGCTCTCAGTGAGACTAAGATGGCACCCACAAAACTGGACTGACTACAACAGCGACCCGACCCTAACAACGTTCTAATGGTCGGCAACGCAACTAAGTCAAACCACTATGACTAACTAGGTGTGGTGCACTAACGGAACTGCTCACTTACACACTACGGGGAACACCAGCCGGTGTTCACGGACTAAACCGGAGGGCGGTTCCTAACCCCCTCACCCAGGTCGTACCAAGAAGCTGCCTTCTTGCTATGGGGTCACCCACAGACCCTAAGGACAGGTTCTTTAAGCCCGGCTGAGGCTCAGAAGAACAGCACACTAACCCGCGGGCCGACTGCCGCACGGAACAGCCGATCGAACTGAACCACCCGACTGCCTGTACTCGGGTATATCACACGTGTCCCTACGTCCGGAACCACAGGTCCACCTGCACGGAACCGGCCTTGAGGACCCTTGATCAGAACCACGGCCGCCCCTGGAACTGCCTCAAGGTGTGCTGCACTGCCACCAACTCACTCAGCCACCCCCTCTGGGTACCAGTGTGACCCCGGGGACCTAAGGGACAGGAAAACTACGTGTGTTCTCCCCTGACTATGTGTATGCTGGTAACTACACTTGTCCCCACAGCACGGGTTAGCACAGGAAACCACAGGAACAAGAGCCTACCTTTAATGGGGGCCTGACGTCTTGCCCCTGGACACAATTACATAGCACACCCAAAATACTGTAATTCAACAATACCCGCCTCACAGACAGAATACAATATACAGTACTTTGTAAGCTACTTACCAGAGCACACCGCTGTTAGCCAACCAGCCCTTTGCTACAGCACCACAGGAGCCTCCGCTCTACTGTACCTCCTAACTACGTGTGCTCACCTCACACAGGACCGCGCCTACACTCACGAGGCTCCCACGCCTCTACCTCATCACCACCAGGGCCTTGTGCCCTGCTACTTAGGGGTCCTAGCCCCTGCCTGAGGCCTGTGGCCTCCCTGACTGACTGAGGGCCTTGTGCCCTTAATAGCCTACGGGCTACCAGCCCCTAACCAGGCCCTCTGGCCTTCCTATGGCCTCTAGGCCACTAACTACCTAAGGGCCTTGTGCCCTTGTACCTGGGGCTCTCACGCCCCCTGTCTAACTAACAGGGGCTTGTCCCCTTTATCACCAATACTATGGCCTACTGGCCCACTAACTTTATCGGGGCCTAGTGCCCAAGTCCCTGGGCCTTGTGCCCCTAATCCTCTGTGCCAACGGGCCTTGTGCCCGACCGTGGCCCCGGGCCTAGTACCCGAATTTAACGCTGAGTCAACTTACCTGCTCTGCGCAGGAATCTCAGCTTGCCACGCCGTCTTCCGCTTCTTTCTCCGGGTCTTCCAGACCCTCCAGACGGCGGCGCCTCTTCTCCGGTTCGGCGCTGGATCTCCTGTTGCTGCTGGGGCAGGAGCGCTCTCAGCCCTGACAAGGGCTCCCCGCCGGCGATCACTGCTTGATTGTAGTCTTCGGGCGGCAGGGTAGCTCACGGCCCTTACAAGGGCCCCCTGCCGCCGCTGCCGCTGATCCTGTTGCTGGACGTCTTGAAGAGACGTCCTCCCTCTTCTCCGCCGACGGACTTCTGACAAAATGGCGCCACCCGGCGACTTATATAGTCGCCGGCGTGACGTCATCAGCCGGCGCGAGCGCTGATTGGCTCGTGTCGGCGCCAATCTTTTGAATGGCCGGGCGCGAGCCGCGATTGGCTCGCGCATCCGGCCGCTGATTGGCCAGCGGGGAAAGATGAGCCTTGATTGGCTCATCCTTCCCCCGCGCACAGGACCTGCAGGAAAGAAGCCATACTCACCGCCGCTGGATCGATGGACGGGTGAGTAACCTTCTTTCTTCACCCGCTTGCAGGGCTCAGCTACCAGGGGACTCTTCACCCCCTTCACGGGCACCAGGCACATCTTCAGCCCCTCCAGGGGCATATCGATGGCGGGCACCTTCGCCCACTTCTCGGGCACCATCTCCACACAGTTAAGCACATGGAGAAGCTTTGTTGGTCTGCAGGTTTTGTAATTTGTAAATGACCCTTAGTGTCAGGCTAATACTTACTATAAATCTGAGATTAATTTGAGCATTAGATTGCTAATTATATTAAATTATATTTTTTATATGAGTACTAACACTGGGGAGCACTTAGTATTTTTATTGTTTGACAACAATTTCCAGATGATGAGTTGTTTAATGTACAACAATTTCCAGATGATGAGTTGTTTAATGTAACAGTAATATACGCTCAAATGTTTTCTCTTATTCTTTTACTGTATTGTATAAACCTGGAACCTGATTACAGTGGTAAGAATGATGACCAGTCACCTGCAGTGAAATCTGTGACCAGTAGGTTGGTCCATTGTGACCATAGAAGGGTACCACCTGCCTTTCAGCCCCATCTTGCATTTTGCCATTAGAAATAGTAAGAGACTGTTCTGTCTGAAAGTGAGAACTAACTGGACCTTAAAGCGGTTGTCCAATTTAGAACAAAACTCTTAATACATCCTGCGCCCCTGTTTAGCAAATAGGTGGTACCTTGCTTAAGAGACCTCTTATCTGATTCCAGGATACGGATTGCACTGAATCTCACACAGCTAGAAGACACATTATACCCAGTACTTTTCTAAGAGTTCCATAAACCAATGAACCAAAGGCGGTCTAGTACTGACCTATGAGCCCAGTGATAGACAGGAGGAGTTGGGGGCTATTTATGCTATGTAGATTGTCAAGATTTTTAATAAATGTATCACGTTGTCAATTGGAGATTGTGTGGACAATTCTGTCTGGTTCCTCTCAACATTCCATTTGGAAAAATCCGTACAAAGTAAGACACCCCGATCTCACAAACTCTGTTCATTTTCCAGTAGGCCACTCCCCTTATACCTGGTCTGCGAAATTCATTGGACACATACTTTCTTTTGATATGTGCCTGTCAGGATGGTACCTGCAGCCCTAGAGCATACTTGGAGTATAGTAGGCTATATCTCTCTATTCCATCTATATCATAACAATATATTGTTTTACCTAGAGAAATACTTTGTATTTATACTAACACTTTGCTGAAAATCTTGTATGATTCATTTAGTTAGAGGTGTCACAGCACATAGTTTTGCTTGTTATGTTAAACAGCAGCGTGGGACCCTCTGACAATGTAAAGCTCTCTTAGTGAAACTGGCCGCTGTATAAAGGGCTGGGTTGTGTAATGTAATATTACAAATATGTCCGATCAGGAGGAAGACAGCTAAAACAATAAAAATTAGCAGGGCGGCTGCTGATGGATGCTTTAGAAACAGGAAACAAGGTCCCAGAGGATCCAACACTCTAGGCGCCTACAGGAAAAATGGGATTTTGGGAGGAACTGTTTATATATTTTCCCAAAACTATCTAAAAGTGAAAAGTGAAGAAAACCAAGAAAGGGTGGTCAGGGGGAACCATTGCTAGGCCAAACAATAGCTATTTAATGCAAGAGATATTTCATTGTAAATAGTATTTGATATATTTATAATTTATATACATTTGCTCTTTATGTGCATTTTTTTAGGGAAAAAATATACAATTCAAGATCTCATTAATTTCAGTATAGCATACCAAAAACAAACAGTACAAAGTCTGAATTGAAATACATTCAGGGGTAAATGTATTAAGCAGCGAATCCATTAAAATGCTGATATTCGGTGAGAATTGCTGTTTTAAATATGGCCATCACAATCAATAACAGCAATTTGATGGATCCAATGCTCAATATATTTACTCCTCAGTGTCTGTTGAACCTGTAACATTGATATACTGTATACATACAGTATAAATGTTTATGCATAACAGTATAAACATATTAGAATAGAACACGGTTTTGTACTTTATAGAAATGGGTAACGGAGGGAGGAGGAAGGGATATCTGTAGAAGTAGTACAAAATGTAAAGTTCTTAGCTTGCTCTCTGGAAGACATATGTCACATCCATTGTAATAGAAAGTTAAATACCCTCTTAGGCCTAAATCAATCTAACCACTAACTTATTACATAAGGTTCTTATACCATGTCAACCTCTGAACATCCAGCCAATAATACCAAATTATAACAACAATAAGGCACCAGTTTTCACAACAATGTGAGTACACTCTTCCTTAACATGGATGTTCTCTACTTGCTTAAACCAATCTTGAATGGATAATATATTGTTGGTTTCTGATAACTTGGATGTTTTGCCGCAAGAACAGATGTCAGAGACTTGAGCATTTGCATGACTCTATAGGAAAACATATGTCCTATAAGAGACATATAATTGGACTCCTACTAATCGGTAATCACCATCACACTTAAAGCATATCTTGATACTCTTTAAACCAATGGTTCCCAAACTTTGTTAGCTTGCGACACCCTTAGGGTCTACATCATTTTTTCAAGGCACCCTGCCAAAATAATTATCGAACAGTCCCGTTTTATAAGTAGTTTGATCAAAATAACATAATAAGTATTTAGATCAGGACAGAAATACTTATTAAGTTGTTTGCAAAAATAATACACATAAAGGCAAAAGAATATTTTAATATATTTTTTTCAATTATATATCTGTCAAAGAATCATTAAGAGGAATAAGATTAAACAAAATAAAACAACAATATGTACAAAAATCATCACACTGTGTCACTTCACCATTACACTGTGCCCCTTCATCATCACACTGCCCCTTCACCATTACACTCTACCCCTGCATGCTCACACTACGCCCCTTCATTCTCACACTCTGCCCCTTCATGCTCACACTGTGCCCATTCACTATTACACTGTCACTTCATGCTCACAATGCCCCTTTACCATTACACTGTGCCCCTTCATTCTCACACTGCCCTTCACCATTACACTGTGCCCCTTCATGCTCACACTGTGCCCCTCCTGAGAGACACTGCTGGGGTGTATACTATTGTTGTTAATATATTTGATTTGTGTGTGGGACATAAGGTCCTTCACATTTGAGAGAGGGTCTACGTGAAATGTGTAGTAAGTGCTGGACAGGCAAGGTTTTCATTTGTGTTTGTTTACTTTGTTCAGCTGAATGTGCTAATAAAACTGGTTGAGGATAGTTACACCAAAAACCCTGTATTAAGTAACTTATTGCTGCTGTTCGTCGCCATCTTCACCCAGGAGATGGTACCTATTCCCCTCACATGGTCACACTATCTGATAGTCTGAAACCATCTTTGTAAATTGACAATAGTAGTTTCTATAGCCTTGGAGTGAACCTGAAGTCAAGATACAATATTTTTTTCAACCAAGCTCAGATTTAGTATACAAGTTACCAGGGGAAAAACTAGGGGGCACAGTGGCCCTTACTGGCATGCCTAATACAAGGACAACATAGGATAAACTATTTTAGTTTCCCCTCATATTATTAGTCACACTTTTTATGGTCAGCGGATCCTTTCATGGGTTTATCTAGTTTGACGCCATCTACTGGGAGGCGCGTAGTCTAACAACCCGAAAGAATTTCACCACTGACCCCCGGAAGGGAATATGGGTTTGATTGCTTTCTTTCCGCAGGTCGCGGTTCTTCAAGTAGGTGCTAAGTGAAACCCAGTGGAGAAATAACAGAAGAGAGGATATAAATTGGTAGTGGTGTGCAGAATACACAAAGGAGCTGATAAGCCTAGAAGCACAATGACAGGAGTACAGGGTGCAATAGTATGTGGCTGGTAGATGCTGAGGTCCAGGGATGCTGGCAGCAGGGGAGCTGGACCAGTACATAGCAACTGGTAGCAGTAGAATTGCAGGGAGCCAAAGAAAACACGTCCACACAAGGCAGTGGTGCACGCAGGGGGGGGTTTCTGGATCTCCAGAACCCCCCCCCTCCGCTAACTAAGTGCCCACCATAGTGGCACTGTCCTATACAGCACCGTCACGGACGCTTCTTTGACAGCGCCGCGGCTGCTGTATAGGACAGCGCTGCCGAAACGAAGCTGCTGCGCTTTTATTGGGGGTCAGGGGGGGAACATACTTCTTCAGTTTGAATATAGTCAAGCATGTACACCATAAAAAACCTTTTCTACACACAATTTATACAATTCAACTGAATAGTGGGCCACTATAGCTAGTTCTCCTGGTCAATCAAACATTAGCCTGTCACTGATTTCAACTCTAAATAGTAAAGTTACCAAAACAAGCCGGAAACACTTGCCACCTGGGCTTAATATTTGAATGGTGAATGTGAGCAATCTTTACACTTTTTAAGTGTCTTTGATAAACCTACATCTTTCTATATACACTCAGGATGTACTTGGCAACACAATGTGTTTGTCACTGATACAAAATACTTTGCATAATACATAGTGGAAATTCTGATTCCCGACCACCTGCTGGAACACAAACATATCCACCCTTTAATATCAAGCCTGCTCAGAGTCCACTTATGACATCCGGTCATTGCTTAACATATGCTGCAGCTGCAGTCATATCAAATCCCTCAGCCATAAAGCATAGTGTGTAAATCATTCAGCAAACTAATACATAATGTGCTCTATCCTTTCACTTGTTCCAGGTTCAGTGGACCAGGTCGAAGATGCTCAGTTCTGAATCTCAACAGCCTAGAATTTATGTATATAGGTTACTAAGCTCAGGAGCACAAGGTGTATGTATGATCAGATTTACATTTATGAAGCTGAAAAAGTGTAATAAAACATGGTCTGTTAGGAGCAGTTTGGAAGTAGAGTTTGCCAAATTACTGTTTTAAGTCGTTTATGAAATTTAGGTTTCTGCATTTATAGCAATATTTTTCCACGTCATTGTTTCAGATAACAATTCCCAAAGCAAGAAATTCTAAGAAAACGCTGACTCTGTTGCTTTTCTTTCAAAGGTAAGTACAGAAAAGTAAACGAGACTCAAAAATTCCCAACACAGCATGTGATAAGATTGTCATTTGTTGCAAAAAGGGAATATGGTGGATTTATTGGGGGTACTATGATTGGTGGGTAGTGGGCGGAGGTGAGAATCATTTTGTATTGCTGTATATCGCAGCGATGCAAAAAAGCAAGCCCTGGTGAACCCCCATCTAAACTAACTAAAAACTATTTCTTCACTGAGAGCCTAACAGTGCCAGCGAATGGAAGAACTGACCCCTGTGTAGCTACTACGCATGATTGGCTAAGGTTGCACATGCACATATCAATGGGATCCAGTGCTGGACGAAGAGAGGCTTCTCAGGCAATGATGGAGCCCATAGGACTCCTTTGACAAGCTAAGCTAACGCCATCTTGGCATGGTCTTAGTTTTAAAGGCTGGCAGAGAAAAGCAAAGCTTTTCACCTCTTGTTAATGTCGATCACTTTGCAGTCTGCCGTAAGGGGGTCAAAGCAACATTTCAAAGTCCACCCTACCAATTTAGGACTGTATGTTGATTAGCTTTGTGACTGTTGATTAGTGTATGTAGATAACATCTCACCTTGACCTCTAGTGATGTGCCCCCTCCTGTATTTAGCTCATAAGGTATCAGTGCACACAAGGTATCAGTGCAATAACACGTCTATGAGGCCCTCCATTTACTGGACTTGCAGGCTGCTGAATCTCTAAACAAGGCAAGATGCTCTGAAGATTGTCCTGTTTAGAAGCTGGACACCCTGTGGCCACAGACTCCGCAGGACAATGGATCAGGACATAATCCGTCCGCTATCTCTCTTCTTCACTCAAGATCCTGGACATCCTGATACGTTCTCAAAGGCCCACTCACACTGCTCTCCTCTATCACCACACTGCACTGCCCTTCAGCTCTTTTGCTACGCATCTCCTCTACTCTGCTCCTGTACTTCTGGGAACTCAGAGGATGAGCTCCTACTTTGCTTTCTTCCGGAAGGACACTGCATATTGAGCGATGTAGTCCCTGCAGTACAGGGTGAGGCAGTGCTGTCCCGGAAGTCCAACCTCTACTTATCTGCTTGTCGGTCCTGGGACTGCAGTTCCTCCTGTCAGGTAAACAGTGGGCGGTTACATACATCTTAAATTAATCATGTGTAACAAGGGTACTGCCGTTTAGGAGACCTGCTAATGTTGCCATGTCAACCAGACACAGAGACAGGGATGAACACTAGAAATGTTCACTGACCCCCGTGTTCTGGTTTTGGTTTTGGTTTTGGATCTGGATTAACTTTGTGCTTTGGTTTTGGCAAAACCGCCCTTGCGTGTTTTGGTTTTGGATCCCAATTTTTTTCTAAAATCCCTAATTTTTTTTGCTAAAATCACATATTCTTGCTTTTTTCCCCTACATTATTATTAACCTCAATAACACTAATTTCAAGTCATTTGCAGTCAATTTTGACCACCTCACAGGTCACAATATTGTTTTCATACACTTTCAAACAAAGACTACAGCGACCTGGCTGGATGCTAAGTGACAGAGCAATAACTCAAACACACGGCAGTTCATAGCACATCTAGGAAACATTGGCACACAGCAGTGGCAGAAAAGAAAAGTGGTGCAAGATGGAATTGTCCTTGGGTCATGAAATCAGTTATGGTTCATTTGATGGCTCCACCTGTTCCTTGGATAACTGTGATAATTCTACAGCTAATACATGGCGACGAGTGCTGATCACCCCCCGGGATGCATGCTTTTATCAGCCCCAGACCAATCCAGGGTGCACTAAAAATAGCCATTGTAATTCACAGCAAAAAGCAAGTTCATCACTGAGCTAGGAATTCCCCAAAAATTATAATATGGTCCGGTACCTTTGACGTAACGTGCAAATTACAAACACTTTGTGCAATACTGATGAAACAGCAGCAAAGTGGAAGGTAATACATATACACATCTATTTAGACATCCATGCTTACATTACTTCTGCAAGCAACGTTGTTCTTTGTTAATAAAACTGTTGTCTTTATACCATTCAAAAAAAATTAAAATAATCCTCCACCATTCTTTGGATGTTGATAATTGATAGTAGGATCTGGTGGAGTTACAGCAGAGGTGTCACTAATTCTGGACAATTCTTTTACAGTAGACAAGACCAGATATCAAAATGTTGTGCTGAGTCATCTGCATCATCAATTGGTGTCTAAGATTTTTGCAAAGCACACAACAGTATATAGCACATGTAGGTAACATTGGTACACAGCGGTAGCTGAAAGGAAAAGTGGTGCAAGGTGAAATTGTCCTTGTGCCCTTCCACCCACTCTTATGTTGGATCTTAAAAAGTGTCAGGCCATAGGCCTATGGATACTGAAGTGGAGCAAACACTAACCGGTATTAGCGCTACTGGTCTAACAGGCACGGAGTCTAACGTGCCGCTGGTGTTCACCAGGGACCCCCGCAAGGAGGTTTGGACTTCGCTGCACAGGGCACGCAGGTCGCGGTCCTATTAGCCAGTCACCAGTGTAGTGTAGAAGGATCAGACGGTCCGGGTCACAGCAATCGGGAATATCAGGTACAGAGGGTAATCCAAAGGAATAGTCGCCAAGCCGAAGTCACAGAACAGTATGGGTCACACAGAAGAATGGAATGGTCGCCAAGCCGGGGTCACAACAGGTAATCAAGAAGCAAGAAGGCGAGGAGCATGGAGATTGGCCTCCGAGACCCAGGATCTCTCCTCAGGACTGTAGCCCTTCCAGTGTACCATATACTGAGGTTTGCGTTGGAAGAAACGTCTCTTCAGAATCCTCTCAATTTCGAATTCATCACCTAAAGATTTCTTGACAGGTGGAGGGAGAACAGGTTCCTTGAAGAATTTGTTGAGAATTAGAGGTTTCAGTAATGAAATATGAAATGAGTTATGAATTTTGAGGGACGGAGGTAATGAAAGCTTGTAAGAAACAGGATTGATGATTTGTGATATGGCAAAAGGATCAATAAACTTAGGAGCCAATTTCATGGATGGAACTTGAAGTCGAAGGTTGCGCGTAGACAACCAAACACGGTCTCCCACCTTCAAGACTGAAGAATCTCTCCTATGATGATCAGCCGCTCTCTTCTGTCTTTGTACTAAAGTAGAAAGTGCTGCTTTAGACTGAGTCCAAATTTGAGAAAGGTCATGGATGAGAGTGTCGGCCGCTGGGACTAGTGAAGCGGGAGCTTCGGATAAGAGAGTAGGAGTGGGATGTCTGCCATAGATAATGAGGAATGGTGATTGACCTGAGGAGGAATGTAGAAGATTGTTGTGGGCGAATTCGACCCAATACAGAAGCTCACTCCAGGAGGTTTGATGATCAGAAGCAAAGCACCGCAAGAAACATTCTAAGTCCTGATTCACTCGTTCTGTTTGTCCATTTGTCTGAGGGTGGTATCCCGAGGAGAATTTGAGACTGACTCCAATCTTAGAACAAAAGGCTCTCCAGAACCTAGCGACAAATTGTACACCCCGATCAGAGATGATCTCCTGAGGACATCCATGGAGACGGAAGATATTCTTTAAAAACAGATCTGCGAGTTTAGGAGCTGAAGGGAGATCTTTACAAGGAGTGAAGTGAGACATCTTTGAAAAGCGGTCTACCATGACCCAGATGGTATTGTAGCCGTTGCTCAAAGGGTGATGAAGTCCATCGTGATGCTGGTCCAGGGAGAATCAGGAATAGGAAGAGGAAGGAGAAGACCAGAAGGACTTTGTCTTGGAATTTTTTGGCGGGCACAAACAGAGCATGCAGATACGAATCTATGGACATCCGAAGCAAGTTTAGGCCACCAGTAGTATCTGGAAAGGAATTTCTTCGTCCTCTTGTAACCGGCATGACCAGCAAATTTGGACTCGTGTGCCCAACATAGTAATTTAGGGCGGAGGTGTGGTTCCACAAACGAGCACCCCGGAGGGGGAGAGGTTGCTGAGGAATTGGTAATGGCCATTACTTGTATCGGATTTAGAATCATCTTGTTGTCTGGACAGGCGAGAGCATCCGTATTATCAAAGGACCTGGAAAGTGCATCGGCCTTAGAGTTCTTGGAACCGGGATGGAAAGTAAGGATAAGTTGAAATCTGGAAAAGAAGAGAGACCAGCGAGCCTGACGGGGGTTAAGACATTGTGCCTCCTGGAGGTAAGTAAGATTCTTGTGGTCTGTCATCACCGTGACAGGATGTAAGGCACCCTCCAGCAAGTGGCGCCACTCCTCAAGAGCAATCTTGATGGCCAAAAATTCCTTGTCACCGATTCCATAATTTAGTTCACCCCCGGAAAAATTTTTAGACAAAAATCCACAGGTGTCCAAGATACCCGAAGAAGATCTCTGGGACAGTACAGCTCCAATTTCTACCGAAGAAGCGTCCACCTCAAGAAAAATGGTCTCCCCTGGTCAGGCTGTTTGAGTATAGGGGCCGAAAGGAATGCTTCCTTAAGAGTCTTAAAAGCCAGTATAGCTTCGAGAGGCCACGGTTTGCAGCAGGCACCTTTGCGGGTTAAAGCTGTGATGGGACAAATGATGGACGAAAAACCTTTAATAAACTGACGGTAATAGTTGGCAAACCTGATGAAGCGTTGTGTAGCCTTGAGGCCAGTTGGTAATGGCCAGTTGATAATGGCCTCTACTTTTTTGGGATCCATTTGAAGGCCGGTGCCGGAAACTATGTAACCCAGAAATGGAACTTGTGAACATTCAAAAAGACATTTCTCCAGTTTACAATATAAGGAATATCTTCTGAGACGGGAAAGAACAGTCTTAACATGAAGACGATGAGAAGATATATCAGATGAGAATATTAAAATATAGTCCAGGTAGACAATCACGAACTGATACAGAAGATCCCTGAAGATCTCGTTGACAAAATCTTGAAAAACTGCTGGAGCATTGCAAAGTCCAAAAGGCATCACTAGGTACTCATAGTGCCCGTCACGGGTGTTAAATGCCATTTTGCACTCGTCGCCTCTCCGAATGCGTATCAAGTTGTAGGCTCCTCTGAGATCTAATTTGGAGAAGATCTTGGCCCCTCTGATCCGATCGAACAGTTCTGTAATTAAGGGGAGAGGATAACGATTCTTGATGGTGATGGCATTAAGACGGCGGTAGTCTATGTAAGGTCTTAATGAACCGTCTTTCTTCTTTACAAAAAAGAATCCAGCTCCTGCGGGCGAAGTGGACTTTCTGATAAATCCTCTTTGAAGGTTTTCTGAGATATACAAGGACATTGCCTTCGTCTCGGGAAGAGCCAGTGTATAGACTCTACCCTTGGGAATAGTTTTGTCAGGAACCAGTTCAATGGGACAATCCCATGTCCGATGTGGCGGGAGACTCTCTGCAGCAGTCTTGCTGTAGACATCAATGAAGTTCAAGTACGGCTCTGGTAGTTTGACCTGGTAGTCCAGAGAGAGGCAAGGAAGGCGGTTGGGAGGAAGTACTTTTCGAGAGACATCGGTTGAAACATGAAGGACCCCAGGAGGTTACTTGAGCGTGAACCCAGTCGAATTGTGGTGAATGTATTCTGAGCCATGGTAGCCCTAAGATGATGAGTTAACGGACTGCGGAATGACCAGGAACTGAATCCCCTCTTGTTGAAGAACCCCTACCTGCAACTGAACTGGAGCGGTGATGTAGGTGATGGAACCGTTGCTGACACGGTTACCGTCAACTGCAGTAAGAACCAATGGTTGCGGCAATGGAGAGCAGGGTATGTGAAGCTTGGACACCAGAGTGGCGGAAATGAAGTTCCCTGCAGATCCAGAATCCACAAATGCAGAACAATCTAGGGAAGCATCCGAAAACTTGAGGGTGACTGGCATCAGAAAACTGTTATCTTTCGAAGGAGAGGGAGAATGGAGACAGGAACCTAGAACAACCTCCCTGGTGTTGCCTAGGCGGTGGAGTTTTCCGGCTTCTTTGGACAAGAAGACAACAGATGACTGGATTCTCCGCAGTATAGACACAAACGGTTCTTAATCCGACATTCCCTTTCATTCCGAGACAAATGAGAGCGTCCAATTTGCATCGGCTCTTCGGCTGGAAGAACTGGAGATTGAAAGCAGGGAGCCAGACGCACAGTACGGCGACCCTGGGTCTTCTCCGTAGAACGCTCTTGATGGCGAATGTCTACCTTGATACTCAGAGAGACCAAATCGTCAAGCTTGGAAGGAAGATCTTGGGAAGCCAGAGCGTCCTTGATAGGGTCAGACAACCCTTGCCAATAGGTAGCCGTTAGAGCCTCATTGTCACGGGCACTAGGAGTCTTTACCCAGGGATCACCAGGTGATAGGCTTACCAGAGCAGTATAGATGGTAATATGGTACTCTGGTAGTAGGGTGATCACGGAACAGGAAATAGTAGATGATAGAGATGCTCAGGAAAGTCTATGACTAGCAGCACTGGTAATATGGATGTAGAAATACACGAGGAACTGTATGGACAAAGGACACGTGAGGGTAGTCAGTGGTCTGCGGTAGCAAGTTGTACCACTGCTATAGTGAGGAGGAATGTCCAACAGAAACGAGGAGGTGATGAGAGTCAGCGGTCTGCGGATAGCAAGTTGTACCGCTGTCTGAGTGAAGGAATGAAATCCAAGTGGAGGTATCCGGGGAGTCAGTGGTCTGCGTTAGCAAGTTGTACCACTGCTATGTGAGAGGATACTGGAACAGGTGACACAGGAAACAGGGATCAGTGGTCTGCCTCTAGCAAGTTGTACCACTGAATATATATGTGAGGAGGAGCACGGGGAGAGACTGCAATACAGGGGATACATGGGCACCTTAAACTTGATCCACAATAACATGCACAATATATTAATGACTGAACAGCACTGCAATAATAGAAAGTCACTTGAGGTAATCCGGCACAAGATAACACAGTCAATGATGGCAATAGTCTCAGCAGATAGTAAACTCCAGAGGAGAACAAACTCAGTCCAGCAAGATATGCAATACACCAGCACAGTCAATGAGAAGTATGCATACCGTGGTTCAGAAGCAGGCTGTCAGACAGGAGTGCAGAGATACCTGAACGGCTGGAGGCCGGCAGGATGCGAAGTCCCTGGAGGGGTGAAGCGGTAATCAAGTAGGTGCAGCGCACAGGTAGTTAGACCAGCAGGGGAACAAATACTCAGGAAGCAGTAGTATGTAGGACTGGACTCCTGGAGGACCCTGAAGAGTAGCGATGATCTAGATGAGATGAAAACAGTGAGGCGCAGATCCGATGCAGACTGGCGAGTAGAGACCAGCGGGAACACGAAGAAGCACGGAGAGCGGGTCAGCTGTTGAAGGACGAGTAGAACTGAGAAGTAGCAGCAGCAGGACTCTGCAGATACACGGAGGTAGCGGATAGCAACCAGCAGGTGCAGCAACGATGAAACACGGGAGAGCAGAGCTGAGCTGGAACTGTTGAGCACGGAGAGTAGCGGATAGGAATCAGCTGTAGCAGTCTCGAGGAAACACGGGAGAGATGAGATGAGCTGAAGACTGAAGCGCACGGAGGCAGCGGATAGGAATCAGCCAAACAGTCACGATGAAACACAGGCGAGTTGAAGTAGATTGAAGACTGTAGTGCACGGAGGCAGCGGATAGGAATCAGCTAACAGTCATGATGGCACACAGGTGAGTTGAAGTAGATTGAAGACTGTAGTGCACGGAGGCAGCGGATAGGAATCAGCTAACAGTCACGATGATACATAGCAGAGTTGAAGTGGCTTGAAGACTGTAGTGCACGGAGGCAGCGGATAGGAATCAGCTAACAGTCACGATGATACACAACAGAGTTGAAGTGGCTTGAAGACTGTAGTGCACGGAGGCAGCGGATAGGAATCAGCTAACAGTCACGATGATACACAGGAGGGTTGAAGTGGTTAGGAAACCACAGGAGTAGAAGTGGTCTGGAAACCACAGGAGTAGAAGTGGTCTGGAAACCACAGGGGTAGAAGTGGTTTGGAAACCACAGGAATCAGCAGCGCTGAATACACGAGGAAACACAGGAACACCTTCAGAGGCTCATGGGGAATGAGACTCCAAGATCAGGCAACGTGGTATTGACCACAAGTGCTTAATATAGGGAGTGTTGCCTGATCTGCCAATTAAGTTAAAGGAACAGGTACTGAAGGGTTTGAAAGGGCTGCGCATGCGCAGACCCTCAGGATGGAGGACGACCACGGTTCCTAAATATACGGGAAGAAGCACTCACAGTCCGGTGAGTGACAGTACCCCCCCTTTTAAAGGTGGGCACAGAACGCCTGGAACCGGGCTTGTCCGGATTTTTGGAATAAAACTTCTTAAGAAGAGCTGGGGCGTTGAGATCTTCAGCTTTGATCCATGAACGCTCCTCAGGACCAAAGCCCTTCCAATGAACGAGGAAACGGAGAACTCCTCGCGAAATTTTTGCGTCCAATACCTGAGTAATCTCGAAATCTTCCTCCTGATGAACTTGAACTGGCTGAGGTGCTGAAGGAGGAGTCGAGAAACGGTTGATGATGAGAGGTTTGAGCAAGGACACATGGAAGGCATTGGAAATACGAAGATTCTTAGGAAGTAGAAGTTTGACACAAACTGGATTTATTACTTGAATGATCCTATATGGACCAATAAAACGAGGAGCGAATTTCATAGATGGGACCTTCAAACGAATATTTTTGGTAGATAACCAGACACGATCTCCAATTTTTAGTGGTGGAATAGCCCGCCTCTTCTTATCTGCGAAAGACTTATATTTGTCAGATGTCTTCTTTAAACAGGTTTTGACCTGAGACCAGATGTTTTTGAAGGTCTGACAAACAGTCTCTACAGCAGGAACTTGGGTGGGAGGGAGGGCAGGAAATTCCGGAAAAGACGGATGGTGACCGTAAACCACAAAGAATGGAGTTTTGGACGATGACTCATGGTACATGTTGTTATGGGCGAATTCAGCCCAAGGAAGCAATTCTACCCAGTTGTCTTGATTGGCTGATGAGAACATCCTTATAAAGGTCTCGAGATCTTGATTGACCCGTTCAGTTTGTCCGTTTGATTGCGGATGGTAAGAAGATGAGAGTGCTAATCGTATGCCCAAGGTTTTACAAAGGGCCCGCCAGAATCTGGAAACGAATTGTACTCCTCTATCTGACACAATCTCGGACGGACATCCATGGATACGAAAGATTTCTTTAACGAAATGTTCAGCCAGAGTAGACGAGGAAGGCAAACCAGACAAAGGGACAAAATGAGCCATCTTCGAAAATCTGTCTACCACTACCCAAATAGTATTACAATTTTTACTAGATGGCAGATCAGTAACAAAGTCCATACTAATATGGGTCCAGGGCTTGACCGGAATGGGTAGTGGTCGCAGCAACCCCGCTGGAGTTCTGCGGGAGGATTTGAACTGAGAACACGATTCACAGGAAGCAACAAACTCTTTGACGTCTCTCCTCATCGAGGGCCACCAGTAACTTCGAGAGAGAATCTCAAAGGTCTTGCGTTCACCAGCATGTCCAGAAAAACGAGAAGAATGGAACCACGAAAGGATTTTCCTCCTCAGAGTAGGAGGCACGAGGGTCTTCCCAAATGGTAGCACTTTGGTGGACGAAGCAGCCAGCGAGATACATTTGGGGTCTAATATAGAATGGTTGGAAACCTCTTCAACGTCAGAGGACGTCACAAAAGCTTGAGATAGAGCGTCAGCTTTCTTGTTCTTGGCAGCTGGTTTGAAGGTTATGATTAATTCGAAACGGGAAAAGAAAAGAGACCATCTTGCTTGACGAGGGTTCAAGCATTGGGCAGACTGTAGATATGACAGGTTCTTCTGATCTGTGAAAATCGTCACCGGATGACGAGCTCCTTCCAATAAGTATCTCCACTGCTCTAATGCAACTTTGATAGCCAGCAACTCCTTGTCCCCGATCGTGTAATTTTTCTCTGCAGGCAGGAGACCCCGAGAGTAAAAGGCACAAGGATGGAATTTTTGTTGGTCCGAGCGTTGGGAGAGAATGGCTCCTAAGCCCACATTAGAGGCATCTACTTCTAGGAAGAAGGGAAGTGTCACATCAGGCTGTCGAAGAATGGGAGCAGAGGAGAAGGACTCTTTAAGAATTTGAAAGGCTTGGAGGGCCTCGGATGACCATTGCTTAGTATTGGCCCCTTTACGAGTCAGGGCCACAATAGGAGATGCAATGGACGAGAAGTCTTGAATGAAGCGTCTATAGTAATTGGCGAAACCTAAAAAACGCTGGATAGCACGAAGAGTAGTTGGCTGGGGCCAATGTAATACAGCATTCACCTTGTCTGGATCCATCTTCAGGCCAACTCCGGAAACAATATACCCCAAAAATGGAATCTGGGGCAACTCGAATGAACATTTTTCTAGTTTACAGAATAATGAATTTTCCCGGAGTCTGGAAAGGACCTCTGCCACATGTTGGTGATGAGAAGGCAGGTCCTGTGAAAAGATCAATATGTCGTCCAGGTAGACAACGACACATACATATAATAAGTCCCGAAAGATCTCATTAACGAAGCCTTGGAAAACAGCGGGGGCATTGCACAACCCGAAAGGCATTACTAGATATTCATAATGCCCATCTCTGGTGTTGAACGCTGTCTTCCATTCGTCACCGGGACGGATTCTAATTAAATTATAGGCACCACGAAGATCCAACTTGGTAAAGATCCGAGCTCCCTTGATGCGATCAAATAACTCAGTGATCAACGGAATGGGATACCGATTCTTAATAGTAATGGCATTGAGTCCACGAAAATCCATGCAGGGGCGTAGTGATCCATCCTTCTTTTTTACGAAGAAGAATCCGGCTCCAGCGGGAGAGGTGGAAGGTCGAATGAACCCTCGCTGGAGATTCTCCTGGATGTACTCAGATGTGGCTTGAGTTTCAGGTAACGAAAGTGGATAGACACGACCCCTAGGAGGAGTCTTGCCAGGTAGAAGATCGATCGGACAATCCCAAGAACGATGAGGAGGAAGACGTTCAGACTGAGCTTTATCAAAAACATCGGCAAATGAAGCATACTGAGGAGGGAGTCCCGGTGAGGAAGATGAGATGGAAGATTGCTGTACTTTAAGAGGAATGACTTGAGAAAGACAACGATGATGACATTCAGCTCCCCAAGACGTAACTTGAGGAGTGCGCCAGTCAATCTGGGGAGAATGACATTGAAGCCATGGAAGGCCTAAGACAATCGGACTTGTCGTAACTGGAAGAATTAAAAACGAGATCTCTTCATGGTGTAGCACACCAATCTGAAGTGTTACTGGAGACGTACTCTGAGTGATGAGACCATTGATGAGACGTGATCCATCTATAGCAGTCACAGTAATCTGTGTTTTCAAAGTAATCACTGGTAGGGACCATTGATTCACTAGGGATTTAGAAATGAAATTTCCTGCTGCTCCAGAATCAATCAGTGCCTGAGACTCAAAGGATTTGGTAGCAAAGGAAATCGTAACATCAAAAGCGCAGACTTTTAATTTCATAGAAGATGGAGAGGACTCCAGGGACCCTAACTTCACCTCTCCAGAACTAGTTAGGGCCTGGCATTTCCCGATTTCTTAGGGCAAGAACTGAGCATATGTGTGGAATCAGCACAATAGATACAAAGTCTATTCTTTACTCTTCGTTTCCTCTCTTCTAAAGATAATTTGGAACGTCCTATCTCCATGGGAATCACGGAAGGTGAAGCTGGACGAAACTGAGGGGTTGAGCGAAGAGGTGCTTTAACTGAAGTTGTTTTCTCAGATTCTCTTTCACGAAACCTCATGTCTACACGATGGCAAAGAGAGATCAAATCTTCTAGTGACGAAGGAAGCTCTTGGGTAGTCAGTGCATCTTTAATTTTATCGGAGAGCCCCTGCCAGAAGGCGGCAATTAATGCTTCAGTGTTCCACTGAAGTTCAGAGGCTAATATCCTAAATTGAATGACGTACTGGCCTACTGTATGAGAACCTTGACGTAAACGAAGAATGCTGGAAGCAGCGGAGGTCACACGACCTGGTTCATCGAACACACTTCGGAACATAGAAATGAATTTGGCACTATCTTGTAATACAGGATCGTTTCTCTCCCACAGAGGGGAGGCCCAAGCCAGAGCTTGTCCAGAAAACAATGAGATAAGATAGGCCACTCTGGAACGGTGGGTAGAAAAATTTTGAGGTTGGAGCTCAAAATGAACTGAGCATTGGTTAAGGAAACCCCTACAAGTTTTGGGGTCTCCATCGTACTTTGACGGAGTAGGCAGGTGAAGCGTCGGAGCTGTAGACACCTGGGATGGCACTGGGGAAATGGAGGAAAGCACAGGAGCTCCAACATTAGCTGTAACAGGCTGTCCAGATGGTCCTTGGGAGGCTAACGACTGGTAGCATTGATGTAACAGCTGTTGGCGAGCATCCGTTGCTCCACACGGGTGACCAGATGCTGCAGCATCTCTTTGGCTGTAGGTTCCGTATCTGGGTCTGTCATGGCCTGATCTTACTGTCACGGGCACTAGGAGTCTTTACCCAGGGATCACCAGGTGATAGGCTTACCAGAGCAGTATAGATGGTAATATGGTACTCTGGTAGCAGGGTGATCACGGAACAGGAAATAGTAGATGATAGAGATGCTCAGGAAAGTCTATGACTAGCAGCACTGGTAATATGGATGTAGTAATACACTAGGAACTGTATGGACAAAGGACACGTGAGGGTAGTCAGTGGTCTGCGGTAGCAAGTTGTACCACTGCTATAGTGAGGAGGAATGTCCAACAGAAACGAGGAGGTGATGAGAGTCAGCGGTCTGCGGATAGCAAGTTGTACCGCTGTCTGAGTAAAGGAATGAAATCCAAGTGGAGGTATCCGGGGAGTCAGTGGTCTGCGTTAGCAAGTTGTACCACTGCTATGTGAGAGGATACTGGAACAGGTGACACAGGAAACAGGGATCAGTGGTCTGCCTCTAGCAAGTTGTACCACTGAATATATATGTGAGGAGGAGCACGGGGAGAGACTGCAATACAGGGGATACACGGGCACCTTAAACTTGATCCACAATAACTTGCACAATATATTAATGACTGAATAGCACTGCAATAATAGAAAGTCACTTGAGGTAATCCGGCACAAGATAACACAGTCAATGATGGCAATAGTCTCAGCGGATAGTAAACTCCAGAGGAGAACAAACTCAGTCCAGCAAGATATGCAATACACCAGCACAGTCAATGAGAAGTATGCATACCGTGGTTCAGAAGCAGGCTGTCAGACAGGAGTGCAGAGATACCTGAACGGCTGGAGGCCGGCAGGATGCGAAGTCCCTGGAGGGGTGAAGCGGTAATCAAGTAGGTGCAGCGCACAGGTAGTTAGACCAGCAGGGGAACAAATACTCAGGAAGCAGTAGTATGTAGGACTGGACTCCTGGAGGACCCTGAAGAGTAGCGATGATCTAGATGAGATGAAAACAGTGAGGCGCAGATCCGATGCAGACTGGCGAGTAGAGACCAGCGGGAACACGAAGAAGCACGGAGAGCGGGTCAGCTGTTGAAGGACGAGTAGAACTGAGAAGTAGCAGCAGCAGGACTCTGCAGATACACGGAGGTAGCGGATAGCAACCAGCAGGTGCAGCAACGATGAAACACGGGAGAGCAGAGCTGAGCTGGAACTGTTGAGCACGGAGAGTAGCGGATAGGAATCAGCTGTAGCAGTCTCGAGGAAACACGGGAGAGATGAGATGAGCTGAAGACTGAAGCGCACGGAGGCAGCGGATAGGAATCAGCTAACAGTCATGATGGCACACAGGTGAGTTGAAGTAGATTGAAGACTGTAGTGCACGGAGGCAGCGGATAGGAATCAGCTAACAGTCACGATGATACATAGCGGGAGTTGAAGTGGCTTGAAGACTGTAGTGCACGGAGGCAGCGGATAGGAATCAGCTAACAGTCACGATGATACACAGCAGAGTTGAAGTGGCTTGAAGACTGTAGTGCACGGAGGCAGCGGATAGGAATCAGCTAACAGTCACGATGATACACAGGAGGGTTGAAGTGGTTAGGAAACCACAGGAGTAGAAGTGGTCTGGAAACCACAGGAGTAGAAGTGGTCTGGAAACCACAGGGATAGAAGTGGTTTGGAAACCACAGGAATCAGCAGCGCTGAATACACGAGGAAACACAGGAACACCTTCAGAGGCTCATGGGGAATGAGACTCCAAGATCAGGCAACGTGGTATTGACCACAAGTGCTTAATATAGGGAGTGTTGCCTGATCTGCCAATTAAGTTAAAGGAACAAGTACTGAAGGGTTTGAAAGGGCTGCGCATGCGCAGACCCTCAGGATGGAGGACGACCACGGTTCCTAAATATACGGGAAGAAGCACTCACAGTCCGGTGAGTGACACTCATCATTCCATTCTAATTCTGAGGCTAAGGTGCGGAGCTGAACAGCGTATTGACCCGCTGTAAGGGAGCCTTGACGAAGAGCTAACAGACTAGATGCAGCCGAAGACACTCGTCCGGGCTCATCAAATACCTTTCGAAAGTTCTCGATAAAGGTGTCCGAATGAAGGAGAGTTCCATCTCTCCGCTCCCAAAGTGGGGAGGCCCAGGCTAGGGCTTGTCCCGTCAGAAGAGAAATAATATAAGCTACCTTAGCTCTCTCGGATGAGAAATTCTCCGGTGTCAATTCAAATTGGATGGAGCACTGATTCAGAAATCCACGGCATCCCTTGGGATTACAGTCATATTTCTCCGGGGTAGGAATCCGCAGAGTTCTGGAAGTAGCAACAGCTCCGGTAGGAGGCGCAGAGGCTGGAGCAGGAAAAGAAGCAGGAGCTGAGGCTGGGGCAGCCGCCTGAGGGATGCTCAGGGAATCCAGGCGAGAAATCACCCCTTGTATACATTGTAGGAGTTGCGCTTGGTTGGCCTCTTGCTGTTCTACCCGTACTCCTAAATGGATGAGGAGATCTCGGGCTGAAGATTCTCCGGTACCGTCAGTCATGGCCAGAGTAAACTGTCAGGCCGTAGGCCTATGGATACTGAAGTGGAGCAAACACTAACCGGTATTAGTGCTACTGGTCTAACAGGCGCGGAGTCTAACGTGCTCCTGGTGTTCACCAGCGACCCCCGCAAGGAGGTTTGGACTTCGCTGCACAGGGCACGCAGGTCGCGGTCCTATTAGTCAGTCACCAGTGTAGTGTAGAAGGGTCAGACGGTCCGGGTCACAGCAATCGGGAATATCAGGTACAGAGGGTAATCCAAAGGAATAGTCGCCAAGCCGAAGTCACAACAGGTAATCAGAAAGCAGGATACTCAGAAGAATGGAGAATACGGAAGCCAGGAACACTGGTGGTGAACCTGTTACTCTGGCACCCTAATGGCGCCAGAGACAGGTTTAAATAGAGGTCTGGATACACTGATTGGCGGAGAGGAAGAGGCGGAACTCGTGGGATAGCGGCGTCCCGTTGCTCAGCAACGGGACAGAAGACAGGACGCACGCGCCCGAGAACCCGGAAGTGAAGTCTCGGAGCGGCCGACAAGGAGATCAGACGTCCGTTCCCCGTCTGACAGGGGATCAGCGAGGACGGCGTCTGACAAAAAGGACATGCACACTTTAAAAAACCAAGCACTAAGGAAAATGTTTACAAACTCCTCTACCGTTGGTACTATGTTCCTACCCGACTACAAAAGATACTGCCCGATTCCTCTGACAGATGTTGGCGTCTATGCTCTGGCGCGGGCTCTTTCTTACATATTTGGTGGGATTGCCCAAAACTGATTCCCTTCTAGCGCGAAATTAAAGCCTTGATAGAAATGTTAATCCAAACCCCCTTACCCTTTGACCCTAAATTTTTCCTTCTACCCCTTGGGTTCCCCATGGCCACTAGACACCAAAATAAACTTGCTCGACACATTATTTCAGCGGCCACATGTCAAATCGGCATTGATTGGAAGCAGACTGCCCCCCCTTCTTTCTCCGCTATAACTAACAGGATTTGGCATACGTATAAGATGGAATACATGACTAGTGTTATGCGAAACACGGCCAAATCCTTTAACAAGGTCTGGGATCCCTGGATGTCTCACTTTCAATACCGCTCTCCCTTTTCCTAATCATATCCCCTACCCTTCCCCTCCCCTCTCATTGCCTCTGATTCAAAAGTGTTCCCTCATGCATCTCCCTTTCTTCCCCTTCTCCTGTCATCTTCTCATTTCTCTTCTTCTTTTTCTTCCTTCTCCTTCTATTTTCTTTCTTCTCTTCTTTAAATTTAAAAAATGCCGGTCTTTTTCTCACAGATTTTGTGCTATTTTATCCCCGACACATGGAATGTTCTACTTCATTATCCTATGTACTGATTATATTCTGTTTGATATAACATATATCCTTCTGCACTGTTAATTCTTTTTGACCGTTAATAAACACTTGTTTAAAAAAAAACAAAAAAAAACCAAGCACTTCAGCGACAAGGAGTGCCACTTTTGAGGCTGAAGTGCTTGGTTTGTTTGGGCCTCCACAAAACAAGGCAACAATGGCCTTAAGGCACCTAAGCTAACAGTGCTGTTAATGAACTCTACTGTAGCAAGATGTTGTCATCAGCCTCAGCCTGATCCTCACCCTCATCAGTTTGTACATCATCCTCACACATTATTAATTCATCACCGCTGGAATCCACCATTAGAGAAGTCTCAGTATTTTGATGTAATTGGCGGGAAAGGCCTTCCTCGTGGAAATTGAAGTTCATTTTTATGAACATCATCTTTTGCACATTTTGAGGAAGTAGCCTCTGACACCGATCATGACAAGGTTCCCAGCTGTGCTGAAAACTCTTTCTGAGTACACACTGGTAGGTGGGCAGCTTAGGCAGTGCAAAGCGAGTTGGTACATGGGTCTCCAAATTCCCTTTTTTTCCTCCCAATATGTAAAGGGACTGTCTGATGTGTCTATTTCTATGGTGTCATTAAAATAATCCTCCACCATCCTTTGGATGTTGATAGTAGGATCAGGTGGAGTTACGGCACAGATGTCACATTTTTTAGTCAATTCTTTTAGACCAGACCAGATGTCAAAATGTTGTGCTGAGTCATCTGTATCATCCCTGGGTCTCTTGGGAAAGCTAAGTTTTTTCCTAGCAGCAGTTGAGTGAGAAACTGCAGGAGAAGACGCCGTCCTGTCACATAACACTTGAGCTGTCAGCTTGCTCACCAGGAACTCCTTGCATCTCTTCAGATCTGGGTCAGTTGGAAACAAAGAAGACATAGCTCTTAAACCTAGGATCAAGCACAGTCGCCAAAATGTAGTGATCCGATTTCAAGATTTTGATAACTCTTGGATCCTGGCAAAGCGAATAAAGTACTTGATCTACAAGTCCGACATACTCATCATAATTGCTTTGTTTCATCTCCTCCTTCAGTTTCTCAAGCTGCTTTTCCAAAAGTCTAATTAAGGGAATCACTTAACTCAAGCTAGCAGTGTCTGAACTCACTTCACAGATGACTACTTTGAATGGTTTCAGCACCTTGCACAACATGGAAAGTATTCTCCACAGCGCTTGAGTAAAATACATCCCCCCCTCCTTTCCCAATGTCATTGCTTGTGAAGTAAGCGTGGATGGCTTTTCGCTGTTCCTCCATCTGCAGAAGCATATAAAGGATGGAATTCCACCTTGTCGCCACCTCTTGCTTCAGTTGGTGGCAGGGCAAATTAAATTGCTCTTGTAGCTGCTGCAATCTCCTACATGTTGTTGCCCAATGCCGGAAATGTCCCAATATTTTACAGCCGCAGACAGCATCTCCTGAACGTCCCTGCTGCGGTTCCTGCTGGTGAAGGTGAATCACCGACCCAGTGGGCTGTCACAGTCATATAATCTTTAGTTTGCCCAGTTCCCCTTCTCTACATATATGTGGTTAAGTGTACAGTGGGTAGAATGGCATTTTGTAGCCCAATAAATACATTTTTACAAACCTTCTGGCACAGATGAGGAATAGCATTTCTAGTAACATGGTGTCGTGATGGAATTTGGAACAGGGACACAAGACCACAAGTCACTGTCTAAAATCAGCTGCATTAATAGTGGATATTGGACGCAGATCTAATACTAGCATAGTCCCCATGGCGTCTGTGATCCGCTTTGCGACTGGGTGACAGCTTTCATACTTGCTTCTGTGAAGAGGGAGCTGTGGTGTACGGTGTAATGTGGATTTAACTATTTTTATACATATGACTGTGTAGCTATTGTCTGATATATTGTCTGATCTGTGATAGTTAATCAATATTATAAATACAAATTTTTATCAAGGATACATATGTAAAGCAAAGATAGTGTAAGGAAAAAGGTGGTGAACCTAGGGCTAATTTTATATTGATATACTATGTTATGTTGAGTATTGGTTATTTATAATGAATATATACTGTAAAGTACTGCTGAGATACAGTGGTTATTGGATTAATAATTCTGTAAAGCTTAAGTGTTATTTAGTTTGGTCAAAAGGACTGAGTAAGGCAACATTGTATAAGGAAAAGTGCTTAAAAGTGCGAGTTTTATAACGCGTGTATCTGAGAACAGAATAAGAGGATAGCGTGCGCATGTGAGGCGCTACCACAGGTCCTTTTACAGCTTCCTCATGCAAACGATTGTTTAACACTCAATTGTTGTAAACTACTAGTAGTCTTCTTCTTGGTCTGCTTCTGGGATGAAGATTCACCCCCAGCTGCAGCAGCAGCGGGACTAACGCTCAAGAATTCTTCTGAGGAATCCAGGATAGTGGAGGAGTCATCTAGCCTTAGCAACTTGGATGAAGGACTAACTCCGGTCGCTACTGAGAATGTTGATGAGGATGAGGTGTTGTGGATGTAGATTGCAGGTGTCAGGATCTAGCTGAGAGAAGGGACCTAGCTGATGATGAACTGCTTGTTATTTTTTAGCATAAGTTTCTGATTTTCCCAACTGCTTGCCATGAACTCTCTTCAAATGGTGTAACATGGATGAGGTTCCTAGATGGTTAAGGTCTCTACCTCTACTGACTGTGGCTTTACAAACACTACAAATGGACAACTGACAACTGTCAGAATGTGGGTAAAAATAATTCCACACATAAGAGGTGCAGTTTTTGGTCTTATGCCCAGGTATGACAATGGCCTTCTTATTATCATGTGCAATAACTGCTTCCACTGGTGCAGGACTTACACAAACAACATCATCCTCATCAACATCCTCATTAGCGCCCTCGTCAGCTACACAAATATCCCCCTCATCCTGTTGCAATTCCAAAGTGGCATCCTCAATTTGTGTATCACTGGCTACACTTGGGCTGTTCATGCACACATCTGCAGAAATGCTGAAAGTGGCCTTCTTTATGGGTACACTATCAGACAGGTCAGGATTACACATAGCACTCGTGGATAGACTCTCCTCAGGGATTTGTGTAATTTCTGAATCTGAACATACATTTTCCTCTAATGCCGTACTGGTTTTTTCTAGCCCAGTTTTTACACGCAAAAGTATTTGGACACCACTTTTGGAGTACGAATGACAAGGGCTTGCTTGGTCATGACTGACCTTACAAGAAGATGCCTCAGTGACAGTTGCAGAACTAGCACTCATAGAGAAAGGTAATGGCCTCAATATTTCCTTGCCACTGCGTGTGTAGATTGGCATGTTGGCAAGTTTATTTTATTTTGCAGATAACTTTGCCTGGATTATAGGTCTTTTTTTCTTGACCAAGGTAAAACGTGTTTTTTTACATTTTTGTTTCCCTGACTTAAAAACACTATGCACTTTAACATAGGCTTTAGCAGATGATGTAGAGGGATTACTATCATCATGACTCATGACTGGTGCCAGCAGCTGCTTGGTGCTCCTGGTCTTCTGTGTACTGCTGTGAATGCATTTTGATTACACAGTACAATGTAACTGCAGATTGAGAACAACACTGCCAGCTCTATTATTTCTATTTCATGTGACTGCAGATTTAGAAGACCAGGCCTGCCAGCCCTATTTCTATTTCAGCAATGACAATTAGCAATGAAGCTCTCCTCTTTGTGTTTTACCTATATAACACAATACAATTTGACTGCAGATTTAGAAGACCAAGCCTGCCAGCCCTATTATTTCTATTTCAGCAATGACAATTAGCAATGGAGCTCTCCTCTTTGTATGTTACCTATATAACACAGTACAATGTGACTGCAGATTTAGAAGACAAAGCCTGCCAGCCCTATTATTTCTATTTCAGCAATGACAATTAGCAATGGAGCTCTCCTCTTTGTATGTTACCTATATAACACAGTACAATGTGACTGCAGATTTAGAAGACAAAGCCTGTCAGAACTATTATTTGTATTTCAGCAATGACAATTAGCAATGGAGCAATGGAGCTCTCCTCTTTGTATGTTACCTATATAACACAGTACAATGTGACTGCAGATTTAGAAGACCAAGCCTGAAAGATCTATTATTTCTATTTCAGCAATGACAATTAGCAATGGAGCCATGGATCTCACCTGAATGTCATTGTTGACTTTGAAGAACACTGCTACCCTTCCACTTTCTTGGATCCAAAACTCGCGAGATCCAAGATCCGACGATGTAACGCTGATTTTTTGCCTCATTTTCAATTCCGAGGGTGCGCAAAAGTACCAAGCCGACGGCTCGGTACTCGGATCTGCTAAGTTCGGGTGTGTGTTCGGTTCTTGGAGAACCGAGCCTGAGCATTTCTAATGAACACGAGGGAAGGGAGTGGAGCCATGATGAGGAGAAAACAGACAAATCTGAAGAAAAAGTGTGGAAAGAGGAGAGTGTGGAGATAGGCAATAGAAATAAGAGTCAAGAAAGAGAGAGTTATCAGCCTTGATGCAAACAGATACAGAGAGCGTCAGTGTGTGAGCAGCGTTGCAGACAGAGGAGTTCCTGGGTTTAAGTGTCAGCATCCTTGAGAGATGGATGATGAAATGCAGAGAGCTACAAGTCTGGAGCATATGCCAGTGTGTGCATCAGCTAGTGTCCCCCAAGCGAGCCAGACATGGCTCGCCAATGGGCAATTGCAGGTGAGTGGTAAAGGACTACAACCAAGAATGTTATCAAGATTGGGGCTAAAGAGGACTGTTGGATACTAGTATTATCAATGCTATCACAGGACTGAGATAAATGTATCGCACAAAGAGTACACCCTAACAGTCACATTTATTAATTAGGGTCATTATAAAATCCTATACTCCATTATAACTACTACAGCACCATTATCAGGAGGATCATATTTCACATTTGGAAAGTAATTCACATTCAAATTGGAGGAAGGGTTTAGGGTTTACAGCTGTTGAATATGTAGCCCCCTCTTTTTCAAGGGACCAAAAGTAATTGGATAATTGATTCAAAAGCTGTTTCAAGTACAGCTGTGGGCTATTTCTTTTTCAATTAAGCAGGTAAAAGGTCTGGAGTTGATTCCAAGTGTGGCATTTGCATTTGGAAGCTGTTGTTGTGAACCCACAAAATGCGGTAAAAGGAGCTCTCTATGCAAATGAAGCAGGCCATACTTAGTCTTCAAAAACAAACAAAATCTGTCAGAGAGATAACGGGAACCTTAGGAGTGACCAAATCAACTGTTTGGTACCTTCACAGAAATAAAGAATCATCATCACCATTTATTTATATAGAATGCACTGGTAGACTCGGCAACACAAAAAGCCCTGGACATCCATGGAAGACAACAGTGGTGGATGATTGCACGATCATTTTCATGGTAATGAAAAACCCCTTCACAACATACATCCAAGTGAAGAACACTCTCCAGGAGGTAGACATATGATTATCCAAGTCTACCATAAAGAGAAGACTTCATGAGAGCAAATACAGAAGTTTCATAACAAGGTGCAAACCATTTAGAAGCCTCAAGAAAAGAAAGGCCAGATTAGGCTTTGCCAAAAAAACATCCAAAAAAGCAAGCCCAGTTGTGGAACATAATTCTTTGGACAGATAAAACTAAGATCAAACTGTATCAGAAAGATGGATAGAAAAATCTATGGAGAAGGCTTGGAATAGCTCATAATCCAAAGCATACCACATCATCTGTAAAACACGGTGGAGGCAGTGTCATTGCATTGGCATACATGGCTTCCAATGGCACTGGGTCACTAGTGTTTATTGATGATGTGGCTGAAGCAGCCGGATGAATTCTGAAGTGTACAGGGATATGCTGTCTGCTCAGATTCAGCCATATTCTGCAAAGATGATTGGACGAAGCTTCACAGTACAGATGGACAATGGCCGAAAACATACTCCGAAAGCAATCCAGGAGTTTTTTAAGGCAAAGAAGTGGTATTTTATGCAATGCCTGAGTCAATCACTTGATCTCAACCCGATCGAGCATGCATTTCACTTGCTGAAGACACAACTAAAGGCAGAAAGACCCACGAACAAATAACAACTGAAGACAGTTGGGTAAAGGCCTGACAAAGCATAACAAAGGAGGATACCCAGCATATGGTGATGTTCATGGGTTCCAGACTTCAGGCAGCCATTGCCTGCAAAAGCTTCACAACACAGTGCTAAGAACATTTTATTTATGATCATGTTAATTTGTCCAATTACATTGGGGACTGTGTATAAAATAGCCATAGTCTAACATGGCAATCTGCTTCAGAGAAGTGAGAGCATGGTGGCATACCTACCAACCGTCCTGATTTAGGCAGGACAGTCCAAATTTGAGGGCTTTGTCCCGCCATTCCCATTGGGACAGCTTTATCGCGATGGTAGGAAATTTGGGAGGCAGGTGTCAAGCAGAGCAGCGATGAATGGGTGCTGCGCACACTGGTGCGAACAGTAATGTAGGTGTTTGGAGGGGAGGAGAGTACGGGCAGCCTAGCACTTCATAATGCGGGCGTGCTTCTGAAATGGCCAAGCCCCCAGTCCTAATGCCAGATTCCTAAATGTTGGGAGGTATGTAGTGGGCATGTTTAGTTATGTATAAACACATTAGTTACTTCAGATATATTATTCAACTCAGTATATATTAATATATATATATTAATGTCAAATAGTCACCATGAAAATCACCATGAAGAAGACCAAAGAAATGCCCCTGGTCAGAAGAGCCAAAATTGACACCTTTGAGGGTCTCTGGTAAAAAGAATCCAAATGACAATTTTAGATTCACTTGCTTGAAAATGTTAGCAATTATGAGGTTCAATTATTAAAAAGCCAAAAAATCGCCCTTTTTCGCTGGTGATAATGCGTCATCCTATACATCAACTTATGCAATCACTGGTGGTAAGAAAATCAATGAAGAAATGCGATAAGGGCCTTATCCCCGGAGATTAATATATAGACTTCTATGTGTACCACTAGTAGAAGAAAGAAACAGATTCCATGATGGAAGATTAATAAGCATTTAAATATGAGGATTACTAAATATAAGAACACAAATGCTGGAATGATAAAATATTGTACAACTTTTCCACAATGCCCTGTAGTTGTTAGAAAACAAACAAAATTGTCAATAAGAGAGTGGGGCTGAACTACCAACATATTAATCAACACTAGGGGGTAAATGTATCAAGCTGAGAGTTTTCTGGCGGGTTTGAAAAGTATAGATGTTGCCTATAGCAACCAGATTCTAGTTGTCATTTTGTAGAATGATAAATATAAATGATAGCTAGAATCTGATTGGTTTTTCAAACCCGCCGGAAAACTCTCAGCTTGATACATTTACCCCTAGATATATATTTATAGAAATGTTAATATACAGCAGTAGAAACCCACATTACAATACATTTGGAAGGCCAGAATGGGCATGGCTCAAAGTATACATGGTCACATCTGCTTCTTGTTCATTTAAAAAGCTTGCAAAGCTGTTGTTTTATTTTATTTGTTGTTTTACCCTGCACACGCATTATAATGAGTATGTACTACCTATTCGCACACAATGATGTCACTAAAGTGGCTTTTGTGCTGTTTCGCACATTTGTGCTTGTTGAAAATGACTCACAGTGTCTTCAAAGACTCTTGGCTTTTATTGCAACATGAAATCTGTTTCTAATGGTACATTTCTAATTGTGCACACACAGAAACAAATCTTCACACCTTCATATGTTTTGCCTAAAAATGGCCGCAATGTTTTCAGGAACATCACAACCAATTGAATCAGCTCCTAAGTGTGCAAGGTTATGATAAGCCCAGGTACAGTAAGTGTTTTTAGATTGAATACTTATCAAATAGCAACGCTCAGATGCCCCGGTGACATTTTAATGATAAAATGTATAGACAACATGGACAATAATTTTCAATTGCTGCAACCATAGAAAATCAACCATTTAGCAGGGGCTTAATAAATAGACCCCTTATTGGGAGTTCTGCTGGTATGTTCCTGGGGAAGGGAGGGAGCAGGTTAGAGCACCAGGCAGACTCAGAGCTGCACATATTCCTCTATTCCTTATAAACAATATATCATAGTTTCACCTCAAAGATATTTATATATTAATATTTAGTGTCAGAAGGAAGCTCTAATCACAGGGAGCAAATAATTATTGAAAATCAGATACAATTCAAACACTATATAACAATAAAGTATAATAGATATACAGTAATCGTAATTGAACAAAGAACATTAGAACATTTCTACATTTCTTTTAGCTAGGAATGTGGTAGTCAAGATAACACCAACCCCCTCTCTAGCTGAGACAAACTCTCTCAAATATGCCAGTACCTAAAATACAGTTACTGCATTTACAATAATATACTAGGCATGATGTACCAATTATGGTAAAAATATTATACCTGTGGAACCCACCTAGCAAGATTTAAAAATTATGTAATCGCAACATAAATTACACATAGGGTAACACGTTTTTAACATTATCTATTTAGCAATGACTGGTGAGAGGTGATGCCAAGTGGGCTCAAACATTATTTTAACAGATACTCCTGGCATCCTGCTCTCGACACTGAGTCTTTATACCACATACCACTGATGCCCAGCAATTACCACCTACAGTTTCCTTGCTATCACTATAAACAAAGCTCTGGGTCCTTTCCCTTGCCAATTCTTGTGTTATTCCTGTCTGGTCTGATTTCCTTTGTTGTGCATGTGTCCTGGCTGATTTACATGTTTTGGTTTTGACACCTTGCTATATGCCAACCTCTCCAGATCACTGACTTGTTACACAAATCTTTTTGTGACTTGGTCCCTATGTTACTTTATATATCTTTCTGTGTTTTTTTAATCATAATCCTTTTCTACGTAGTCTCCAAACCTACCCAACCTGTCAATTTATGGTAGTACTTGACCTGGGATTCTGGTCACCCTCAGTTACTAATTAGCAGTCCTTGTTGATCTGTAAGGAGAGAAGGATTGAAAGATAAACAAATAGTTATATGAAGTTGTTAGATAAAACTTTAGTTAGCGTCATGCCTTTGTGAACGAACCCTTAGGGCTAGATTTACTAAGATGCGGGTTTGAAAAAGTGGGGATGTTGCCTATAGCAACCAATCAGATTCTAGCTGTCATTTTGTAGAAGGTACTAAATAAATGATAGATAGAATCTGATTGGTTGCTATAGGCAACATCCCCACTTTTTCAAACCCGCAGCTTAGTAAATCTAGCCTTTAGAGTTTATTGTACTGTTTTATTTATTCATTCACATGGCAACTAAGCCTGGGCTGTTTTAATAGAGAGGCAAATGTCTTAGGCCCACCAGAAAAAGGGGCCACAATTATACTTACCAGGAAAGGAGTCTGAATTTGAAAGCTTCTAGCTCAACCATCTCAACTCTCTGGTTACCTAGAATTACAAGAGACTCAAATAGTTTAAATTTGAAACTAAAACCCAAACTTAGCCTTGTAATGCTTTCTGGAGAAAACTTTACTTTAGGGATACTGTTACAAGCTATTCATCTTGTTTTGCAAAAGGACATAGTCTGTTCTTTGCCCTAGGCCCACTAATGTCTTAAGGAGACCCTGCATGCACCAAAAAATGTACAACAGAATAGTAGGATAGTACCATATAGATAACACCAATATGAGAAATTAAATGCAATATGAATGTACATAAATGTTATATTAAAATGTTTATGTTTATTAATTAAATTAAATTAAAACATTATTTTCTTGAGCAAATCAGGTCAGATTGAGTATCAACTACACTGACACATGGTCAGAATGACAATCATCATCATCATTGTTAATTTGTAAGTCACAAGAAAACTCTGCAGCCGGTCATTATGATGTGTTTAGGAATAGGTGGTTTCCTGTATTTATACATTATCTACTGCGACACAGATTAAAACAAGTTGCAACAATAAATAACATTACTCATTTTATGAGTTGCAGAAAATATAGAGCATATATTAATAATTTACCTTGATTTTCTGAGTATTCCAAATGAAAACCATTATTTGTTTCATTATGACCATTCCCTAATCTATCAGTAACTTACAGTAAAGTCTTGTGAGCCAGGATATTTTTTTCTGAATATTTTTTTTACTAAATATGGTTTTTGTAAATAAAGTAATAGCTCTTAAGATCAAAAAAATAACATTTCAATAAAGTCATAGATTGCATTTTTGGCCAAAACCTGTTTAGTTTGAAGAATGGTAACTTTCCATTTCAATTTTTATCATTATTATTACTATTATGAAAATGTATTTATATTGGCAGCACGGTGGCTTAGTGGTTAGCACTGCTGCCTCATAGCACTGGGGTCATGAGTTTGATTCCTGACCATGGCCTTATCTAAAATTAAAAGGAGCTTATTAGTATTCCCACTCCAGAATCCAAGACTTTTCCCGTGCTGCCCTCTTTCACTGGAATGACCTCCCTCGTTCCATCCGCCTCTCTCCTACTCTGTGCTCATTCAAACGTGCACTGAAAACCCACCTCTTCCTTAAAGCCTACCAACCATCCGCATAACCCCTTCTTCTCCTCCACCCGCGCTCTCCCTCGCCTTATCTGACTCCCCTTGTGCCTGTTCTGTTTTCCCTCACTTAGGATGTAAGCTCACATGAGCAGGGCCCTCTTCCCTCCTGTCTCCCTACCTGTTCTTCTGCTCCGTGTTTATTGCATTAACCAGCCTGGAGTTTCTGAAGTACTGGTATTTTTTGTTTATTGTTTTTGTCCCGTTTCACCCTGTATAGTCTACTGTTTGTATGGTGTACGGCGCTGCGGAAATCTTGTGGCGCCTAACAAATAAAGGATAATAATATTAATAATAATAATAATAATAATATTCCAAGAGAAGTGGCATAGATAGAGAAGAGCAGACAGCTTAGGACTGACCCTTGTGGTACTTCAACTGATAGAGAAAGCCGAGAGGAGATGGATCCAGAGAAACGAAAACCTAGGGAATGCAGTTTTGTACAAGAAGTGAGTGAATGTCAAAGCCAAATGCAGTAGAGACGTCAAGGAGAATTAGAAGGCAGTAGTGGTTTTTAGATTTAGCAGTGATCAAATCAGTGAGTCTCTATGGAGTTTTGAGGGGAAAAGACAATAGTGTATGCAAGGAGACAGATAGGATATTTATTTGAGTGATATGACATTTATTTATATTATGAACTATTCCTTTAGCTGCTTGAATTATGTTATAGTAGCCTGATAGTGTATTGTTAAGAAGATGTACTGTTTATTGAAAGCTCCTGAAGTGGTACAAGTAACTCTAATACATTCCAGATGTCTATATGGAACATTCTAAAATCCAGTCCAGTTATTGCCCATGGCTACTATGGGAGGTTTCTCTATAGCTATGTTTCCGTGCCTAGCGTATTGCTGGCCAGTCACTTTAGAAAGTTTGTTCCCCTGCTCCACATGTTGTAAATCGTTGATGTTTCAATGTGGCGTCTGGGCTACAATCTGTCTTAATGTTCCCGGAATTAAAAGCTGTGGAACACACATATTTCACAATAACATAAATATTGAGGATAATTAATGGCTACAAAATATTAGATATAAAATCCACATTTTTTTCAATGATTGTAAGGTACGTTTGTCATCTCATATTGCTGTGATTCACCACCAAAAAATCCATTAAATTTCATAGCACAGTGTTCTATTATATGACTCAATACTGAGAAAAACGGTGATCTCATATGAGAACAGACAACGGAGTCTGAGACATGGCTGCCAATGCTTGTAAACGTTTTTTAGTTACAGTTTAGCAGAAATGTATTTTTGACATGCTGCATTTGTAATTGATGCCTGACTGGATTGTGCTGTATAGTCAAATCCCATAACTGTAGATCCTAATTCAAAGTCTGATCCGGTCACACATCGGGGCCTTAGTCACACTTACCTTGTCTGCCGCTGTTATCTCCCTGCTGTCCGTGTCTCTCCTGGTTGCGGCGGCAGTCCTGAGTACCACTTTTTCATTTGTAAACAAACACTTACTGTTTGTTCTGCTGCATGGGTGCAGCCATCTTGAATTCAGTCAGGTGATCTTTCCAGCCCAATCAGATTTCAGCAGCTGTGACCACATGATCTGTGCAACCAATAGGTATTAGGAACACCCTATTTAAACCTGCTCCTGAGATCTGCTCATTGCTAGAACAACACACTTTGTCACCTGAGGATAATTCTTGACTCCAGGCTCCAGTTGTTTCCAACACTGCTCCTAAATACTCTGCAAGTACCCTGCATTACCAAGTGCATATCTTTTTGCAAATACTCTGCCTTGCCAAATGATCATCTTTCTGTAAGTACCCTGCATTCCCAAACTGCTCATCTTTCTGCAAGTATTCTGCATTCATCAAGAGTGCTTACCTCAGAAAGAACTTTGCATTATCTACTGCTTATTCTGCAGTGACTGGGGTTTTGCTGGTATCACCAGTTCTATAGCTGGGGCTGGTTCTGAGTCTCTAGGGCTCATTTCCAGGTCTGTGTATCTGTGTGTGGGTTCCAGGTCTGTGGCTATCTCACAGTCCTGAGTTCTCCATTCCTAGTCACAGTTCTGAGTTCCTGTCTCCAGTTCCAGCTCATTCTGTTCTGAGTGTCACACATTCTGAGTTCCTAATAGTGGGTTCTAGTTACGTCTGCCTGGCTACAGGTGCCAGTGTTGAGTCCCCATGAACAGTTCCAGAGTGTTGCTATGGCAGATTCCAGTTCCATACTCTGGTGCAAACTCTGATTCTAGACCCCTATCCTGCTAGTGCTACTCAGTGCATTCCAAATGAGCAGAGGGTTTATCAAGGCCTCCAGTTTCTGTCACACTCCTGCTTCAGTAAGACCCATGACAGATGCTCCAGTTTTGTGAGCACATCTCCTTGTTTTAGTTCTCAAAATGATCTACAGTAATGGGCCAATAGATCTGCATTTGACAAATTGATTCACTAATCCTTTATCACTGGTTCAGTTATAAAAACATTCATCACTGGGACTTAAAGACATCTATTCTAATATAGAAGTAGTATTACAAAAATCTACAGACAAAACTGTTCTGTGAATTTGCTATACTTCAGTGTCAAACATTGAGGAGCAACTGGAAGGACTTCTTGAGGCATGCGGGGAGATGTAGAATGACTACTGAACTGTTCTCTCAGCTTCACTCTTTGGGGTCTATGCATTAAACTGCGATTAGTCATTAAAATGGAGAAAATAGCAGTTTTCTCCATAAAGGGGCAATCGCAAAATGTATCAAAGGTTTTTGGCAGAAGAAATCTTTCCTGCCATAACCTACATACCGTTTCTTAACGCTGTCCCCATAGATCAATATGGGAACTGTGCAGTTCTGCAATGCATCAAGCTTTGAAAAGCTTTGCATTTTGCAAACAGGTAAAGCCAACTCAGGATGGTGTTACCTGTCATTTCCTATGGAATCCAGCTGAAGCCTCTCTGGATTCACTGGATCACTCACTGTGAAAGTGCTATGTGCATGCGCACAGCACTTCCTCCTTTCACTGACAGCGCTAGGCTGTAAATAGAAGAAAACAGATGGTATCAGAGGGGTCACTTCGCCAGGACTTCCAGAGTAGCGATTTGCAGCAGTGCATATTTACTGGCACCGCATTATATTAATGCATAGACCCCCTTATCTGATCACCAAGGAGACTCTGATACTCGACACAGACAAAATATATTCACGTTTACGGAGTATACCAGAGTCTATTACTAATTTTGAGTACATAACAGCACAGTTTCAATGCATTATAAACTGGAGGTTGATAAAGATGAATTACACTGAGCATACCAAGGACTATGAAGATCACGTACTCCCTCTGCACCCCATATCCACTATCTCCATTACTACAAATTAGAGGAGGCCATCCTCACTAAGCTTAAATTGGAGGTGATTATATCTACCATGCAGCTCTAATTAACTTTTATTCTGATATCTCCAAGCACGAAGGACAGAAGAAGATCTCTATACCCAATCACTGATGTATGTCATAACACACACTCCAGTACAATTGGGGTTTCTCATTCTGACACAAGTTTGATCACAACAGCCTGGTAGATTTCTCTATATTTTTTTTTCCTGCTTACTTGATATTGAAGCATTTGCCAGCCTTGACCTCTTCCATTCTTCGGTGTCCCAAGAAGCCAAAAGATCCAAAGTACATTTTTTTAAATCATATAAGTAATATATTATTTTATCTCTGCATGTGATATTCCAAATTAATTTTTTTAGGGATGGCATAGAGGTGGGTATTGATTATTTCCAAATCTTAGTAATCAGGCATTTGTTCTATGTCAGAATGTAAGAAACCAGCTTTTTGGATTGGTCTGAGACATTCTGGCTTGGCCAGGATAAGAGGAATATCCACACCATGGTGATAATTACGTGTGATAAAGGGCAACCTTGTCTAGTACCATTGTAAATATGAAATATTTTACATGGAGGCTCAGTTAATCATGACCTTAGCTTTGAGGTTCAAGTATACTGCTTGGACAATGGTTAGAAAGTTTCCAGATATCCCAAAGGCCTTCAGAGTTTGGATCATAAATTTCCAGGAAATCCTATCAAATGCCTTTTCAGACAATGTGAGGATTATGGCTGACGCCTTTTTACTGTTTATAATTTGTATAAACAGTAATTTGTATTACGTAAATGGCTCTTCTCATATAGTCTGTCGCTTGATATCCAGGGATGGACCCTATTTGATCATAATTTAAGCGGTTTGCCAAGGTTTTCACATATAGTTTAATATTATTGTTAAGGAGGTAGATAGTCCTATAACTTCCACATAAAAGGACTCCCCATGGAGTGGAAGTAAGGCAACGATATTCCAAAAACTTTATTTAATAGTAGGTAGCTGAGAATCCATCAGAGCCTGGTGGCTAAGTTGTTAGCACTTCTGCCTCACAGCACTGGGGTCATGAGTTCAATTCCCGACCATGACCTTATCTGTGTGGAGTTTGTATGTTCTCCCTGTGTTTGCGTTGGATTCCTCCGGGTGCTCCGGTTTCCTCCCACACTCCAAAAACATACTAGTAAGTTAATTGGCTGCTATCAAAATTGTCCCTAATCTCTCTCTCTCTATGTCTGTCTGTCTTTGTATATGTTAGGGAATTTAGACTGTAAGCTTCAATGGGGCAGGGACTGATGTGAATGAGTTCTCTGTACAGCTCTGCAGAATCAGTGACGCTATATAAATAAATGGTGATGATTATGATGATGATTTATCTTAGTTTTCGACCTCAATTACTTGCTTAATTTCCTCAACAGAAATTTCTTCTCAAAACTGCTTTGCTGTCCTACAAGAAAGCTTGCGCAGTTTAGCATTTGAGAGGACGTTATTAATGATCCACTCAGAGGGAGACCCCTGATTGTACAATAGAGGCTAGTATAGTAAACATTCTTGTGATAGACATAAAATTTATCCTTAAAGAATAATGGATCAAAGAGTTTTAGGTTACCATAGGTTAAAAATGAACAGACTAGATGAGCCACGCAGTTATCTGCCATCAAATTCTATGTTTCTACAATAGTATTCCTGGAATTGGTCTCTAATACATTTATGGTTATAGGTAGGACAACCCTTTGGGGATTTAATAGCCAGAATGTTACATTAGCAATTTTTAGTTCTCAATCTGGTGGCCAGAAGTTTATCCACTTTATCTCCTTTCTCATAAAATTGTTATTTTAGCAATTTAAGATTTTGGCTGTTTGTTCGGATATGAGTAATTTGTTTTCCTCTCTAAGCTTCTCAAGAATAGCAATTCTTAATGATAGCTCTTTTTATAAGTTATATTTTTATACTTCTGCAGATAATGCTGATTATAACCACTCATAACTGTTTTATGGGCCTCCCATATAGGAATTGGGGGAGTGTCCAGGAGAACATTAAAAGAAAAAAAATCCTTTAGAAGATGTTGTGATTGCTTGTTTATTGTAGCATTATTGAGGAGAGATTCATTGTTTCTCCAGGTTAGCATGTGCAGTCTAGAGGCTAGATCAGAGATCTTTGGCAAGACAGGCGTGTGATCTGACCACACTATATTTATATTTCCAGGGCTAGAATCATGTATTTTCTAGAGTAGGGTTTATGAACATTTGAAAAAAAAGTGTATTCTCTAGTTTGTGACTCTTTGACCATTCAGCTGTTATATAGGAGATGGAGTTTAAGGAAGTTTTTTCAATGCTTTGGATCTTTGGATATCAGCCTTATCAGCTGACAGGGACACGTGTAAAGATCTAGCTAAACTACCATTCAAAACCACATTGAATTTTATAGCCACAATTGCCTCTCCCTTTCAGGCTCGGGACAATGTGGCTCCCAGTTTTTGTTGAATTTTTGTTGACCTTGATTAGAGACATATATATATTCACCAGTGTGAATGAGGTTGTTCAATTTATCAATTACGTTTAGGAATTTGAATTCTTTATCTTTATGAAATTCTATAAGTTCAAAGGTAATGTGGGACGCAACACGTATTATTACTCCTCTTTTCTTTTGTTTGCTTTGCGTGCATGGACGGTTAGAGACTACAGCTAAGATCTTAATTCTGGATGTATATGCTGCAAGAAAGGGGCTTCATGAAGAAGCACCAGATCTCCCTTACGTTGTTTTAGAGATGTCAATAATTTCTTCTTTTTATGGGTGTGGTTGGGTCCTTTAACATTATACGAGAGAATGCTAAAGGTTATATTTAGGCGAGGCAAGAAGTGCTCAATATGCCGCAATTGCGCATTATTGCCCATCTAAGGGTGACATAACCTTGATGTGCACAAAATTTTACATTATTAGAAGAAGAAAGGAATATAAAATCTGTAGAATTAGAGCTAGACAGGGTAAAAAGGTGAGCAGTTGTATTTGGGTAAGGCCTGGAGGCACTCTTGACTTTTGCCTATGGCACCAGTGCTGGGAAGGGAGGGGTGCAATAAGCACCAAATGGCCATTTATAGGTTTGGCTCTCAAAGGAGGGTGTGGAAAACCTGTCTTGGCTGACACTAGTGTGAGAGTGATGGGGATGATCTGTCTGCCCTCAGGTGTCTGATTTCTAAGAGAAATAAATTGTCATGAAGAGTTGATAATGAGGTTGCCTAGTGCATCAAAAGTCTATGGGGAAAAGGAAGATGTTAATTATGATCTAGGCCAAAGCAAACTGATTATTGGAATGAGGTATAACAGTTTATAAACAGCATTTGATGAACAGTGCTTTAAATTACAAATTAACAGTAGCTCAACACAACAAATGAATATGGGGTAAGGGGTTTAGTGATGGGACAGAGTATTTTGGTTTTTGTAATTAACTGTTAGTATGGGGATATAAGCAGGTGCTATAAGGAATGTGGGAATTAGAAAAAAGATGTATCGCTTTTGAGATCTTAAGGGACGTAGGTAACATAACATAATTCTAGTAGTGGTGTAGCTGTTGTAGGCCAAAGTAAGCACAAAAAATTGAATAGACTTAGGCATTAAACTCACTAATATGTCTAGTGTGACGTATAATACGAAACATATACAGCAAGAAAAATTACAATAAATCCTACTGAATATTATCTCTGTTATTCTTATTGGAAATCCCTGTAACTTGGACAGAGAATCTAAATAAACTGAACACAATTAACAAATTGTCATATAAGAAACAAGAGAACTAAACTTTAAGTAAATGTTCTCTTAAATAACTAAGAGAGTTACCATGTTAAATGAACTTGATGATTGTCCTTTGTTGTAGGAAGTTTTGGTTTTTTGGTCAATCATTATTGAATTTGCTGCTGAATTGCCTTCTAAAGTGACCTCTGTTTTTGGATATCACAGTTTTGAAAGACGCGTGTGGACCTCTGTAGATCTAGCTGGATAAAGTTTATACTGCTGCCAGGTCAAGGTGCTGAAGGGAGATCCCCACCCGCTCCTAATGTTATTCTCATATAGTATAGTAGTGAAGAGTTTGAGGTCTCTGCATTAGGCTAAAGTAGTTGGAGAAATATTTTGAAAGATCTGCAATGATGACCCCTCAAATTTAAGAGATTGATGTTTCCAAGTCTCTTGTAAAATAACCTTTTTTTTTGCAGAAAAGTTATGAATGCAAAACACCACGGGCATTTACCCCCACGTCTCTTGGTTGGAAAGGGTTTTGGCCTTAATCCTAAATGGTCATAGTCTAAAAGTAAAAAAATGATAAGGTGTGTTGGGATAATTGGAAGAAGAATCTCTTAAGATGAAGTTCCAGAGACCCACCATTTCCGGTATCCCCTTCATTTGCAGATTATAGCGCCGGGCTTTGTTATTCTGAAAATCTTAATTTTCTTGGTGTTCTTGGAGGAGGGTGATGTCTTGTGTGAGTTGTTGGTTGTCCATTTTGATTTCTGATTTAAGAATATGGAGGGCTTTTTGCACTGCTGCTTGTACAGACATGCACGTCTCCTTCATTTATTATAACAAGGAAATCCTTATGTGTTATTGAAGCCAGGTCTTCTTCCGAATTTGATTCTTTTTGGCTCTGTGGAGAGTCATGTTTGTCTGTCTCGACAGACATGCTTATCTGCCCTTACCGTCTTGAGCATGGTATTTTAATATAGAAGTTGAATCCAACATCTGTCTTTTGACTTTTATGCAGATGGAAGAGTGGCAGCAATATACCCTCTTGGAAATCTTTTATGATGCTGATCTTCTAAGTGTAGATAAGTAATTAACACTGCAGGAAAGATGTCTGAGATGTAATGAACTGCTGGCTAAGCAGGGGAGCTATAAGTTGATGCCCTGACTATGGGGAGTCTCTCCCATAGAAAAATTAAGCTTGCTAGCAGAGAAAGAACTTGTTTGGACAGGTAGTAGAAAAAGAGGTTTGTTTGGCCTATGCTGGTAGAAAAACCAGGGTTTAAAAACATGTGAATTTGAGCCTGTTGTTTGGGTTCTTTTGGGTGGTTATAATCTGCTCGGGCAATATTCTAATATAGCAGCCTATAAGGTTTATGTGGGAGGAAAAGTCTATTCTCAGCTGGTGTCTTGAACGGTGGTAGTCATATTTCCAATGAAAATAATACCGACACTTATCCTGCCTACATGAAAATGCTGACAGGCTAAATGCCAGTGTGACTGGATCACTTATAAATAACTTATTGTATAAATTGACTTAAATTAATAGTGCAGGGTGCCTATTTATGTAAAAAATGTATTGATTTTTTTTATATTGTGTTGTACTTCTGTATAGGAAATGTATTTACTTCTGAGACAGTGCCAGGGGAGGAAATTGGTTGCATAACTTTTCTAAAGGAAGCCTCATGCTAATTAATTCTTTTCATGTGAAGTGACCAACATGTCTTTTTAGCCTGAAAGCACAGCAGGGAGTCATTACCTGTTGTCTTGCCTTGTTAAAGTGAAAGAAAACATCTGAACAATGTGATTTAGGTTATCACAGATTAGTGTAAATTTTTGTAAATTTTGCATTGCATTTAAAATCCAAACTATAAGAACATCTCACATCCTGATATTAATATTTTAATGAAATATTTCAGACTTTTTGGGGCCTGGTCGGAAATGGGGGCTGGTTTACACCCTGTCAGGCTGTGTCCAAAACTGTATAAAAACGAGCACTGTTTGTGACCATGTATTATTATACCATCTGTACTTCTGGACATCACTAGTACCTCAGACTAGTGTATGTAACTGTCCTTATTAGGACACTTGAGCTTATAATACATCACTGCTTCAAGAACTTGCTTTGGCGACTACTTACCCTGCTGTAATTCCTGTGACCTACAGATTAGACCAAATCTAATCCGTTACCCAGGCTGTCCTGAGTTTGGGACCCTGCATCCAGTACCAATGTTCTTACTGCTACCCTGCAGCTTTGGCCAGTGTGACAGGCTGGGGGGAACCATCCACAGCAACCCTGATCTACAGGCAAGAGGTCAGGGATACCAGTCCAGGTGTACCAGCAAGGGGGTACACTAGCAGTGAGAGTTACCCAGAAGGACTTGGTTCTAGGTGCCACTAAGGAGCCTAGTGGTGGCAGCAGCAAAAGTCCCTTCTACTGCGGTTAGAGGGCGAATTTAGGATAAAGAAAAGGGGACGGTGGCAAGGCAAGCCCAGCCAGTCCGCAGCAACACAACAGACAGGGTGGCATAGCAAGTCCATTCTGTCACAGCCGATATGTAAATTTCCCCAACACTGATAAATTATTGACTTTGTGATTGCCGACAGTGAAAATACTGAAAGTCACTATGCCAACATTAAAATGGCAATGCCAGCGGGTCCAATGGCAGTAAACAGTGCCCCCCCCAGTCATATTAACCATAGTGCTGCCAGCCAGGGCTGGTGGCAGCATAGCAGGTCAACCCGCAGCAGGGGGTCCCCCTTCCATGATGCCAACCAGCCCCAGAGGTGTCAGCATGGGGCTGGATTCCCTAGGGAGTTGGGGTTCACAAAAAATGCAAGTTGTTGCTCCAGGTCCCATGGTTTCATGCTACACATTTGCAACCACCGACCTGGGGGGTGATGGTCAAGGAAGGATGGAGCCCCAATCTACTTAATTTGTACTGGGCCAGACAATTTCTGATGGCAGCCCTAAAAGCCAATAATGCAGCTTTTGGTTAAAGAAACATTTTATGCTCTTTAGAGATAGACTCCTTTAATGCACTAGTAAAACACCTGTTTCTTGTCCAAGCACCTGGCTACTGCCCACAAACCGAGCTTTTGACTTTTTACGGTACAGTGTAACAGGCTTCTACAAAATCTAAAGTTGTAGCTATTTTGCTTCACAGATTGGTCTCTTCCTTCCTAACAAAAGTATGGTGAGACCCTACAAGTGGTTATTTGGTTCTCTCTGGATTTCTATGTTAAAATTGATATGCTCATAATTCAGCATAATCTGTGTTTTATTTTACAATTACTTACCTACAATATAAAACCACACAAACTTTTTTGATTGGTGAATGTGATTTCACTGGGCACCTGGGATTTACTTTATCCCTCTATCAAAGATCACACCTTCTACTCTACTCAGCATGACTCCTATAGCCGTACAGACACTGTATCCATTCATCAACTTGGCCTTTCTCATCGTTGCAGCTCTCGGATCAATACCTGGTCTGAACATACTATGGTGGAAATGAATGGTGATTTAACAAATTTAATGACAACTCCATGCAGTAAGCCAGCTGGACAAGGCTTTATTTCAGATCTATACCCCTTTTGCATGCCATATCCATTTCCTTCATAAACCAGTTGATAAAATTGGATTCATGGCTTTCAGAAGACTGGCAATGGATTATTTGTAATTTGGCTAAATCTTCCTTACGTGTGGTGAAAAAAGAGAACCATTACAACGCTTTACTTAGCTGGTATCTCACATCACATAAAAAGCAGCATTCTCCAGTAAGTGCTATGGGCTGTTAAATTCCTGGAGATGCTATCCATTTGTGGCGGACATGCACAAACATTCAATTATTTTGGTTTATATCTCTAACACAGCAAAGTGTGTAGGATAGTGAACCAGGTGTGTGTGTGCGTAAACTCTTCACATTAGGGTAGTGTCGAAGTCAGCAAATTGGATAAAGTCATTTCAATTAAAGTCGAGCAAACTTGGTTGTCTTTGTCTGAAAAGATGCGTACGGTACGCTACGGCGTACAAGGGCACGCTACGGCGTGAAAGGGCGTACGCATCCACTACACGTGGCAGCAACAGTAATTGGTCCTTTACCATACATTCGCACAAACACGCATACTAATAAAATAGTATACATTAATGGTAGTTGCAACACATAGTCAGTTATGTCGAAATATAGTAGTATTTATATGTTATATTAGAGTTACATGCATATTAGTGAAATACACGGAACAGGTTGAAGGAATCATATCATGAGTGGTACCATAATAAACCTCTTTACATATCCTACTGTTTGGTTCTCTTTGCGAAGGAATCGCAGGGTGCATACACAAGTTATGAATGATAGGGAATTATGAACTACTTAAGACTAAGGAATCTTGGCGGGAAGAACCGAGCATACCCCCTGGAGAGGTGACCCCCTCCTTTGGATTCCTTAGGATGAACTAGCCAATGATTGACAACCCCTTGGACCTTCCTGAGACCTGGACCAATAGATGCAAGCTATACCATCTTCATTGTATTACTGTATTTCATTGTTTATATAAGCAGCAGCTTCACATCCAGTGTTTAGACATCTTGTCCCCAGACTTCAGGATTGAATGACTGCACTGGATCCAGAGCGCCTGCGATAAGTAACGGCTGTATTTACTATTACTTTGCTTGAGCATATTATTCTACTTATTGCGAATAAATCTTTGTGCGTTGGAAACACAAATCGAGGTTCGACAATCGTTATTGGTAAGCCACAATACGCACATAACAATTTGGGGGCTCGTGAGCTTTGGAGGTTTCGTTGCCGATGATACGCAAGACCAACGGATTTCGATTCCGCAACAAAGGGTGGAGACGCGTCATATACGGGTAAGAACGCAATGTGTTCAAAACCTGAATTTTACTCTGTGTTGTGAAACCGAATGTCCGTTTTGCATTGTCTAGGGCACGCTAACTAGAACCTAGGGACAAAAGAGAAAACTGTTTATTTTTACTGTCATTGTGCGTTTTAACTGTATTGCATTGCTTAGCGTATGTGTATTTCTTGCTGTGCGTACGCGAACTTCCGGTAGATTTGCCACGTGGTTAAACAATCGATTTTATAGTTATACATGCATAGTATAAATCACTTGTGAAAGTCTCTGAAACATTATCACTATTGTTGGGAACATTGTTGATTTTCTGCGCAGAAAACTAAGGTGTATGTGTTTGGTGATTGTATGATTTTGAAGTGAAAGTTGATTTACTGTCAAAAAGACAGGGATATCGGTTGCCGTTTGACGAGGCGGGCTTGCAACCGAGGTAGTATACAAGGCAGGTATACTGGCAGCAAAAGCCCTGTTTGAAAAGAGAACAGTTAAAAAAGCTTTTGGAAACTTTCTCCCCAAGGGCAATCGCAAGGTTTAGCAATAGTTAGTATTGCTAAGCGGTGCGATCGGATCGCATGGTTTTGCAACCGTGCTGGTGACTTGGGTTGAACGGCTGGAGGAATTACGCTGGTACAAACGGGTAAACTCCGGTACTACCAGTTCAGTAATACTCAACAGAATTTTGTGGAGAGCCAGGATATCGAAGAGCTGATATTTCTGTTGTCCATAGTGATATTTCTGTGTTAGGAGGTGTGTGGGCATAGCCTGTGAAACCGTCCACGGATAAAAAATCTCTAGTAAGTTCTGTTTGAAGGGAGAACAGGTAAAAAGTCTTTTTGCGTAGCGTTGAGAAATAGGTTGTTTTCACAATGGGTGCGAAGCAAACGCTAGAGATGGTTGATGTTGTGCTGCTTAAGGAAGGACCGCTGGGGTCAGCTAGGTACCTTATGTTTAAGAAATATGGTGCATACGCAACTGCGTATTGCGACACGTGGGTCAAGATGACCAAAGGTTGTGATAGGCCTTTCCCAACAATAGGAAGTTTTAATTCAGAGGTACTAAATAATGTAAAAGATAAAGTGTGGTTGATTAAATCAACAAAAGTGAGAAATATACATAATGATTGTTTAAAATTGTGGCAAATGGAAGGTAACACGTGGCAGAGCAGTGAATACACAGCGGAAGTAGGCGTTGCGAAAAGCGCGCGCACGGCGGAAGTAGCCATTGAGAAGCATGGCGAACTCAGCGCAAGCGCGCCCCCGCCACCTTATGTGGCGGGAGCGGTAAATACAGCTGTTATTAAAACTGAAAAAAGGAAAATTGCTAAGTTGTATCCTGTTTTAAGCCAGTTTAAAACAAGTGTATCAGAAGATGAAGATGAACCCACTGTGATTTCGGCCATTGCCCATGCTGTTAGTGTACTAGAGGCTCAGCGCAAGTATGAGAAAATGGCTGAGATAGGTGAGAGTAGCGTGATCACTAGGAGTGAAAGCGTTCTAAATCTTGATCCAGCAAACCCTGTAGTGTCCCCTGAAGTCAGTGAACCAGAGGGTGCGTACCCAGTCCGCACAATATCAGTTCCCAATGGGAAGCCGGATAAGGATGGTTTAGTTCCTTTAAGAAATGTTACAATGCATTGTCCCTGGACTAGATCAGAATTACGTTCCATTATGACTGAATTCCCAGATCCTAGAAAAGAGTTGGCAAAGTGTCAGAAATTTGTTAAAGACTTAGGAAATGCCCACGAACCAACCAATAAGGATTGGCGTGTAGTGTTGAGGGCGTGTCTTCCTCCCAATACTAACATACAAAAATTTATTGAAGATTGTTTGTTGGAGGAAAATGACACCTTGACTGATGAGATTAACCAAAAAAATATAGCACAAATTGTCAAACACTTAGCCATCTATTTTCCAGTAGTGGTAAATTGGAGTAAGATTTTCACCATTAAGCAAAAGGATAGTGAAACAGCAGCAGACTATTTTTCTAGGGCACTAGCATCAATGACACACTTTACCGGAGTAACTGACATAAGAGAGGATCCACATCACAGGGAAGTAGCTGTAGGAGTGTTAATGGATGGTCTTAGGGAAAATTTAAAAACCAGAGCACAAACCTCATTACCTAATTGGAGAGGTATCACAGTAGACTCTCTTAGGGAGTCTGCTGTGGAACATGACAAAAATATCTTTAGAAAGAAAGAAGAGAAAGGTGATAGGTTGATGACGGTGAGTATTCAGGCTTTAGAAGGAATACACACACAACCACAAACATACCAAGCATACAACTCAAGTAAAAAGGTAATGGTATGTTTTCGCTGTAAGAAAGAGGGACACATAAGGAGATTCTGTCCAGAAGCAAGGAAAGAAACATCAAGGGGGGAATCATATAGGTATCCTCCACGGAGAGACACACATAGGCAAGAGAACACACAGCTACCCGCGCATATTATAGCAGGAAATGCTGCGCGGGAAAATGATAGTCAGCGCTAGGGGTCAGGTCATACCTGTAGTCTACAGCCAGTGAGGTTAACTGAGAGTCAGAGTGAAGAACCAAAAATGATAGTTGACATAGCTGGTAGGAAACAAACCTTTCTTGTAGATACAGGGGCGGCCCGATCTGTGATAACCTCTCCTTTCAATCTACAGGTGCCCAGTAAAACTATTCCAGCTATGGGGGTAACGGGAAAGGTGTTACATTATCCTCTAACTAAACCCGCTGAAGTTACTATCGGGCCTCTGCATACTAAGCATTCGTTTCTCTTGGCTACAGCGGCTCCTACTAACTTGCTAGGGAGAGACTTGCTATGTAAAATGGGATGTGTCATATACTGTACTTTAGATGGTGTGTTCCTAGATATACCCGAGAAGGTCGCTCATGAGGTACAGGACATATTGGACACCCCTCAAAGGTTAATGTTACACTCTACTGTTATAGAACACAGTCCATCTCAAGTAAAGGGGATGTTGCTGGAAATACCAGGTTCACTATGGACCAGAGATGGACAGGACACTGGACTGATGGCAAACGTAGCCCCTGTCATGGTCAATCTAAAAAGTGGTAGGATAGCTCCAAAAATCCCACAGTATCCATTAAAACCGGAGGTGGAACTACGGGTATATCCTGTTATTGAAAAACTGTTACAACAAGGGATTTTAATTTGTACGGCCAGTACAGCAAATAGTCCCATTTTCCCTGTGAAGAAGAGTGGGGGAAGGGGATATAGATTAGTCCAGGACTTAAGGGGAATTAACAAAGTTGTTGAGAGCCAATTCCCCGTAGTGCCGAATCCAGCTGTCATCCTCATGCAGATTCCACCGTCTGCCAGTCATTTTACTGTCATTGATCTATGTTCTGCTTTCTTCTCAGTCCCTCTTCACCCTGACTGCCAATACCTTTTTGCATTTTCCTACCGTGGAGTGCAATACACATGGACCAGACTACCCCAGGGGTTCATTGACAGCCCCAGTATTTTCTCCCAAGCCTTACATAACTGTTTGCAATCCTTTCAACCCCACAATGGGTCTGTTCTAATTCAATATGTGGACGATTTGTTGCTGTGCTCTGATTCTTTTATGTCATGTTTACATGATACTAAATTGTTGTTGCTTCATCTTTCACAAACAGGGCACAAGGTGGCAAAGGATAAATTACAGCCATGTCAGACTAAGGTCAAATACTTAGGACACTGCCTCACTAAGGGGCTAAGACACCTGACAACCGACAGAATTGAGGCCATACAACACATGTCTCTGCCGCAGAGCCAGAAGCAGATTCGTACTTTCTTGGGGATGTGTGGATACTGTAGATCCTGGATCCCAGGTTTTTCTATTCTGGCATTACCATTGCAGGAACTAGTCTCTTCCTCAAAACCAGAACGTGTTGTACACACAGAAGAGTCAGAGCAAGCGTTCTTTAATCTTAAAGATAGTCTGACTAGAGCACCTGCATTGGGAATACCTGATTATGAAAAGCCTTTTGAGCTATTTTGTACAGAAGCTGACAGTTGTGCAGCAGGTGTCCTCGCACAGACACATGGTGACGCTAGCAGACCGGTAGCATACTACAGTGCACAATTAGACAATGTGGCAAGATCACTCCCAACATGTCTCAGAAGTGTAGCAGCAACGGCTCTTCTGGTTAGTAAGAGCGAGGACGTAGTATTAGGACATAATTCAACTATCTATACAACCCATGCTGTATCAGCTCTGTTAAATTCAGCCCAAACCAGACATGTCTCTTCAGCTAGATTCACAAAGTGGGAACTAGCCCTGATGGCACCCTCAAACATCACCATCAAACGATGTAGCACCTTAAATCCAGCTACATACCTTCCGTATGTGTCTCTAGAGACACAAAGGGTGGGAGGTGAGGAGACCCTGGTTGATGATGAGTTAGGCAAGAATACTGACACGCATGACTGTATGGAACACCTGAATCAGACCTTTACTGCAAGGCCCGACATACGTGACACCCCCTTAGAAAATGTAGATTTTACGTTTTATACAGACGGAAGTTGTCATAGACAGACAGAGACGGGAGAGCTATGTACTGGTTACGCTGTTGTAGACGATCAGGATGTGGTAGAAGCTGAACCCATTGGCCCACCTCACTCAGCCCAGGTGGCGGAACTAGTAGCACTAAGGAGAGCGTGTGAATTGGCAGAGGGAAAATCAGCCAATATATATACTGACTCTAGGTACGCCTTTGGGGTAGTGCACGATTTTGGGGCCCTTTGGCGTCTTAGAAACTTTACGACAGCAGCAGGTACGCCAGTGGCACACTCACAACACATAAAAGGACTTCTGACAGCGATACAGTTACCCAGAACAGTAGCCGTCATAAAGTGCAAAGTCCATACCTTTGAAGAAGACCCAGTGTCATTGGGCAACAACAGGGCAGATGAAGCTGCTAAATGGGCAGCAGGGCAACCTATGACTGTATCGACCGAGACTATGATGGTTTTTCAGACATTAGACATGCAGAAATTAATTGAAATGCAAGATTTGTGTTCCCTGCAGGAAAAGGCGGTTTGGAAGGCGAAGGGATGTGGTCAAGAGTCCTCAGGACTCTGGAGGGATGGACAAGGTAAGCCTGTAGCTCCCCGAACATACTATTCAAGCCTGGCTGAAGCAGCACACGGTCTGACTCACCTGGGTAAAGAAGGTATGTGCAAACTGGTGAGAGCATACTGGTGTGCTCCTGGATTTTCCTCTCAGGCTGGTAAGAAAGCAATGTCATGTCTTACTTGTTTGAGGAAAAATGTTGGGAAAACTATTCCAACTGAGCCATCCCACATCCCTCCTACAGACGGACCTTTCCAGGTAATACAAATTGACTAAATCCAATTACCACCGTGCAGGAATTTAAAGTATGTGTTAGTTTGTATTGATGTGTTTTCCGGTTGGGTAGAAGCATATCCGGCAGCCACTAATACTGCTGTGTTCACTGCAAAGAAAATTGTACAAGACTTTGTGTGTAGGTTCGGTATCCCTAGAATCATTGAAAGTGATATGGGTACCCATTTTACTGGTGATATCTTCCAAAACATATGTAAACTCATGGGAATCGGTAGCAGACTTCACACCCCTTACCGACCACAAGCCAGTGGTAAGGTGGAGAGAGTAAGTGGTACTATAAAGGACAAGCTTGGTAAGATAATGGCTGAAACTGGGTTGGCATGGCCTGAGGCTTTGCCATTGGTCCTCCATAGCATTCGAACCACTCCTAGACCTCCTCTTAATCTGTCCCCCTTTGAGATACTCTTCGGACGACAGCCTCATTTGATCGTGAGTCCACAAGACGACTTGAAGTGTAATAATGAAGTGACTGTACAATATCTTATAAGAATGAGTAGACAGCTAAAACAACAATAACAAAAACTAAAAATGCTGTCACCTGGTATGCCAGAAACGAACTGTCATGATGTTGAACCTGGAGACTATGTTATGATCCGCAATTTCTTACGTTCAGGTTGTTTAACAGACCGTTGGGAAGGCCCTTACCAAGTGCTGCTGACCAGTACTACATCACTGAAGGTTGCGGAGAGAGACACTTGGGTCCATTCCACCCACTGCAGGAGAGTCCATAATCCGGAGAAAGTGCAAGTTAAAACTAAGACGACATAGAGCTGTCACTTGTGAGCCTGTTCCGGGAGACCTAAAGCCTGCAGTCGAGACACCTGAACCAGAGACGTTGCCTCAGAATTATCTTTCCAGCGATAGAGTGGCGGTTTATGTTTTTCTTTTGTTCCAGGATTTTCCTTGTTTTTACTCTTTCTAGGACATTCTATTTTTGTGAAGGAGGATGGAGGACGGAGGAGAGTTCTGGGAGTGATACGGATGAAATGGAGGCAGAAGAAAAGTTATTAGGATACTCAGAGCAGCCCATTATCAAACTTGGTCCGGGGGTTATGAAAAGGTCTGCTAGCTCAGGAACTCGGAGGCAGTGTGAGGGGCTATTGTCTGATGAGTGTTGTATCTGCAAGTTCTGCGACTCCCTAGTTGAAGAGAGATACATCCAACGATGCCAGTCCCCCAGTACTCTGAATATAGGCGGGCATCCTTTGGAGGATTATCACTCCCTGGTGGGTAAGGTGCTAAACCAAACCGAGTGTTGGGTGTGCTCTCACGTGCCGCAAGGGCAGCATAATATAGGACTAGTGCCATTCACTCTAAACATATCTGAAGTACTCGAATTGAGGGGTGGGAGGCCCATAGACGGGAGGTACAATAACACTAGGTCCCCTAGTCTGACGCTTCGACAATACTCCATAGGCAGATCTTTGCTGTGCCTAAACATATCTCATGCAAAGCGCCTGGAGAATTGGGAGGCTGACCTATCAGATCAGACAATGGCTCGCCACACTCATTTTAGAGGGAGACTCACAAGGTCACTACTAGGCAGGAATGTTGATGGAAGTCACAAATTAGGGCGTATAACCAAACATAAGAAGGTATCCATTGGAAAAGTCTCTACAGATAAATGTAAAAATGTCATTAATGCCAACACGTGTCTAGAGCAACTGGAGACACTAGGCATGGGTAGTTTTATCAAAACTCTGTGTGATATAATTCATGGGCATACTGTTCCTTATGTTCTCCCTGATGATGTGTATTTTGTTTGTGGGAGGAAAGCTTATTCCTGGGTGACTCCGAGTTCCAAGGGCTTGTGTTTCTTAGCTAAACTGGTTCCTGAAATCATGACTATTACTCATGAAGAAATGGTTGGTATTCACAAGACTACATCACCACCATACATACACACACAGTATGAACACCGTGGCAAGAGAAATATGATTCCTGGTGAGGAACCCATAGCTACAAAATTGATTAGTGAAACTGCTGGTTTCCAAGTTATGGTTGCTCTAGACCTCACCAGGACCGCTCGGGGAACATTAAACTTTAAATATATCCAAGACCTAGCTAAATTAATAGATAATATCACCGAGATGTATGATGACACTTTCAGGTATACTGGAAGAGAGCTACAAACGTACAAGAAGGAGTTGGTGCAACATAGACTGGTACTAAATTATCTCACCTCTATTCCTGGTGGGTACTGTGTGACACTGGCCACCCAGTTCAGTGTCAAATGTTGCACGTACATTACTAATAATACGGATGACCCTAAAGAGGTTATAGACCGGAAGATGGATGAAATTTTGCAGCTGAAATGGGAATTTCGAAAGAGCCATAATTCTTCGTTATATGAGGTTGGGGAAAAGGTGGCGGGTTGGTTCTCGTGGTTGAACCCTGTGAAATGGTTCTCCGGTCTGGGGGAGTGGGTACAGGAAACGGTTGCTAGTGTAGGTAAGCTCCTTCTCCTTATACTGGGTGTCATCTTAGCAATTGGTTTAGTTGTCAAATATGTTCCTACTGTGTTGAAGTGTGGAAAATGGTCTCATAGGAGTAACACTGAGAAAGAGACTGAAAGGGTGGTACCAGATACCGAGATCATGGTCTGTGAAGAAGTATTGTATAATCCTGAACTTGAAACGGTGATTGGGTGATAGTTTAGTACACTATCAAAGGGTGGAGCTGTCGAAGTCAGCAAATTGGATAAAGTCATTTCAATTAAAGTTGAGCAAACTTGGTTGTCTTTGTCTGAAAAAATGCGTACGGTACGCTACGGCGTACAAGGGCATGCTATGGCGTGAAAGGGCGTACGCATCCACTACAAGTGGCAGCAACAGTAATTGCCATACAGTAATTTACCATACATTCGCACAAACACGCATACTAATAAAATAGTATACATTAATGGTAGTTGCAACACATAGTCAGTTATGTCGAAATATAGTAGTATTTATATGTTATATTAGAGTTACATGCATATTAGTGAAATACACGGAACAGGTTGAAGGAATCATATCATGAGTGGTATCATAATAAACCTCTTTACATATCCTACTGTTTGGTTCTCTCTGCGAAGGAATCGCAGAGTGCATACACAAGTTATGAATGATAGGGAATTATGAACTACTTAAGACTAAGGAATCTTGGCGGGAAGAACCGAGCATACCCCCTGGAGAGGTGACCCCCTCCTTTGGATTCCTTAGGATGAACTAGCCAATGATTGACAACCCTTTGGACCTTCCTGAGACCTGGACCAATAGATGCAAGCTATACCATCTTCATTGTATTACTGTATTTCATTGTGTATATAAGCAGCAGCTTCACATCCAGTGTTCAGACATCTTGTCCCCAGACTTCAGGATTTAATGCTGCACACTGGATCCAGAGCGCCTGCGATAAGTAACGGCTGTATTTACTATTACTTAGCTTGAGCATATTATTCTACTTATTGCGAATAAATCTTTGTGCGTTGGAAACACAACTCGAGGTTCGACAATCGTTATTGGTTAGCGACAGTACGCACATAACAGTAGGTTAAACAGAAACCTCAGATCTAGTGCTGGAATAACTTTATTTATACAGCTGTGTGAAATTGTTAAGAAGGCCACAACTGAAATAAATTAGAATGCAAAAGCCCAAGTGGAAAATCAGGGTTCCAATACATAGGTATGGCACCTAAAACATCCAAGCATTGTTCTAGAATCACATTGGTATAACATGAGGGTAGTCTGTGAGAAGGCCGTATCCACAGAACTTTTACTGACATTGAAGTTCAGGAGCCGCACAGTGATTCCGTCACTCACTGACCAATCACAGTATGCCTCTTCTTGCTGTAAATGTATTGAGTAGTGCAGTGGTGACCAGGAGGTCACAGGCTTTGGGCAGAATAAATTATTTTGTCTTGGATCAGTCATTGCCTAAGCACATAGATGTGATCTGATTAAGTAAACATTATTATTATTTTTTTATTATTAATAAATTCACCTCCTTCATGCCAGGATTTGGGGTGGGAAAGATGAGAGAGGCTGGCTTCTCTCATCCTTCCAGCTCTAGGAATAATTTAAATACCTGGTCTGAACATACTATGATGGAAAATAATGATGATTTAAGAAATTTAATAACAGCTCCATGCAGGTGGACAAGGCTTTATTTCAGCTCTATACCCATTTTAGCTCATTGAAGTGTGCACCTGCATCTGTATTTTGGATTGTGCACTGAAGAAACCTCCCTACCCTTGTTGAAATATGTACAACAGACTATGGGTTTGTTTATATGCATGTAGTTACCATGGAGGGTCAGCAGATGGCGCTGTATTCATACAGAGGTGTTTTGTTTGTCTGCTGTATATGCATGTACTTGTTTGTATATTTCCTGTCTCAACTCTCTGTGTTCTAGAAAAGACTCTCTGAGAAAGGAGGTGAGCTGAGCAGCTCACTGATATGTTATGTTAAGAAGCTATTACTGAAAGCTGTTGTTATACTGATCCTGGTACTTAGTACTATATAAAGTAGATATACATCTCAAGACTCGTTCTGTCTGAATATACGGTAACTCCTGAGGTGATTCTTTATCTATGAGACCTCCTGCTGCACACCTATGGTATCATCCATCGCAGAATGCTAATAACCCTACCACAAAAAATGAAAAACAAGAGGCTTCACAACTGCCAAGTGGGTCGCTCGCCCATTTATCGAAGGTACAAAGCAGGGAACACAAAATATTTCAGAGAAACCAATGTCATTCCATTTTGGCATGTTTCCCGTCGTCGTGTCTTTTTAAGACTCTCATTCCTACCAATCTGTGCACAAGCAAAGTTGAAATTTTGTTTCACTACTGTTGCTTCCAGAGTCGTTTTGTGTGTTTGTTTATTGACTTTAGCTCGTCGCTCACAATTCTACATTCTCCAACACATCAACTTTAGCTTTGTCCCTCACAACCCGACCTCTCGGGACTAAGCAGCTTGGCTAGTCATGGTGTGTTTCTGATAGTTACCCCCAGCCAAGTGTTTCTCTCCTGGCAATAACCAGCATCGTGATACCGTGTTCCCTGTTTTTTGCTTCTCGTCTTTCATTTTGCATTCCTGTTATACATTCCTAATTAGCACATGGGAAGTTTTGAGAGCGTGCCAGCTAAATTGCTCGATGACAGTGGTTTGTGCCCTAAATCTTTCTTCTATGTCTGCTCCAATCCTGCACTGATGAGCTCCAACATATGAAACACCAGGCTGTCTGTAGATGGGATTCTATCTCAGCACATGCTTATTTCATGCTCTGAATACCGGGTGAGTAAAGCATTGACTAAGACTTGCCATGGAAGTGGAAATGAAGAGACAGACTTTCCAGGATGAAAACACATTCCTTCAAACTATATATATATTGCTAAAAATGAATAGTTTACTTGTTAATTGTTGCCTACTTGTATACTAGTACATATGACTATTATCTTTAATATGACTTCTGGCTTTTGTGGACAGGAGTATGTGTCTTCCACATTTCTCACCCCACCTCTTTACTCGCATTGTGAAATAAGTCTAGACAGCTACTCATTATAGTTTTGTTTTTTCTTCCTTGTGATTAGTTTCTCCCAATGCACTACTCCTCTGCTGGTCGTCAGTTTAATAATGTGTGTAGAATTCATGTCCCTCAACTAATGTGCTGAGAAATAAGTGCCTGTTCATTTTTATTACAAATACCTGATAACTGTCTCCCAGAGGATTGGTTCCTTATAAATATTGGCAGCTTATTGCTTTTCCCCATCACGTGCCAATTTTCAATTATTAGACACAGTGAAAAAGGAAAAGGCGCAGCTGCAATTAATAAGGACAATTACATTCTTGGGGGAAAAAACATGTACAGGACATACGTACAAGCTGTTTTGTGATACTTTTTGGTACATAAAGCCCCCTCAACAAATGGTTCATTGTTCAAGTCTCACAAGGTAACTGGAACCAGTGTTAAGGTCACAGGGAAAGGATGTACTCTCCTGCCAAAGTGATATACGCTGCCTTACCCATGCTGTGTGGAGCAACTGGGAGTCCCAGCCTTATACTTGGCACATTCATGACCATGCTCTGAGAAGCACGAAACGCGTCAGCGGGGTTTGTGTGTCCTATACTTGGATATGAGTGTGCCTTCGATTGTACCATTCAAGTGTTTTTATTGAAGTGGCGATTCATCTTTAACCATTCAAATTCACTCTGGGGCATAATAATACTCAGCTGGTCCATAAGAAGCCTTTATTATCACTGGCTCCAATAACCTGTACTATGAACTGAGAGCGCTCTCCAGCCGGAATTGAGACAACATTATTACCGGATCTGTGTTGTACAGCGGAGTCCGTGCTTTAGAGACCGGCTAACCTCAGAGGGAATGATATCATCTGAAAAACGGATCATCTGCTTTATTGACGGATCATAGAAATAAGGTGATTGAGATTTATCTCGCCACACACACTGTCTGATTTCGAAGGAGGCCGTATCCATGAGGTACTTTACACATTATTCATAGAACAGTGTGCATTCTACTAAGCACATACTGAATGCTTTGGATGTTCCGGATTTATGACTGATTATTCTATATCTGGATGTGGGTTTTTTTCTGTGTACACCAACTTTTTTCTACAGCCGCGGTTGTGTCCCCCTTTTTTATATGTGTGTTTTTATATGTGTGTTTTTAATATAGTGTCCTATATTAGGTATACCCTATTATAGGGTTTATTTGATAGATCCAGGAGCACTATCTTAAGTCCGATTGATTGTGGATTATTGACAAGTATATTAAATGCAGTGTTAAATTTACCTGGCAATTTGTCAATTGAATCATTTTGCTTGACAGGAGATCCTCCGCAAACTGTGGTGTTTATTTAGCCAACATTGATTTGCTTTTTTAGCAGCGCGACCTTTATTTATTGTTGTTTGTGTTACCTATTACTATTAGTGGGATTGAGCTGCCCACTGTTGGTCTGCAGCAGCGAGAAAGTCTGCCTATTATCAGGTTTCTCCATCTTCTATCTCCCTCCAATTTATTACGGTGTAACCCCTATTTTTTCTCCAGTGTGCGCCCTAACCCTTATTGGGATTATCTGTACATTCATGACCACTGCAGTGATATTTGTGAAATAATGACAAAACCTTGACTGTGGCATAACAGATTTTGGTAATGGAAGGTGACTTTAGATGTGCACGAGCGTTGGAATGTGACATGATAACTGAAGGTTTAAACGACCTGAGACCTTCTCATTAGGCTCATTAGGAAGGATGTCAGTGGCACTTTTCTGTTTCTTAAATACTGCCATGGTGTTAAAAGTTGAATCATTATTGTGTATAGGTTACAGAATTCCTAGACAAATATTACTAATTCCCGTGAATAATGGTCCATACCAGATTTTTTCAGGCATACTCTGTTTTAAATATGCTAAGTATCCGGGACTTTGAGCAAAGATGGCTTGTCAAACTTTACAGGAAGTTTTGATTAGCTGGAATGAGACTGATCAATAAAAACAGAACCTCAGGTTGAATCTTGGAAGGAACCAAGGTAATTTGCATAGTTCAGTGATTATTTTATAACCCTTTGTCCCTGGTGATTGAAAGACAGTTTTGGGACCAATTATATCTAGATGATACAAAGCTAAAACCAACAGGGGGTCCTGAAGAGAATGAGGGAGATACTAGGTAATGGACCAACCCCTCCAAGATAAATGCCAGCAATAGGGATATGAAGAGAGGCTGGCTCTCCCCCCTATTCACGTAGTATAAAGGAAGGGGTCCTGAGGATCCAAGTGACACTCCAATAATAAGACAGGCTGCGGATTATGATTCCTGCTGGGCTGTTTTGGATTAAGGGATCATAGATGTAAAGTGCCTTGTTACAGGGTTTTTGACCTGACCCAAGATTTTATTTTGCTCCACCAAATAGATGGCCATGGCACCCATTATGCTAATCCTAAGGAAAGTGCACTATGGATGTTGATAGCATTCCATCTAACAAATATAAAATTGGCACAGAGTTAGATATTTATATTTGTATGTATTATTTGAACCAAAATGATTGTGATCTTCAATTTACTTTCAAGGTCAGTAATAATAAAATGAATTATCTAGATCTTCATTTGGCTATTTGCAATGGCAACATTGTAAAAATTATATTTTTCAAAGTTGCAGTTGTAAATAATCTTTTACTTTACTCTAATTGACATCTTCCAAAGTGGAAACAAAATTGGTACATGTAGTGAACATTGGGGACTTATAATGATTAACCAATAACATAATTGTGGGGAATAAGGCCTAATGATAACTGCAGTGTAAATATTGTATATCAAAGGAATCCATTGATAATTTGAGCTACTAAGGTGTCCAGTGAGAGGTTCCAGTGTGTGTTTAGTTGGTGGCTCTGCCCACCTCTGTGTTAAAAGATAACAGTGACACCTTTAGGGGAAACTGAGCAGTTTCAAACACCTTCTGGGATGAATTACCTCCTGACATAGAGATTTTTTGACACCTAACGATATGTTGGACAGACAGGAGGGAGCCATTCCCAGCAGGAGTGTCACTTGAAGAGACATGAGCTGTGTCACCATAGCCTGCAATATTGTATATAGACAAATATAATTCAGTTTTCAAAAATGCCACTTAAAATCAATATACTTAGTGATCAACCACATATTCATAAATAACATGATGAAGAGCAGCCCATACGTCAAATAAAGTTGTCTATCAAGCAAAGAAGGTGAGGAAATCAGTTTCAGCTCAGCTGATACACTAAACCTATGCTGTTCGGTATCTATAAATTCGGAAATTTATATGGAATTTATTAATTATAAAATTGGGTCTGTGTAACACTCCACATGAAAGTTAGGTCACATAGTGGAATTGGATAATAAATCAGGGACCATGCAAATTGTGGTTCTAAATAGGCTCACAGATCGCGACTCCCTGGAGGTGGTGAAAAGTGTAAAAGTATCTTTAAAAAGCGGAGACCAGTTACAAGAAATTGTCAGTTCTTGGGGATCAATCTAATTGAAGGACTGTCCATCTCTTCTGCCTACCCCAGGCATACATAAGTTATGCTCTTTACTTTCATACCATTTGTTTTTATAACTGTTATATATTTGTTTAATTGTATGTCAATTGTTTTCATAACCTGTAATTGTACTTTTTGTATATTAAATCTAACAGTTAATAAGAACTGTTCTTATTGCTCTAAACAAATTCACTGTCTGTTTAGAAGAGATAGATTGCTTGGCTGGGTTGACCCCTTAGATACTAGTGTGTGAAGTGTTAACGGTGTAGCTACCAGAGCACAGAGTGTGCACAATTGAGTAATTAAGTCATAGGTTTGCTACGGGCCTTATGCATAGCTGGTGACATTTGCAGAGAGATGTGGAAGTGTGTGTCTGTTTTGGGAAAGGGACCAGCTAAATCTGTAGCCTAGAAGAGAGGTGAGTGTGAGATTGAGGCTGAAATCCTTTGTATTCCCTTACAGTAAGCTTCCAAGTCACGATTGCGCAGAGTGCGGTTTGTGACTGGTAAAAGTAGTTAGGAGAGGTTTTCTGACAAAATAGAGGTGATCTATTGTGTGACTGTTGGAGTATATTATAAGATATTAAATTAGGAAGTGACTATAGGTGGTTATCCCTGACAGTACATGAGACATATTTAAAACACTTAATACTTCTAATGACAAATTTGTGTATCCTTTTATCACTACACTTAATTACTTTTATAGGAAATTCAAATAATATGACACTTACCTACCACCTATGCCCAAAATGGTTATAGCATTTGGATTCACATATAAGGTTTGACCATATAGCAGATTAAGCTGCTGTTATTATTCATTAAGGATGATGTCGCTCATGGAGCATGTCATTTGTCAATTATCCTGGTTTATGTCTCAATCGAGATTAACATTGTCTCCAGGTTTGGGAGTGTGGCTTAGGGAGAGTCCCTCATAGGACAGAGCAGCTGGGGATCTAGTGTCAGAGTTGTAAGTGTTTAAACCACAGTGTTCCATAATATTTTTTGCATAAACAGAATAAACATACTGGTTCATTTATATTCAATATATCAAATATGGCATAATATACATCTACACTACAATGTATTGCAATGATCGGTGGGCACAGACGCATTCATCAGCGAGATAACTCCTCCACCCAGGCTGTTCGGTTACCATAAATGACTCCAAGTGGTCAGACAGGCAGTGAAGTGTTATGTCATTACACTGCAGCAAATCACTGCATGGGGCCTAGCTCACTAGGAGCTTCCTGAACGGTTCCCTGCACTAGGATGCAATCACACTGTGCTTGTGAAATGCCTTCTATCAGTTTGTCTGATTCCGGTTCTGACCTTTGCATTTGGACTCTGACTACTTTCTTGATCACTGCCTGTCCTGAACTGAATTGGACTGTTCCCTGGATGCTGCTTGGCTACAATACAGACATAGGACCTTCTTTCCAGCCTGTGCAAGTACTTGCATTTCTTGTTCATTGTCCACTGTCTTTTGGTCCGTATCCCCAATATCTCTAGTGCCAGACTCAGTCTGGAAATAAGCCTCTACTACTACTGCTGGAGGTAACCAAGTATTGGTGAGCATCTTTCTCTCTAAGGGAAAGGGGGCTGTTATAGGAACAGACTAGCCTGGTTCTAGAGGTTAATTCTGGGAATTTGACATCTGGGGGTAAATGTATTATGGTCCGGTTTTGCCAACTCGCGGGAGTTCGGCAAGTTGACAGCTAAAATTTAAAGCGGCGCTGGCATGTAAAGGCAAGTTTGTCTTTACAAGCCAGCGCCGCTTTAAATTTTAGCTGTCAACTCGCCGAACTCCCGCGAGTTGACAAAACCGGACCATAATACATTTACCCCCTGGCATCACATGTATACAGATTGGTCTTTATATACGAGTCCTAAAATAGGCAACATAGGATTAAGATTAAATTAAATAAATGAGCCATTCACTAGCATATAAATAGAGAGAGGACACCACCCTGATGAAGATTCACTAAAACAAAACATTTTGGGGGTGATCGCCCACTTAGTGATTGTGCAGAAAGTAGTAGGAAGTGGCATCCTGTCTGCAGCATCTTTTTGATACAAATCAACATAAGGGCTGAAAGACTGTGAGACTGTTATTCAACACAGTGGCTGGAAAGAACTCCTGTTAAACGATCAACGCTGTTCCTTTCTCAATAATTGGTAAGTTGACAACTGTTCTGACCCTGCCACCATCAAACTTCTCACTCTTTCCTCCTCCCTTGGCCTCAATCAGGGGACCTCCTCCCCTACCCACTGTCTTGGTCACTCCCTCGACCTTGTCTTCTCTCACCTCTGTGATCTCTCTGACTTCTCCAACTCTCCCTTCCCACTCTCCGACCACCATCTCCTCTCCTTCTCTTTTTCCTCCTCCCCTTCTCCCACCTCGCCTAAAGCCACCCTCACCAGGCGCAACCTTGACGCCATTGACCCCCCATCTCCTTCTCCGCCTCTCTTGAAACTCTCCTATCACCCCTTCCCTCTCTGGCCTGCCCTGATCAGGCGTCCTCTCTCTACAACCAATCTCTCACTACTGCCCTGGACACCGTCGTCCCGGCCTCTTCTATCCGCCGTCGTCGCCTTACTCCCCAACCCTGGCACTCCAAACTCACCCGCTCCCTTCAAAAGTGCTCTCGCACAGCTGAACGCCTCTGGAGGAAATATCGTTCCCTGGCTGACTTCCTTCACTTCAAATTCATCCTCTCCTCTTTCTGCTCTGCCCTGTCCCTCGCTAAACAATCCTTCTTTAAGTCGCTCATCTCTTCTCAGTCCTCCAACCCACGCCGCCTCTTTGCCACATTCAACTCCCTCCTCTCCCCCCCCCCTCCCACTGTCCCGCCTTCCCTCTCGGCGTCTGACTTCGCCTCTTTTTTCTCCTCAAAAATTGAAGCCATCAGATGGAACATCTCCTCCTCCCACCCCTCTCCCCCCACCGCTTCACCTCCCGCCATCAACCAGCTGTGGTCCTCCTTCATCCCCACATCAGGTGAAGAAGTTCGCTCCCTTATTCTTTCCTCTCCACCCTCTACCTGTCCTCTTGATCCCATCCCCTCCCACCTCCTTCGCTCTCTCTCTCCTACTGCCTGCTCCTACCTCGCACACCTCTTCAACCTATCACTCTCCTCTGGCGTTGTCCCATCCTCATTCAAACACGCTCTTATCTCCCCTATCCTTAAGAAACCCAATCTCGACCCCACCTCTCTTGCTAACTACCGCCCTATCTCTCTTCTCCCATATGCCTCTAAATTACTTGAGCGGATTGTCTGTAGCCGCCTCACCAGACACCTCTCTGACAACTCCCTCCTTGACCCTCTCCAATCCGGCTACCGCCCCCTCCACTCCACTGAAACAGCCCTGGCTAAAGTTACCGATGATCTCCTATCAGCCAAATCCAAGGGTCACTACTCCATACTCATCCTCCTTGACCTCACAGCGGCCTTCGACACCGTGGACCACCCCCTCCTACTGCAAACTCTTCTCTCACTCGGCCTCTCTGGCTCTGTCTATGCCTGGTTCACCTCATACCTTGCTAATCGCTCCTTCTCCGTATCCACGTCTGGTTCTTCCTCCTCCCCTTCCCCTCTCCCTGTAGGAGTCCCTCAGGGCTCTGTTCTTGGCCCTTTACTCTTTTCGCTCTATACTTCCTCCCTTGGGGCTCTCATCTCCTCTTTCGGTCTTCAGTATCACCTATATGCTGATGATATTCAACTCTACATCTCTTCTCCTGATCTTTCCTCCTCCCTCCTCTCTCGTGTACCTGACTGCCTCTCAGCCATCTCCTCCTGGATGTCCTCTCGCTTTCTTAAAATTAACATCTCCAAAACCGAACTCATTGTCTTTCCCCCACCCAGACTCCCTTCCCAACATGACCTATCATTGTTTATAACTCCACTATCTCCTCTGTCACCCAACTCCGCTGCCTAGGTGTCACTCTTGACTCCATTCTCTCTTTTGCCCCCCACATTCAATCACTAGCCCAAGCCTGTCGCTTCCAACTCCGTAACATTTCCCGCATCCTTCCCTTCCTCTCTCAAGATGCCACCAAAACGATCATCCATGCTCTCATTATCTCCCGTCTCGACTACTGCAACCTCCTTCTTACTGGCCTCCCCTGCTCCCACCTTGCCCCCCTCCGCTCTATACTCAATGCGGCTGCGAGACTCATCTTCCTCTCACGCCGCTCCTCCTCTGCCTCCCCTCTCTGTCTTTCCTTACACTGGCTCCCCTTCCCCTACAGAATCCTTTTCGAACTCCTCACCACCACTTACAAGGCTCTCTTTCAGTCTACTGCCCCTTACATCTCTAACCTCCTCTCCATTCACACTCCCGCCCGCTCTCTGCGCTCGGCCAATGATCGCCGCCTCTCCTCCACTCTGATCACCTCTTCCCACTCTAGAATCCAAGACTTCTCCCGTGCTGCCCCCCTTCATAGGAACGACCTCCCTTGCTCCATTCGTCTCTCACCCAATCTGTGCTCCTTCAAGCGGGCACTTAAAACTCACCTGTTCCTTAAGGCCTACCAACCATCCACTTAACCTCTCACCTCTTCTGGTTCTCCCCTGCCCCATTTCTCTCTCCCCGTTGCTTCACTGGCTCACTTATATACCTGATTCTGTTTACCCTCCCTTAGGATGTAAGCTCGTATGAGCAGGGCCCATCTTCCCTCCTGTTTCCATACCTGTTCTTCCGCTCCGTCTCTACTGTATTTTGCCTGCCTGGAGTTTCTGAAGTAGTGGTACTTTGTGTTTATTGTTCTGTACTGTTTTACCCTGTATAGTCTACTGTTTGTACCATGTACGGCGCTGCGGAAACATTGTGGCGCATTACAAATAAACGATAATAAGTATACAGTTTATTTGCATATGCTTTTCATGATTTAAAACTTTTTTTTTTTACTTATTAGATTAAAGCTTCATATACAATACTGTTAGTGTGTTTTGGTTGTCTGATCATTTGCAGACTCCTGCCGAAAAAACATTGAACATCTATGTTTTCTATAGGTTGTCATCTGGGTCCTCTGTTCAGTGAACATTTCGAGTAGATAAGCCTATATAATCTGCATTATGTGCTGTGAATTCTCTGTACAGAGCTGCAGAATTAGTGGTGCTATATAAATAGCTGCTGCTGATGACACTAGTCCAGCCAGATTGCCATGGGAAAAATGCTTAGTAATGCTTTCTGATCCCATCACACAACAATATTGGTTTGGGGGTCACAAGTGCTTGAAGATTTGGAGGCTAGAGGAAAGTAATTTTGTAACAGAGAGGGCATACCACAGAGTGGATGCCCAAGCGAAGTCTTGTAACCAGGAATTACAGCAAGCGTAGATGAGACACACAGATCTTGGGCACAGCAGAGGGGTGAAGTTGGGAGATATTCTGAGCCAAAATGGAAGAAATGCAAGTTAGTACAAGTATTTTATATTGAATTTGGTAAAATGCAGGCAACCAATGTAGGTACTGGCAGTACAAGTATTTTATATTGAATTTGGTAAAATGCAGGCAACCAATGTAGGTACTGGCAGAGTGGCAGCAGTAGAACAACAATTTGTGAGGAGAATCAGTCTAGCCATTGTATGCAAGAAATTGTTGGGGTGAAAGTCTGGTTAGGGGAAGACCAGTTAGAAAGGTATCGCAATTGTCAATAAGGAAGATTATGTGCATGTATTTTTTTCTTTGCTGCTTCTTGTATGAGATACATATGTATTCTGGAAACATTTCTTAGATTATAGAACAGTATTTGGATACAGACTGGATGTGGGGAACAAAAGACAGTACTCAGTCAAGGATGACACCTAGGCAGTGAGCTTGGGGGTAGGGTTAACTGTCATGTTGTCCATGGAAAGAGAGCAGTCAAGTAGGTAGCTTCTGTTGACTGGGGAGAATAGATAATTTTTTTTGTAAGATTGGGCTTGAGGTGGTGAGAGCACATGCAAGATGAAAAGACAGAAAGAAGTTCAGAAAAACGGGCCAACAGATGGTGAGATATAAAGATAAAGCATCGTCCACATAAAGGTGATACTGAAACCCAAAGGAGCTTATAAGTTTTCCCAGATAAGCTATATAACTAGAGAGGAGCAGGTCTATTATACTGTCTTGTAATACTGTTTTCAAGTTTCCACCTATGCTATTGTATTAACCATGATTATGGACACTACCTATCGTTTGATTCCCATACATCCAGGCATCCTGTGGTATCTAGCACCAAGGCGTTGGCAGCATGTCCTTTAAGTTCTGTGAGTTGCGAGGTGGGACTTCCATTGCTCTGACTTGTTTTTCCAGCACATCTCACAGATGCTTAATCGGATTGAGATCTGGAGAATTTGGAGGTCAAGGCAACACCTTGACCTCTTTGTCATGTTCCTCAAACCATTCCTGAACAATTTTTGTAGTGGGGCAGGGCGCATTATCCTGCTGAAAGAGGCCACTGCCATCTGGGAATTCCTTTGCCTAGAAGGGCTTTACTTTATCTACAACAATGTTTAGGTAGGTGGTACTTGTCAAAGTAACTATTATCCTTTATTTATAAGGCACCACAAGATTTCCGCAGCGCCATGCAGAGTATAAACAGTAGACCACACAGAGTGAAACATTACAGAACAATAATCGAGTAATACCAAGACTCCAAAATCTCCAAGCAAAGCTAGTACAGAGAAGATGGAGCAGAAGAATAGGTACAGAGACATGAGAGAAGAGGGCCCTGCACATAAGAGCTTACATTCCACATGAATGCCAGGACCCCAGGTTTCCCAGCAGAACATTGCCCAGAGCATCACACTGCCTCTGCTGGCTTGCCTTCTTCCCATAGAGCATCCTGGAGCTCTCTCTTCCCCAGGTAAACAATGTGCATGCACCCAGCCACTCACATGATGTGAAAAAACAAACAAACGCCACCTTCTTCCATAACTCCATGGTCCAATTTTGGCACCCCAGAATTGGACTATGATCCACTTTGTGGGTTCTTGCCACCTAAAATTCAAGTCACAATCTTTCCCCTCCTTTTCTCATGCTTGCGACCCCACATGTAAAAAAGGACGTAGCTATTTTTACTATCTAATGGTATGACTTTTTTACATTATCTTGACAGGAGAATTGAATGACAGTTAATGTTTATGCCCCCACTACAGATTAGGCCCACTTCTTCCATAATGTCAATGTAGTGCTGTCACTACACATAAGAGGTAGCGTAGTCATGGCAGGAGACTTCAATACCACATTAGATAACCACCTGGATAGGACACAGGGAGATAATGAATGCAGTTTCTTAATGTAGCAAATGAAAGCTGTTGCTGGTTGTCCTCAAATGTTGTATCTGTGTGTTGCTTAACTGAGTTTCCATCTCTGTTAGTTTGCATGCAGAGATATGATAGTATGTGCTGTGTTTTTTAAAAAAAATATATATAAAATATTTTTAGCCATGGAAATAATATGAATATTTCATATATTGGACAACCATTAGATAAAAAAAAAGCAGTTTTGACTTGCTAAGACTTCACAGTATCAAGACTCTGCATCTTGTAAACAACAGATGAAAAAAATCTACTTTGATTTATTCCAAGTTACTATGGATTACTTCATGGCCAGTTGGCTCTTTCAAAAGCCAAAACTCTATTTTAGAAATCTGTTCTGTCTTATTTATTGGTGCTGACATCATAGCTTGGAAATGGACAGAGTACTGTACCTTAAGCCCAATTCCCTGAATCTCCTCATTATATAGAACATACATTGCATTGAGTTGAGGTACAGGGTTACAACTAGTGTTTGTAACTGTTTAGTTTATTACGGGTAGCGTTTCAGAGTTGCTCCAGAAAATACATACGGTTAATACACCATATGACTCTAAATAACCTTATTGACATTCATAACAGTAAAGCAACACAGTGAAAATGCCAATTACAGGCGGCCTATTTAATGCTCATAGGATTGTACCTTCTCCCGGTTAAAATGGAAAATGGCAGACAACTAAGCAAAGTACATATTACATTCTACAAAACAGAATGTCCTTTTGCAAGCTTAGAACACTATTTACTTGCACAAAGCCGATTAATAAGACCACATATACTTTAAAATTATTTCCAGAATGTAAAATAATTTAATCATTTATTAAATCAAAATTAAATGAATAAAAGATGCACATTTATGATTGTAACTAATGCTTTAATGAAGCAAATTTCGGGATCCAGGTTGACCTCACGATGAAGCACTGTAGACCTCCAAGAAATGCTTTTTTTTTTCTTTTTATGTAAATATTGAATGTCACTTGAATGCAAGTACCCCAATAAATCTATCTATACCATTTGATTCTTGTGCCATTGGTAATACCACAAAGGTTTGTTCCTGTGTTTTTTCTTATAAATTTCCTGATGCCCCTTTTTGGGTCATTGCCCACCTTGTCAGCTGACTGATTATTGTTTTAAAAGGTCTACGTCTCCAACCTAAAGCTTTAATTTATGATTTGTTTAATGCCAATTTTAGTATAGCACATGTAATTAAACAAAGTGAGATTTTTTACAGTGCTGACATAGGTGCTCAAACTGAGGATCTCCAACAAGTTATGTGGTCAGAGCCATTAACTGATGAGTTATTAATTAATGCATCAGTGTTTTCTCTTGTGCTTCTTATAATAAAATGTTTGTGTTGAAAACAAAGTGGTTGGATTTCCAAATCCAGTGTACCGCCATGTCTCTCTGTGGGGTGTTGTAGGTGCAGTCACGCAGACACCTACCTCTGGAGGTTCTCTTACACGCACCCAGGTCTAGCTCAGGATTTATTGTTGGTGGAAAAACAGGACTCTCTATTACGTTTTTTTCTCCAGGTTTTTGTTGCAGTTATTTGTTGCGTTAATCACAGTTAAGGTATGACAATTTATCCCCAAAGCTGACACTTTCACTGCCACCTCTGCCCTACCAGGGTCTCGCTGCCATCTAGGTCAGGGGTGTCCAACCTTTTAGCTTCCCTGGGCCACATTGGAAGACGACGAGTTGGTTTGGGCCGCACATAAAATACACTAACCCTAACGATAGCTGATCATCCAAAAAAACATAGAGAACATAGTTAACACATTAAACTTACTTGGAAATAAAGTTAGTAAGAGTTAGGAAACCTGTTGCAGAATCATGATTAAAGCAGTAGTCCCATTACCAGCTACAATTTATCTTACCTGCATCTGTCCCTTAGTGGGGTTCGGGAATTAAATGCCAAAAACTTTTTTTTCTCTCTTTCTGCACCCATGAATCATTTTTTTTATTGACCAGTTTGAAATGGTCACCGATATAGGTAGCATCAGAAGGACTAATAGAAATCCTCAGAGATTTAAAGATAGGGTGGCAGGAAAAATGACTCATGGAGCAGCCTCCGATGAGGGTAACAGTGGGTGATAATTTCACCCTACTCAGCACTGCACATTTAAAATGGTTTAAAATATTAAAAATACAATTATCTCTTAATACTTATATTAGATACATACAGAGAACACAGCTAGTTCATAATTGCATGGTGCAGAAAGTCCAAATTCAGAGTAACAATACTGGATAATCTTTCACTGCTGCTGATAGTTTGCGCGGGTGACTCCTCTGTGCTGCGCTACGCAATGGATGTCGGGTGTGATGACGCCACCCCCGACATTCACTGCGAACACCGCACGGAGGAGGAGACCAGGGAGGGAGCCGGAGCGCCAGCTGATTTGACCGCAAGGTAAGTATTTTCTTTTTTTTTTTTTGCAGGATATTTTTTTCATTAACAGCGCTGCCCCCTTGCCAAAACCGCTGGGCCACATTTACAGACGGGCTGGGCCGCATGCAGCCCGCGGGTTGGACAACCCTGATCTAGGTTATGTATTCCCTGCTCTCTGCCACACTTGAATCTTTTGGGTGGGCAGTCTCTACTTGCACAACTGCCCAGATGCCTCTCGGAGTGGCACAAGCAAGCAAATGGGTAACGTAGCACCACTGAAGTCATGATTTTAGAGGTGTTGTCATATCCTGAAAGAGATCTTGTAGGCAAATGCTGTCCAAGTATTTTTAATGAAGAGGGCTGCATGTCTCATCACTACATGCTCGTGGACTGGGTACCATAACAAAAATGGCACACAAAGGAGTAAGAGTCTATAGAAGTTGGGAGCCATAAAAAAGCTGCATCAGACATGCAGGGTACCAGTTTAACAGCCCTGGTGTGGATAGCTCTAAAAATGACTCGCATAAAACAATTACACTATTAATAGACAAGGCAGATAAGCAGAAAACAAGGACCAGTAATCTAACAGTGAATACCCCAGCTCACTGCAATTATGACTGCTGGTTTGAGCAGTGAAGGGTGTTCTGGCTGCAGAATGTGGTAATGGGCCGTGAAAGATCGGGTGCGAAACATTGGGCAAAGATTGGGCTTCCTATAGTATGAATTTTAATTAGAAGAGGATCAAGGGGCTTATGAAGGAGGCAGTGGTTTAGTTCCTCACCACAGAGCAAAGCACAGCAATCAGTGGAGGTGTTAAAGCGACAGGTTTCTTAAGCTCATTAGACACACTCTGTGAACACCAACAAAATAGGTGGTGTGACCACAGACCAGAGCATGACCTGAGCATGACAAGCCAAGAAAGGATACAGGGCTGTACCACAGACGCAGCACTTAGCTGCTTACCATCAGCCAAGGAGCAGCAGACACACTACAGTAACCCAGTGACTTCCACTTGATTTAATAAGTCTTAAAGAGCTGCTAAAGCCTGCTGATATTTAGGGAATGTGACTGACAGAATGGAAGTTGTCCAGAGAAGCCATTCATTACCCAGGTCTTCAGCATTTTTCTTTTGTAATGTATTTTTCTCAGCATGTTATCTAACAACCCCAATCCCAGTATAATTACAATATGGGACATGGCTTCTAAACAGTGCATTTAATAGCAGACATGCAATCTAAGTGCTACTGGTAGGATATAGTTTTAATCATAATACAATCTATGATTTGTTTTAATTATCTTCAGGACCTCTGAATTAATCTTACCAAATTGGATCTCGACATTTAAGAACTATAAGGACAAGGACACCTTAGATGCATTCGATGTACGTTCAGCTACATATTGAATACGGCATACAGTTTATATTGCATGCATTTTAATCAATCCAGATCACAAGTCTCAGCATGAGATCCTCCATCCTGCTTCAACAGACTTTATTTGGGGTTGTCAAAGCCCCTCCCCTGTAAACATCTCATTGTAAGTTGATAATGAGGGTAGAAGCTTTGACAACCTGAACAGGACTGTCCATAGCAGGAGAGAGAATCTCTGTCTGGAAACTTAAAGACATGGGGCTCTTTGGAACTACTTGCGCCTGCAAGTAAACACAGTATTTTATTTTAGTTCACTTAATTCCACCCACAACTAAATAATTAGCTGGTTAAGTTAATCAATAGACATACAAAGTGAATCTCTCTGTCTGATAACAGAATAAAATAGATTGCAGTCATAAACAAGTTGAGAGTGAAAGTATGGGAAACCATACAAACTTATTTGTGAATGCTATTACTATCACTTTGATAATTGACAAATTATATTTAAGGGCTTAGTGTTCCTATAATATCCTCCACCTCTACTTTCCACGTACTTACGTGAAGAGTATATTATTACTATACTCAGTGGTAGAACACTATCAAACAATTTATTGTCATTGTCTATTGAGGTTGTCAGGAATGGTAGACTAGAACACTGGGGGGTGACAGGAGTTCTTTACATTATCACAAACATACAAATAAAGCCTGCAACTACATACACATTGATAACATAACCATACAACACATCAATCACATCCTGCAACTGACTTTCTGGAGTCAGTAGAGCTGAAATGGTCCTGCATGCCTGCTATGGCCATGGACCAGCCAAGTTGGTGGTTTGGCATCTCACAAACATTGAGATACCAAACACACTGTTTGACTTGTTGAGGGCTTACTTAAAGCATTTCTTTGAGATTGCGGTGTTATTGAACTATTTTGGGAAGAGGTTTTCCATGTATATGTAGAGGTACATGTATCACTTTAGGCACTCTCCTCCTCCTTGTACACTTCCATCATTTGAAGCATGTTCTTTCTACGAACACTGGTCCACGTTGTTTTATTGCTAATCAAAGAATGGGTTAACTTATGATGATGAGGTAAGGATCAGTGCGACACATGGAGAAATGCACAGGGTGTTGGAGAAAGTTTGTATTGTTTTCCTCTACTGGGAGAAATTTTATCTCACCATTAAAATATTCCTACTGTAGATTCCAGCTGTTTGACTATCTATTAGAGGGAAGCAATACGCTTGGCCTCACAAATACATTATGGTGATCACATTGCAAACTCATGCTTTGGCTAAACATAGTGCTCTATCCTAAGTTTTAGTGTACTAAATATATACTGATATACACAGGAGAGTATAGGAACTGCAACAATTGTCTCCTTGGAGATACATATATCTGGATTGTGTGGAGGGGAGATATGGAGTTTAGGCTGTTTTTTATTTGGTTACATTTGGTTGATTACATTTCAAGGAGGTAGAGGTGTTATGTGTTATACTCTAGCATGCCATAGAAGTTGCTTTTATATAGCTTTCATGGAATATAGCTTGCAATGCTTTGAACAGCACCATGCTGACAAACGGGCTCCCAAAACAGTGCCACAATGACACATGGGCTTGCACATCAGTGCCACAATGACACATGGGCTTCTACAACAGTATATAGTATTTTACCTAACGTTAGCACCACAATTGAAAAGTGTTTCAAACACACATTATAGACTCATCTCTAACCACACAGCAAGCCTTAACCTAAAAGAAAATTAAAAAACCAAAACTTCTCAAAATGTGACTTTTATTATTTATGTATATAAATAAGACACCGTAGCACCATACACATGAAAGAAAACAAAGTCACAGAGCGGAGGGCAAAAATAAAACTATGTTCAAACTGCAAACATAATGCTGCCTAAAATGGAAAGTATAAATTATAATCATTATTGATAGATATATATATAGATATATATATATATATATATATATATATATATATATATATGGAGAAAAGAACAATTACAATGTAACCAAGTGGAATGGTACTATAAAATGATTTGTTCTGCAGTATAATACATATAGAAAACATATTACAAAGAGCGTTTTTTATTCTGGAGATATGAAAGAAATAAATGAATGGAAGTATTTTGTAGGATTTAACCCTCTGGCTGCCTCCGAGTTTAGTGGCAGCACAAAGGAGAAATTTGTATAGTCAGACTTCCTACACCTTTGCTCTTGAAATGTTCCCGTCGCCTACAGACATTCAGTTGAGTCATTTTCTGTCCTGAAACAATATTCTTGGGAACGGAACCAGAGACAACATAGCGTGCCTTGTGTCTCAGTGATGTCAGCAGTTCCTAAATAACTCAATATTGAATCCGGTCAAACAATGACTGCCTCTAATGTGTGTAAGCGACAGATTTACTTTAAATTGGGGGGACCCAGTGTACAAAGATTGTGTCCACATTCGCTCTGTGTCAAGTATGTAAGGAGAGGGAAAGGTGTGTAGTTGTGTAGGTGTGTGTGTGTGTATATATAAAGTATTTGTTTTACTATTTCAGGTGAAATTGAAAGAGTGGACCTCAAAACCTGGACCCCAGAATATTAAGACTTTTCTATCACACAATGCATTTAAAAAAATGAATGGGGAAATAGGGGGAAAACAATATTAAAACAAAAAGTGTATACCTGCTTTCTGACACCGACTCACATCAGAAATTGCATAGGATATACTTGTGCAAGACAACAGCCTACCCCACTTTTGGAATATTCACACTTAAAATGACTCAAGTCTCTGCTTTGTGCAAAATGCACTCAGATATCATCATATTTGTGTTTTAAGTAGTCCTTCATAACCCTTGCAATGGGGAGCTCATCCAGTAGCTTGAGGTTCTGCAGTCCTATACAGTGGCGAATTTTAATCCGGCATAAATCCTGCAGAAATCGGGGTTGCCCTGCACACGGAAGAAGAATGGACATTTGTTAGAATATCAGTAAAACACTTGTTCAAATGTAAAAACATAGCACAGAGACCGCTGTAAGTGAAACACATTTAGTCCTATGTGCTATATGCAGATGCTGTGATAAAGCACAAAGGTGTGGAAAACAAGTTAACAGGCCTGTTTAACCATTCAGGTGCACAAGATACTGACCTAACTTTAGCAGCCATCTGCCACCTCCAGGCAGCAATTGGAATAGGATTCATGTCATACCCAAAAAGCCTAGTGTTAGATTCTTGTTTCAGTAGACTCAAAATAAGTATATCGAGGAAATCACCTGCAAATGTCAACTAATCACTTGCAACAAAACCATGATATGTACAATAATTAGCAGTTGTCCCCTAGTCCGTGTGAAAGTGTATCAGTCACTTATTCAAGAGTTTTACAGTATCTTGAAAACTGTTAGTCAGATAAGGATTTATTGATAAAACATTGGCATGCAATTTAGAATCTCCTACTAAAAAAGGAAGGTGGACTTCCATAAAAAGTTCATTGTTAAGCAAGTTTAAAAAAAAGCTGTGACCAAGACACTTGAATCTTTCAAATATGACCATATGCAGATTTTGGCATCCAATAAAAAACTAGTATACAGGTATTTAAATTCCACTATAATAAAATTATCTTCAGACCTCTCACAAGATCAACTGCAAAAATAAACCGTTTGGATGCGCACACTTCACACATTTGTTGAAAATAACTACAGGATTGTTCTAATCCCGCCACCACAAAAAAATATATATATATTAAATCACTATGCTCTGACCAACAGCAGCTTGAAAAGTCTAAAGTGTCTTATTCTATCTTATTATTAAAAGTTTCATGTCCAGTAAACACTAAAATGATGGGAAACATGTACGAGACACTGTGGGGCTTTGTCAAGGAAGGGTACCTGCGAGGGATCTTACCCCCACCCTTCGCTACACATACAAGCCCCTCCTTGTTGGCTCTCAGATACACTACATAAAACCTAGCACTGTTTTTCACGTTCAGGTGTGTATTACATGAATTCATCAGGCAGCACCAGTGAAACTGCGACCGCTGAGAGAGGCACTCCTTTATCTTTCACAAGGGTTTCTGCTTTCTAACCCTGGTGTTCCAAGTATTATTGGCAGACAGTTCCGCAGTCTTGCTCTGATCAGACACACGTCTCACATGCTCAGCTGGTAAAGACTTGAGCATTTTCCAGGTACAATGGCTTCTTCCAGGCTTAAGCCTTTGTTATTACATCCAGTAACATCCAAGAGCCAGAGCACTGAACAGTGTGCGGCTCCTTGGAAGCCTTGTCAGGAGAACTGATTAGTCATTACTTGGATTCATATGAATGAAAGCAGATACGAGAAAGCCAGTAACAGGAGAATAGGTTGCTGGTAACTCCCACTACAGTGCAATCCCTGTCAGGATACATGCTGATTCACTACTGGGAAATGGATAATTGAAGAAAGATGTCATGTAGATATAAAGCGGACACTTTCCTATTAAATTGCTGAATGGGGTATTACAAGAAATATACCTTCACTTCATGCTTTCTTCACGTGACCTTCCAGTTTTATTTTGTGTTTATAGTGTGCACTATTTCTACTTTGTGTTCAAAATGACATTATTTGCTAGCATGGATTACATTGTTAGGAAGAGAATTCCCTCGATATACTACACAAGCTAGACAATGTGTTCTCTACATTATTCTTACATTTAACTGAAATTTTCTAACATTTAAGGCACAATCTAAAACAAACATGACTGAAAACTAAATATATAAATCATGCTTTAGGGCAGCATAGTGGCCTAGTGGTTAGCACTTCTGCCTCACAGCACTGGGGTCATGAGTTCGATTCCTGACCATGGCCTTATCTGTGTGGAGTTTGTATGTTCTCCCTGTGTTTGCGTGGGTTTCCTCCGGGTACTCCGGTTTCCTCCCACACTCCAAAAACTTACTTGTAGGTTAATTGGCTGCTATCAAAATTGACCCTAGGCTCTCCCTATCTGTCTGTGTGTGATTGTGTGTCTATATTGGGGAATTTAGACTGTAAGCTCCAATGGGGCAGGGACTGATGTGAATGAGTTCTCTGTACACCGCTGCGGAATTGGTGGCGCTATATAAATAAATGATGGTGATGTTGATGATGTTCCATTTACAAGTCCCTTTAATCAAATAAGGTTTCTTTCCAACACTTTTATATACCTCCGGTAACGTCAGACAAGCTTAAGGTGTATTCAGTCTTGCACTTTTATTGAATGAGGATTAGTCTGTTTTGTGAGTACAAGAACAGATCCCAACAACTGGACTTGGCACCTGGGGCTGTAGATGAACAGCAACTAAATATCTACAAGATACCCCAAGGTTACTTGCCAGGCATTTTAAATGACAGCTACATGGGGCTTGGGTAGAAAAACAAGGAAGTCTGTCAGACAATAAGGTAACTTAGGCCAGAACAGGCCCAGAGGCGTTTACAGGTGTCAGAGATTGTGGATGAAAACTAAATTAACCTATACAGAGGGCCCTCAAGTAGCATTGATCCGGCTCTGTCCCAGACACAGAAGAAGAAAACAGATAAGTATCCATTTTAATACAACACATTATTACAGTAGATGAATAAACATACAAAATATATAATCTCTTTTCACTGGACACAAATAGCAAGTTATGTTCTTGTTTCGATCTGCTCTGTGCCCTTGCCAAAACACAACATTCTACCACGCTAACAAGGTTAAGGAGGAAGTACACACACACCCTGTGAGCGTCTGGGACGAATACAATGCAAAACAGCAACAGATTGACTTTCAGGCATATTGGCATATCTTTCCATGACTACCCAACCATGAACATTACAAGAATTTATGACTGGGTTTCAGCAACAACAAGTATGAGCTCAGCTCCTGCAGTTTCTCAGCCTCACAAATATGCAGACTGATCAGCAGAATAGGATCTTGTACTACATGGCAGGTGCCACTGGGACATATTCCATGGATGACCATTGCTTTGCTGGCACCAAACAGTGTAAAGCTGCGTGGCTGGGATTTCCTGCAGAGATATACAGCCTCCGTGAAATTTAACATGCAAAACACCTTCGATTTAGTGAGGCCCCATAGCCATAAATGGGGCAATCCCGTTTACTAGCCATAACAGTACTAGACATCTGGCAGGGTTTGTGGACCATGTGGGTCCTTTCAATCCTGATCACATGGCTGCCTCCTGCCCTCACACAGATGTGGAATCTCTGCTCCAGTTATGACTTCCTCTATTGTGATGGAGGATGTACAGTAATCGGAGACAGATTAACTTCAGGACCCTTTCTGCAGACAAATAAGACTGTAGCAATAAGTACACAAGGGGGTGGATGAAAAAAGAATCTAAAGGAATTACAGTAACACTGTCTGTACTAGCGTTTCTCCCACGTGTGTTTTTATTAGGTCTCATGCACAGCCAAGCCTAATGGATTGTAAAGCTCATATAGACCCCTCAGCAGATCACTGCAGTACATTTATAAAGTTATTTAAAGGACCACAAAAACTAAAATGCAAGTTGTCTTATGTAAAACTGCTACTAATAATTTTCTCAAATATATTTGGTGACTTTTTAGCAGCTTATCAAAACTGAAGGTATTGAGGCTGTGGTAGGCCGAGAAGACACCAATCCCGCATGCAGATGCACTTACATCATATTATTTAAATAAGTTTGTGTTATTTAATTTCCATACCCCTGCAATGTCAGCTAGCTGCTAGCCGATTAACTGACAAGGCATGTCCTTAGTGAACGTGCTCTGTGCGGCATGTATTGTATGGACATATTCTCTCTGAGGTAATACATCGTATGGTGTGTCCCCAGTGAGAGAATGATTTGTGTGTCTTGTGTCCAAGGTGAGTATACTTTAGGTGGTGTATGTAGAATGAATATGACACAGTTGACCATTATCTCCTCCCACTCTTCACTTCCTTGGCCTACGTGGTGCTGTCCTTTCCTGGATTAACTCCTACCTCTCTGACCTCAGTATGCCTTCCTCTGGTGCCTGCTTCTCTACTTTCCCTCTGTCTGTTGGGGTTCAACAAGGTTCTGTTCTTGGCCCATTACATTTCCCTGTTTACACCTTCTCTCTTGGTCAAATGCGCGCCTTCAACCTCCAATATCAGCTCTATACCTACGACATTTATCTACCTTTCCTCCCCTGACCTCTCTTCCTCTCCAGCGTGCCTGACTGCTTCTCTGCCATCTCCACCTGGATGCTACTACCTCAAGCTCAGTGTCACATGATGGTGTTGCCCTCTCCCCAGTTCCTTAAGTGCGCTGCCCGGAGGTCATCATTGACTCCGACCACATCCAGTCCCTCATCCAATTCTGTCACCTTTACCTTCGCAACAAGAGATGTGTCTTACCAACATGATTCTGAAGGCAAAAAAGGTACTAGATGGGATATAAAAACTGAACTCACAAGTTTCTTAAATAACTGAAGGGTATGTATGCTCAGAACTCTTTTTACTAAACCTTTTTATTATGTACATAAGTGAACAGTGCAATAGTCTTATTAAGTATCACTTGCTGAGATTAGCCATCTTCCACTATTAAGCTGCTTTTCCATTCCAAGCAAAAAGAAATGTGATGGTAAAATGAGGGGGTTAAATCATTTGTATTAACCATATAGGAAACTGCTGACTGCATGGAAATATAGCAATGATGATCTTTTATCTTTTTATACAGAGCAAATTACCTAGGGCTCATTATCCTCTGTTATTCCCAATACTCTGATCCAAGATGTTTATCATTTTGCGGTTCCTTAACAAGTAACTTTATTTTTTGTTTTCTTTAAATCTGCCGCTCTGTTCTTCAAACAAATCTCATTTCCCTGGTCAGTACTTGATCTCTATCATTGGAAGGGTCAGAGTCTTGCCAACACTTCAGGAAAGATTTATATTCCCTCTTTAAAGCAAACTTATGAAGATTTAATGCTTAACAAGGTTCTGTTCTTTGAACGAAGCTGGCAGGCTGCAAGCTAAGTGACGTGCTTCATTTAATGGCTTGCACAACCATAAGAAACACAAGCATAAGCACTTAATCTTCTCTTTCTTAGACAAGCACGTTTGGTCTTCTAGTAACACACAGATCTGTGGTTACTGCCCTGCAGTCTGTGCTGGGAAATCAAAGTAAAGACGATAAGGAAATGGCTACAGTCTGAATCACTAGTGTCTCCATGTGCCATGACTAGAACTAATAATGATTTTTAAATATCTGTATCTGATAAGTAACCAATACATACTTATTGGCTTTCTTATACTTTTAAGAGCTTACTATGGGCCTATAATACCACTTTCATACTGCCGCCCCGGCAATATCCCGGATAGTTAACCCGGGATATTGCCGGGGCACAGGGCAGTATAGATAACAAGATTTCTAGTCCATTAGAAATGACGTCATTTTAGTACCCAGAGGTCCCCCTGACAGCCGGCAACGCACCGGAGACACCGCTGGCTGAAAATAAGTTAAGTAAACATTGCTTATGTATTTTTTATTAATTAAAATCTTTTTTTTTACCTCACAATTTTTTTTTTTTTACAGTATGAATGGTGAGACCCGGGAATTACACGGGTTGCACCATTAATACCGCAGGCTAGCGGGGTCCAACACGGGAATTACCCCTCGCAAAATCCCGGGTCTGCAAAATCCCGGGTCTAAGTCCCGGGATTTTAGACCCGGGATTTTGTGGTTGGACTATTCATACTGCACCAAGACCCGGGTTTTTCAGCGTGCCTCTGCAAAAACCCGGGTTTTTGGTGCAGTATGAATGGGGTATAAGCTATAACTGAAAAGCATTTTATAAACTATTGAATGCTGCAAGGCTACAAACTGTGGCTCTACAGCTGCTGTGGAACTATAACTCCCAGCATGCTATTCCAGTCTTTTGGACTTCTACTCCATCTGGAGAGCTGCAGGTTGCCCAATACTGGGGCTAAGACATCAACAGGTACCCTGGTTCGTACCGATGACAATACGGACATAAAATAGGGATTTGTTTCAACTGGTGAGTACAAGGACATATGGTGGACATATAGCACAACATTAATATACAGTGAACGGCCTTTTAATAATAGTTGTGTTATTTCCCCTTTTAGACCTTAAAGTGAACCAATATAAAAAAAATCTTAAGTTCTTCCTTTAAAGCTTCATTTATGAAGCATATATTAGCAGATGTGAAACTGGTTAATGAATGTTACTTATTAAAAGGGCCCCTAAAATACAAGTTGGTCAATATAAAATAGGTATTAATACACAGTTAAATACCAGCTACTCTGCATTGTTAGACGCCATTCCTGCTCTTAAAGGGGATGGAAACCCCTGGCTAAATTGCTTCATTAAACATGATTGACCAGGACAACCATCCTTCCCTCAGAGGGATCTCTCAATGGAAGACTGATATGTAAAAGGAAAAGCCAATAAGTAGAAATTTTGATACATTCAATCGCGTTTAACACGCGGTGGGTACGCAGCCTAAGTTATTCACGAAGAATATGGGATAAATTTCAAAGAGTATGGTAGCAGGAGGGAGCAACTTCTAAATAGTGCTTTGTATAAAAATCTTACAAATGATACGGATTTATTTAGCATAGTTATCATTTTACTAAGGTCCGTTAGCACCCACCCCTGGTGTAAACAAAAACTTTCTTCCACAGTATAGCAGCTCAGGTACCTCAGCACGGCTTGATGCTACTTTCGGATAGTGAAAGAACAGCAAACCATACTTCATTATTTAGGAACTGTGAGGAGATGACATTGTGCTATGTTGAAAACAAGAAACAAGGCTCACGTTTCCACTTGTACAATCATGACTAAATATCTTTCATAGAATGATGCCCCTTTTCATTTAGCTAATGTTTTGCATAGAGCACTTACTTAAAAATTTAAAATTTTTGCACAATTTGATATGCTATGAGTCTAAGCTGGTAAACTCTAAACTCATTCACATCAGTCCCTGCCCCATTGGAGCTAACAGTCTAAATTCCCTAACATACACTCACTCACACAGACAGACAGAGAGACTAGAGTCAATTTTGATAGCAGCCAATTAGCCTACCAGTATGTTTTTGGAGTGTGGGAGGAAATCGGAGCACCCGGAAGAAACCCACGCAAACACGGGGAGAACATACAAACTCCACACAGATAAGGCCATGGTCGGGAATTGAACTCATGACCCCAGTGTTGTGAGGCAGAAGTGCTAACCACTAAGCCACCGTGCTGCCCATTATTGAAACTATATTGCATTTTGTATTATTTTATCAAAATTACATATAATGATCTCTTCACCCAAGAACTGGCTCTTGGTATGTTATTTGCAGCAATGCATAACTAAGCCATTTGAAATATGTTTCATCCTCAATTTTGATGAAAGATTGCAACTACATTCAATGTATATATTACAGTTAACAACTAAAACCTCAAAATATCAGATGTTCTACAACGGTTTACTTACTTCGTACTTCCTGCAGGAAATCCAGACAGGGCCGGCTAGTTCCAGAGATGCTTAGTGATACAGCTAGAGGAGTCTGACCCTCATAGTTCCTAGTGTTCGTGTCTGCACCATAATTGTATAGCATGCGAGCACACAAGACGTCATCCCGCAGAGCTGATAGGTGAAGTGGGGTCTGTCCATCCTCTAGCCGCCCCAAGTTCGTATCAGCCCCCCTTTGCAGAAACATGCGACAATATGAGTGGTTACTTTTGATCACAGCATAGCGTAGCAGGAACCCGTTTTGAATATCAATGTTGGCATTATGGTCCAGGAGGATCTTTACACAGCTGGATCTTTCCCGGATGATGGCAAGCTGCAAGGGAGTAGTCCCCTTGTCACTTAATGGGTCAACCTCAGCTTTAAACTCCAGTAGCAGCCTGACAAAAGAATCCCTGCCATAGTGGGCAGCCACATGCAGCGGCGTCCAGCCATCATTGCTCTTGGCATTAATAATGTCACTGCGGTACTCCGACTCCAGCATGAGGCGTGCGATCCGTGCTCGTCCATGCATGGCAGCATAATGCAATGCTGTAAAGCCCCCAATCAGGTCCTTCACCGTAGGGTCCGCTGTATAGAGATATGACCACAAAAAAAAAGTTATTTAAGAAATGAAAAACCATATTTTCCACCACTGACTCATGGAAATGTGTTTTCACCCCACAAATATTACATTTTGATAGATAAAGCCATGAAACTACAGAACCAAAACATTCATATTTCTGACTTACTTCGCAAACAGGTATCATATCATTACTTTCTTTAAAGTGAACCGGTCACCTATACACAAAGGGCCTCTTTTATATAGAGCAAGTACCATTCCTTGAAAAGTACAGAGCAGGAGCACCAATGCGCCCCATTTTGCGGAGCAGTGCAAAAAATAAGATATCAATTTGAGGAGTGAGATTACTGAAATAAGTTAAATGGTGGAATTTTATGGGCGCAGGGACATTTACACTCCATAAAAAAACTTGATATTTGCACTAGCTCCTAGCTGGTCATGATCAGGACTCCCTGTACATTAATGAGATGCATTTAGCACCATAAAATTGCAAATTTCAGCATACAATCAGTACCAACAACAGAAATGGTTTGCCTTATTGAGGTCACGTGTGTTTAGAAGAAAGAAAATTGGATTTGTTCTTAGCGTCTGTACTTCTGAGCAGTTTAACACACCTGCCAGTGGTAACCAGGGCCGGATTAAGGGAATGGAGGCCCCTGGGCTAAGGGAGCCTCCATTCCCCGTGAGGCCCCCAATGTGAGCCGCCCGCCGCCCCCCCAAGCACTTACCTGTCAGTGCAGTTCTCCTTCCGCGGAGTGCTGTAAGCTCCTTACTGAGGAGATCTTGCGAGAGTTCATGAGATCTCGCGAGATCTCCTCAGTAAGCAGATTACTGAGCGGCGCATGACTGCACTGACAGTGCTCAGCAGCATTGATCGCCCCCGGACCAATCAATAATGCTGCTGAGGACTTTGAAGGGCCCCCTGGATGCCCGAGGCCCCTGGGCTATAGCCCAGTTAGACTCGGGTTAATCCGGCCCTGGTGGTAACATGCTCTGAGCTGCATTGAAAGTGGTTACAGTCAACGATTAGCAATACAGTGATCAATGTGACAAGCACTGTAATTATACTCATGCCAGCTTGCTGCATCCAAGGAACACTATCCGGTTATTAAACCTGACATGAATATACATAGTTACAGTGCTTTACAGTCCAAATGATCAGTATTTTGATGAGCATTTAAGCTCAGCAACAGTATTAACTCTTCAGCTGTATTGTACAGCCACATGTGGTTCATGGGAAATGTGACTCCATTTATGCAATGTAAGAAAGGCTCGCTGTAAACTAAAAGAAGAAAAATAATAATTTGGTGGCAAAAAAAAAAAAAAAAGACTGGTCCCATGTCTTAAACAAATGTTATTTTGGTAATAAAACACTATTTCCATTACTGTTTATAGTTGATATTTATCTTTAAAAACACAATATTACTTTACATCCTTCCATAATTACAACATAAGAGTAAATACTGTTAGAAAATGGCAATGAGAGGAGGATGAAGGTGGGTTTAGCTGAAAAGAAAATGTAGCGTTTGGGATAATTCCCCACTACTGTAAGTGACATGGATATTAAAAGTCACTGAGACTTTAAATGACCATATGAAAGCACAAGGCTGTAGGCCAACGCTTTAAACAGGTCACAGAAATCCAAGGTGACTTCTGGTATCTATGATAATTTACAGTAGGACACTGAAGTGATTATATCAAAACTCACGTGATGACTTCAAAACTGACAATTTATTCACTTTTATTCACCTATTCACATCGCTTGTGTGTTATATGTAGATGACACATGATTGACAACCTTCCAGTACAGCAATGGCATCACCTAGTTAGGATTTCTACAACTGGCGTACTAGTGTGTACGTTCTCACCAGTTAGAATGATTGGTCTGCATAGAGTGGAGATCTGATAACAGCGGGTTAGGTGATATGGATTGTGTTCTGTGCAAGGGAATCTTTAATGGGAACTAAGAAATCAGTATTAGAGGAACGGTTGTGTCTGACATGATTAGTTTGCTGGGGCCCCTCTCTGCCCCTTCGCATTGGCTGTCTGTGGTACATGTAATACAATACACCTTTCCCTGCCTGACTGTCTCTTGGCTGTAAAACACCAGTATTTCAGTCAGGCAACAAATCTGCAAATCCTAACTTGTCTATATTACTCCAGGTAAAGTGATGATACTTGTAAATTTTGCCTACACTTTCAATTTCAAATGAACCTAAAGCAAACAGAATTCAACATGTGTCTAAATGAGCTTAAGAGCAACTTATCAACTCTGACCTCTATGCTTATTTCATTTGCTGTTGTATACAATTGTTTTGACCACCTTACAAATCGCACACAAACTACAACAAACAGAATAGCATATTATATTACACTAATTCACATAATAGGTCCTCCCGCCCTCCCGTGTCCTCTCTTGCCTTCACATCCCCTCATGTCCTCGTTAAGGGAAAGCATGTGTCAGAACATTTGCCGATCAGTGGATTTCCTGTGGTCTGGCATGGATGCTTTAAAGAACTTAGGTAACATGCTCCTCTGTGGCTTGTCTCCTTTCCAAGCAATACAACATACATTATTTAAGGGTCTCTTGGTACACTATGTTCAGTTTAGAGGGAACTTGCCCCTGTAGTTTATTTAAATGCAAATGGTGGGGACAGGAAGAGAGTACGGTAATCAAAATCTGTTATCATCTGACTGTAGTTGGATTAATGAGCTGTTTGAAGTGAATGCATAATAGAACACATTCACCAATTACCTGTTAACAAAGGCAATGTTATATAACTCAGTAATTGGAAAAGACAGTGATTCAAGAATGCAATGTGTGCAGATAAGGATGAAATACAAGGAAAAAGGATGAAAACACTGAGATAATGAGCACAATCAATATAACTCCATAAACACCAATAATAGCTGCTAAAGACAAACCTGACAGGATGAAAGACGGATACACTGAAAGTGATGTAACCCATAGCTGCTTTCATTTAAATAAACCATTGATGGGCAACAGGCGGCCCACCGAGCCTTCACCTGCGGCTCCCAGCTGCTTCCTGCTTTATTGTCAGATTTATTTGTTATAGCTTGTAGCACTTGTTTAAAAATGCATGTTGATGTGTTATTACAGATAGGCGTCTCTTTCTTTGATTAAATGTATTGTTTTAACTTATTGCTGAGTAAAGGGAATGTGTGGGCATTTTGGAGGTTAGAGTGACGCCCATGCAGCAGCCGAAGTGTATCAGGTTACCCATCGATGCTCTAAACCAGTGGTCAACCTGGTCCCTATCGCCCACTAGTGGGCGGTGTTTTTGTTAAGCAATGTTCCACATTGCTAATTGTAAGAAACAGGAATGCTATGCTCCGTTTCCATAGCAGCCCAAACCCCGGGGGTCTAGTGATAGGAGGAATTGGGGTAGGACTCCAGTTTCCGAAATGCTCTACTGCGAATGCTCCTGAAACAGTTTGTATGTTCTCCCTGTGTTTGCGTAGGTTTCCTCCGGTTTCCTCCCACACTCCAAAAACATACTGGTAGGTTAATTGGCTGCTATCAAAATTGACTGTCTCTCTCTCTGTCTATCTGTCTCTCTGTGTGTATATGTATGTTACGGAATTTAGATTGTAAGCCCCAATGGGGCAGGGACTGATGTGAGTGAGTTCTCTGTACAGCGCTGCGGAATTAGTGGCGCTATATAAATAAATGATGATGATGATGACAATAACAGTAGTGTATAAATGGATTGGGTTGGAAGTCAGTGACAAACAAGGGAGTTAATACAGAGAGTTAATAATTCTATTATGTCACGTTAAACAATAACCCCAACACACCACCTTTAACGCCAGTATACACAAACTGAGTCCTTATATTTGTTTTTATCTGACACGGTTCATCATTATGAAAACCCACAATCTATATTAACTCTGCCATTCATCAACCCCACCCCCCAAGTCTTTAGACACTTCATCAAAAGCTATTTATATAGTGCCACTAATTCTGTATCACTGTACAGAGAACCCACATCAGTCCATGCCCCATTATAGCTTACAGTCTAAATTCCCTACCATACACAGACAGACAGACAGACAGACAGACAGACAGACAGACAGACAGACAGACAGACAGACAGACAGACAGACATAGGGTCGATTTAATAGTATCCAATTAACCTACTAGTATGTTTTTGGAGTGTGGGAGGAAACCCTCACAAACACGGGGAGAACATATTAACTCCACACAGATAAGGCCATGGTTGGGAATCAAACTCATGACCCCAGCACTTCTGACATGGCTCACCCTCTCATCACACCTGTATAGCCACTTCTATTTTCTCACAACATTTCTCCATCTATTTACCCACTATGACCATCACCTAGAGCTCATCTCTTCCTACTACATTACTTAGGACATCCTACAGGACCTGACTGAAAGAAACAAGATATCCAACATAAGGTTAGCAACATGCGAGTCCATTACCATTCTACCCAGTACGCCACAGCAGCCACAGGCTAAGTGTCACAGTCTTAATAGGTCTAGGGCCAAGGTGTTTGATATCCACACTGAACTTCACATTAGCAAAGTGTATAGGTGAGCCCCACTATTGTTCTAGAAGTTCAACAGGCAGAATCTTATTGCTTGCCATCGGTTACAGCAACATCATCCTTATCCCCTATTGTATGTTGATTGCCAACCAGACTGCATCTGATTAGTGATGGCAATAAAATACATGAGGACATTCATTCCACAATGAAAACCACACGCCAGAACAGAAACAGAGCAATGGGGACATCACTGTGATGGGAACCTTTTAATACATGTGGATTTGCTAACTACTATCTTCATATTAATTTTAGTTTTAGAGACCTCAAAAGCCATGGTTTATATTAATGGGGCGAGTCATACAACTATAAGTGAAACAACCATTTTATTTTACAGTTTATAAAGTCAAGACTTAGCAAGCATGCATGAGAAACCAGTTTATGAACATATTATAAATTAAATAATAATGTTTCACATTCAAAGCTAAGATAGCAGAAGTGGCAAAGCGGCACATATCTGAGAAGATCATAGTCTTTGGGTGGCACAGGGGTTAGCATTACTGCCTCCCAGTGCTAGGACCAATATCTGCTCTAGTTTCCTCCCACAGTCCAAAAACATACATATTAATTGTCTTCTGCCAAAACGGACCCTAATGTGTGTTTGTCTGGTAGTGACAGGAAGTGATGTGAATGATTCCATATTAATATGACCAAATGATGATGATTAATCCAAACCAAATATTTCTCATTCAGTATTCTCTAGAAAGCACTGCGTAATATTGCCCTACACAAATAAACAACAAACAAAATAGTTGTTAAAGAGTCTGTGCAAGTGGGTATAGCTGGCAAACAAGACTAAAATATGTCAGGGTTACACAAACTGATGTGAAAGAAACTTTTTAATTGATTTCAACAGACTATGATCACTATGAAGTAAAACCAATTAGTATATTTGCTGCCTGACATTTCAAAACAGGGAAAAATAATTTAGCTGTTTTCAGTCTGGAGTGAAATTTAATGGAATGCACTGCCACCTTCTGGAACAATGCTGAAGGTCACCACATCTGAGAACATAGGCAGTGGAGAACTGTAGTACACAAGCAGTGGTCAAAGGATAAGTGTTAAAGTGCACCTGTCCACAAACACATATACACATGTGTATAGAGCATATGTAGTCACACAAGCATGCTGGTTACCCACAAACTACTGCACATTATCCCACTAATGACTGGGGTAAATTCATAGCCAGATACATTCTATCTCCATGCTTGAAAACAACAATAACTTTCATTTTTATGGTACAAAGGTGAATTTTATATATATATTTATTTTTTTCACAGATAGAGCTTTTACATGGGATTATTTATAAAGAAGTTTTTTTTTTAATGTTCTATATGCTAATTTAGACAAACATAAAAAACACACTTTTCCTTTATACTGGTTGTGCATTTAGTAGGCATCTAAAAATATGAAACAGAAAAAAACAAAAATATGGTCCCCTATTTCATTGAAATCCAATATGTCTAGTTTGAAAATAGTTATAGGGACTTGTAGTGGGGGTGCATTCTTTTCAATTACTATTTATTAATGGTTTTCATTTTTTATTAGACTGCCCCTCACTAGGTCAGAATACATACATTTTTACAGCAGCAGTTTGTTTGCTGGTACTGCTGCAGTTACAGTGATGCCATCTCCACTAAGAGCTGAAACAAACAGTTCACTTTTATTTTTTAATTACTTTGAGAGATACAGTAGCTCTTTCCTGCAGGGGACAATTATGTGATCAGCTGCCATTACCAAGCCTTCTATATGCCGCATAGCATTGTGGTGTAATGACTGGTAGACATTTATAAGTTGCCTTTCTGAAGTCAATGACAGACTGGTCAAAGGTGTACACAATATATACTTACATATTTACGTTTATCGCTTGCAGTTCAATGGCTCTGTGATCACATGCTCAGTGGTCACAGGAACGTTTGCCCACGCCAGCAGCTAATTCAAATAATATCAAATGCTGGTTACCCTCTAGCATTGATAAAACAATACATGTGACACACGATGGCATTTGACATGCAGTAGTAACCAGTACACATGTGGGGGTGGGACGGTCAATGGAAGACTTTCCACTCAAGTAAACCTGTGAAAATTGTCTCAAGTAGTAGTGAAAATTCTCACATATCTATAGGAATTAATTGATTATCTATTGAGATAAACTATCTCTTTTATGCAAGATAATTTATTATATATCTCACTACCATACATGATGTATGGTAAAACTTAAGTATTATCATTTTAAAATAGTACCACAATATAATTATTAGCATATCTTGGAGTAAGCAGTGCATTACTTTCTAAAGAACCTCCTTTTCTCTTTCCCTTTTAATGAATTACCTCATGGTTCATGATGCACCCCTTAATTAGATGATGAAATTGTTCATTAAATTTTGATAATAAGGGTATTTCTTACTCCTCATAATTAGTGTGACCTATCCCATATTCCCTATATGTAATTTTTCTAACAACTTCCTCCCCGTGTTTATGTGGGTTTCCTACAGGTGCTCCAGTTTACTCTTCAATCCAAAAACAACCAGGTAGGTTAATTGGTTTCTGACAAAATGGACCCGTGTGTGAGTGTGTTAGGGCGTTTATACTGTAAGCTCCAATAGGGCAGGGACCAATGTGAATGATTTAATATTCTCTGTACAGAGCCGCATAATATGTATATAAACAAATAATAATAATAATAATGTGGAGCTTTTCAGGAATTGTTTTCCCTGACAGGAAAAAAGCTCTGAAATATTGAAGTGCCTTCTACCTTGGGTGTTTTTTGCAAAGTGAAACCAACCCGTGTGACAACACTTATTTTTGCCTATCCCGGTATTGATCTTACAACATGACCTGACTAGCATTTATAAAGACTGCCACAGTCAATTTACGTGAACCACAGGGTAATGCACTAAGGTCTTCTGTTACACCTTCCAGAAATACATAACCTTTGCCTTGGTACAAAATAAAAAACAAGTCCACAATAGGTCTCAACTTAAAGTCATAACACATTTAAAGCAATATAACTCCAATGTGCGCTCATTTTTAGTTGGAAAATAGAATTTCCATTGTAAAGATACTCTACCATCATCTCCTCTTCACCCCAAGTTCGATGCATGGGACCCACCCTTGACTCCTCCTCATTCACCCCTAACATTCAATCCCTCGCCCAATCCTGAGGCTTCCATCTCCCCAATATAGCTTGAATCAGACTCTTCCTCTCTTCTGAGGCCATCAAAACGCTCATCTGCTCTCTGAAAATCTCACGCCCTAACTACTGGAACCTGCTCCTCATTGGCCTCCCTCCTCTTCAGTCCATACTAAATGCTGCAGCCCGACTTATCTACCTCTCCAGTCTGTCCTCATCTGCCTCCCCTCTCCATTTCAGAATTCTCTTTAAACTGCTCACCCTAACCTATGAAGCCCACTCTAACTCCACCATTCCATATCTCTCCGACCTCATCTCTACTCATACTCCTCCTCGCCAACTACAGTCTTCCAATGACCACCGCCTCACCTACCATCTGGTCACCACCTCCCATACAAGACTTCTCCCGTGCTGGAACAATCTCCCCCGTTCTATCAGGCTTTCCCCTAGCCTGTCAAACTTCAAACGCTCAAACTCATCTGTTCAGACTAACCTACCCTTCCACCACCTAATCCTGCCCCCCTCCAACCCTCTTTATCCTTCAATATTATCCATACTATACCTTGCCCCATCCTACTTACTCCTGTGCTTTTCCCCCCACAGTGTTCTTATCCCTCACCCCATCTTGTAACACTGACTCCTCACACTTAGACTGTAAGCTCCCTTGAGCAAGGCCCTCTCTCTCCTCTTGTTTACCTTTGCCTTCGGCTCACGGCCTCGTCTCCATTTCGTCGCTTGACTCCCCCTATCTCCAAATCTCTTCTTCTCTCGTGCCTCCGCTTCTCCATCTCTGCCCTGATCCTGTAAGTTGCGCTCTCACTACTGGGCACAGGCTCAACCCCCCACTCATTCCCCTCCTCCCTCTTTCCCTTCCCATCCTATATGTACACTGAAACTCACTTTTCCCTCTTTGCCTTATGCATCTTTCTCTGCTCAACTTATACTTTTTGCACTTTGTTTTTACTGCACTTTGTTTTTGTACAACCCTAAACGCCATGTATTATTACCCTGTACTATTAATCCCATGCTCTATGTACAGCGCTGGGGGCGCTTTTGTGGCGACTCATAAATAAAAGATAATAATAATACTCCTTAGCTCTTAAAGAACACAACTATTCTCTCATTCACTCAAAAGAACACACAGTTGTGATATCATATACTACTGCTCACATTATAACAACAACCACCTGCTTTAGTCCAAACCTTCCAGATCAGCACACTGACCTCTTTAATACTAAATCATTCCTGAAATTAGGGATATTTATTCAAAATGGTGCACAGCAAAAGGTTGCTGTTACCCATATCCACAATCAGATGTGTGTTCTTTCTTCTAAAAGCACTATAAAATTATTGTTCGAAGCTAATTTGGTCGCAGGAACTTCTTGTTTTAATAACAGTTCATCTAAAATTTTATTTCTGGTTTAAAAAAAATAGCAAAGTTAATCTTTATGGACACATTGAAAACTGGTATTATCTTAAATTATATTTAATACTTGATAATATTCTACACTGTTATGGCCAAGATGAAAGTTCCTTTCTGCAATGTATCAAGTATAGGAAATATAAAACAGAGTTTTATCTGTAGTGTACTTAGTCTCAATTATTAATTAGACCATTTTTTTATATTATAAGAGATACACAAATTTATTTCTAATTCATTAAAATAAAACCTATAAAATCATCGAACTAATAAAAAGTGAAAAGTAACGTGAAGGTTAAAATCACTGAATGCACCATCAGAGCTTATATTTTATCTTATATTTTATCTTACAGTTTTTTTTTTTAGACATCAGGAAGATACAAAGTTTCTCTTATTTCATTTTATCGCTATTCCTGATTTTATAAGTATTGGTGCCCAGCACTCTCTTTTGTATTCAGTCATAGTGTATCTCTTTTGAATTAGTAACCTAATTACAGTATCTTGGTCACACTGTATTGTCTTGCGATTAGATGATTTAGCAGACAGTATTTGCACATATATAAAAGAGGTATCCTCATAGTGTATTGTCCTGTTGTTGATTCTTAGTTCCAATTGTTGCATATGCAACTATTGGGAGTATTTGATCCCTGTCATTTGCAAACAGTTACTATCCTTATGAATCGCCTCCACTGAGTTTTAGGATTAAGTGAAACTCATCTGGCTGCATATGGTTTGCTGCTGTTACAGCGCTTACTTAAATCTGAAGCACGCTTCACCATGTAACAGTTACATAACAGCACTTGCTCTCCAGGAACTACACGTGGTGACATATCCCCCCCATTTCAAGGAGACAATCCTAATTTCAATAAAATAATCCTTTGATAGGGAGGAAGCCTAGATGTGTGCCGCTGCTAATTCTTACTCTCTTTCTAATTAGATGGTAATGCAATCATATTCGCTGAATGCAGCACTGTTGTGAATTGCTAATTCTTATAATTTTGCTCCGCTAAATCTGGGGGCTAAATGGAGATAGTCTTCCCACATCCGATTCCCGTTATCTTGCAGATGAACCTCAGACTGAATACTAGTTATATAATATACCTTCTATTAAACTATAATCGGACTGTATGCATTCAGCTAAACGCTGATGCGTGTTTCGCTAAAACACTCTTTCAAAAGAAATTGCCGATATACAGGGCACCAGTATTTATAAAATCAGGAAGAAGGAATCATCATCACCATTTATATAGCGCCACTAATTCCGCAGCGCTGTACAGAGAACTCACTCACATCAGTCCCTGCCCCATTGGGCTTACAGTCTAAATTCCCTAACACACACAGACAGAGACTAGGGTCAATTTGTTAGCAGTCAATTAACCTATCAGTATGTTTTTGGAGGGTAGGAGGAAACCGGAGCACCCAGAGGAAACCCACACAAACACGGGGAGAACATACAAATGCCACACAGATAAGGCCATGGTCGGGAATTGAACTCATGACCCCAGCGATATGAGGCAGAAGTGCTAACCACTACGCCATCGTAGTAAAAAAAAGATATAGAATGAGAAAACTTATCTTCCCAATTTATAAAAGACTAGAAGACTGCAGAAAATATAAGCACTGAAGGTGCATTCAGTGATTTTAACCTTCACGTTAATTTTCACGTTTCACTTTTTATTATTTTGCTCATTTTATAGGTTTTATTTTAATGAGACCTCTAGGTCTCAGCAAATACCTGCACTAATAACCCTAATGTAAAACTGACCTATTGGTAATATATGGGAGTATGCAGCAGCCATCTTCAATCTTTGAATAGGTATATTTTACTATGGAGAATTTGGAACGTACATTTGGCATATGGGAAAAACTATGCAATCACTAAGCATGTTAATACCAAAACAGTTTCTAGTTATCTTTTTTGCACTTTCCCAAAGGTGCACATTCAGGCTATATTTTCAAACTACTTAGAATACGGAGTTTGTCTTCACAATCCATTCTGCATACAGATAAAGTCAGTGGCATTAGCAAGATGCTGGAGGGGGAGGTTTATAACTGAAAACAGTAACATTTCAAAAAAAATAGCTAGCATCGTATATAGACGGTTTAATAATTAGTGTTATGTGACAAAAGCTCCTAGACATTGCTTATTATAAGCCAGAATGCATCTCACCTCCATGCTCTAGGAATACTCTCACACATCTCTCTTTCCCTCGAGCCGCTGAGAAGTGCAGCAGAGTCCATCCATTGGCATCCCGGCCATTAGGGGAGTAGCCCTGTTCAAGCATAGTACGTACGGTGTGCACATCTCCTGCAGCCACTGCTGCCTGGATCCGCAGTTCCTCCTGCAGCTCAGGATTCCTGCGGCAGTGATGATGTAACATCCTCCCGCTCTGCTCTGCCTCACCATAGAGTCATGGGGCCCAGGCCAAGTCACCTGAAGTATCAAGCAGATTTCTATTATTCCTGAAAAGAATGCAGACTCTAAATATGAAATGCGATTTTTTTTCACTTTAGTAATCTGATGCTTCCAGGATCACTTTGTCTTATTTTGTTCATAAACAGTAGTAAGATTGTACACTTTAAATACCACTTTCACTTAAGCACTGAAGCATGGATTTTAATTCTCAACCTTTCTGCTACTTTCTACTACAGCCCTGTTTAAAAGTAATTTATGGTACCATATTTATTTACAATTCCTTACAAACAGGAAAAGCAGAGACTGCAGTCAGTGAATCAATAGTCTCAAGGTGAAGTCAAAACACCTGATTTGTAGTGAAAAAAAATCAGCATTTCTGTTAACTAGAATCCTGAGAGCCAATCAGCAATATCCTTTTCTCCTTCTATCTCAGAGTAAAGAAGAAGGGAGCACCATAAGTTCCGTCCCAGTACACAAGCATCTAGATATGACACCTCTGTGCATAAAAATGGGACAGAAAACCAGAGTAATAGATTTAAAGGAAGAATCTCATGATTCGGCACTCTTTCTTATCAAGTTATTTAGACATGCATAGGTTCATATATATTTTGCCTTAGTGTTTTTTGTTTTATGAATGAACAGCAAGAACTACATTTGATTTTGTGCTTCCTGTGTTTCTGCTGTCCTATACGTTACAATGACATACAAGATGTACAAATGTAACCTGTAGTGCGATTTATTTCAATGCTTAAAAGGACTTTCACCGATCTTACAATATGGATTAATTGTATTGAGCCACATCCTGGCAACATTGCACCTTGAATCTTAGAAGCAAAAAGCAGATAGAAGGCAACAATGTATATATGACAGTTCCCAATGGTTTCACTTAATGTCCCAGCTGAGAGCACATGAATTGACAGTGTGGCACCTGTTCTGTTACTTTCACATAACATTCACCATGCTTTAAGAAGCATATTCCAGTCATGATAAAACCAGACCTTAGATAGCAGAAGATCAGTTGCAAAGCTATATATTTTTCATCTTTCATGATACACGTACACACTTTCTATGGCATAAATCAGTATACACTGTGCAGATTACATATTTAATATATGTAAACAAAGGGAATATGGAGAACAAAGTAAATTCATCCAGGGGAAAAAGGGAGAAAAAAAACCAACAAGCTATACCACTGGGTAGAGAAAAAAAAAAGACCTTGGGGGAGAAAAGGGATGACTGGGTAAAGTAGATATATACTATATGAAGAAAAGTATTTAGCCACAGCAGTTCGATTCCTGTGAGGAGCTCCACCACTCGGCAGGTCCCTGGCACTCTGATCAACACAGAAAGCGGACTAGCAAAAGAGATCTGTACAAGAGGAGATGGGCCGTAAAACATTCGTATGTAAAACATGGCAACCAGTCTATCCTTATAAATATCGCTAAACCTCACACTGCTGGCTGCAGTACCCCACGCTGGCTTCAATACAGCACTTCTAATACTAAATCGCCAAACTGTCACTTATTCTTTGCATTCAATATTTATACAAACAACATCAGACATATATTACACTACATTACTTCTCCTGTTTATTACAGTCCCAACCCCCTCTTCCACATTACATTGCAGCCATCTCTAATCTCTTCTTGTTTGCTTCCAACTCGCCCACCAGTGCATCCTTTCAGTATGACCCTTGCATGTGCTATGCTTTACCTTTGTCTTGTACCTTGTGCTTCATTTCTCAGTATTATGCATTTATGCTTCTTAAAAGTTCTGCATTTTTCATGTTGGACCTCTACGCTTTTATTTACTATGCTCTATTTCCCCACTATACGGCACTGCAGGATTTTGTAGCACCATATAAATGATAATCATAACAATGTAAAAAAACACAGCTTTTCAACCAGAAAACTATAAATCAGAAATGCATACCTCTACCCCCTCAAGTGTCCCTTCCTAAATCAGTAAAAACCATTCAAGAGTCACACATTCAATTAGTCTCACATTTGTATAGTTTAAAAAAAACAAAACCTTGACAACCGAATCACTTTTGCTAGTGTTATAAAGTATCTCCAGATGGCCACACTACAATATTGCAGCATTTAGCCACAAAATGATACTAACAACCAGTAATAATTCAATTGATCTCTATTATTAATTTGTTCTGTTTATAAATGTGGTTGCATGGTTCCCGCTATTGACCTGTGTGTGATTTTCGTCCTACCGCACCATCAGGGCCCAGTGAAGTTTGAAGAGGTCAACCATATTGGCCTGGTAGACAAATGCCTTGGCCAAAAAGGATACTTGCATGAAAGGCCAAAGTGGACACTGGCTCTGTTGCTCAGGAACAGCCTGTATATGGCCAACCTTAGACTAGGCTATATATAGTGATGTGGAAAAAAAAAAATACACCCTCTTGCAAATCTGTGCTCTTACATATCAGGACATAACAATCAAGTTCTCAAGTCCTACATTATTATAAATGCAATCGCTTGTGACAAATAAGGACAATTAAAAACCAAAAAAAAACCCTGATATGGCGCCAATATAATATAATTGCTATATAGTTTCAGATACTGGATAAGATATATATTCACAGTACCAGTAGAAGTAATATTAATATAAGACAGAGGCCAAGCTGCTGCAAAAACTAGGCGGCTGCATCCACCCAAAAACTAACAAATAAATCAAATACAATTGCAGCACTACAGACCTGTCCGTCTAAAAAGATACATACAAGAAAAAAGATATAGGCAAAAATCACGAATGGTCTCTCACATAAATTTATTATATAAAAATAACATATATAAAATTCCTATTAATGTTAATTCACAACATAAAAGGAATGCACTTGACATAAACTAAGTCACTGTGCACTGTGACAAAGAGTCAAAATATAAAAAATGTAAAAAACGTTGCTCATGTATACATGGAGAACCACAGCGCCACTTATGGAATATTTATAACAGCTGTCCCGATGTAGCCAGTATGTGGTAAACGATATAAATATGGTGTTCCAAGAGCCTTTAAAGTGACCTCCCCGGCAAAAGCAATTGCTAGTATTAGCCGTAGTTAGCAATCACAAACTAATAATATATCCCATTTCGGTTAGATGATAATGTCCTGATGGCCGTATATAGCTCTATATGAGCGTGTGTATTATAGAATCGGAGCTCCAACTTCAATCATATTATGTATTCCGAAGAAAATGATAAATGATAATGTCCTGATAGCCGTATCTATTTGTATACGGCTATGTGGTTTGTCATCTGAATTGTAAGTTATTTGTATGAAATGGACAAAAACCAGTAATACTAAATAGAACAGCAGAACTTGAAGTTGAAAGACACTGACACTTATCAGCTATGGAAATACCTCTCACGTATTTGTCACTAATTCTTTGTGGTACAGTGGTTGGTTCTTTTTTGGCTTGTGGCACTGGCACACTTCATCTCATCAGGAAAACAAATCCTCACCTGATTTAAGAAACATTTAAAAAAAAAATAAAAAAAAAAAGTTAAAACATATAATGGAAAATGCCTGGAAGTGAATGAAATCATAAGTCTTTTAACAATGGACAAGTCAAATTATAGCAGTGTCATTAATATACAGTACACTATATGATATGCATGTAGTGATCTTAGAACAAATCCTAAACAACTAATTTAAAACCATAGTCATAATGCTCTTTGCTCACACACATAAGCTATAACTACCAAACACTATCAGAACTAAACATTCTACCCACCATAATACATGTATAATACGTCCTTCTCTATTCATTAAACAAGTTTTGATAGTGTTTGTGTGTTATTTCCATGATTTTCTTACCTCTGGTCTTTTGCTTTCACATCCACAAATTCAGTAACTGTAAATCTATAAAAAACAAAAACAAATGTAGGAATACAGTAAGAAAGCATTGAGGACATTTTAAAATTAAAGTCAGACGAACATGTGGTCCCTCTGTGTGCTTACTGAAGAAAAAAATGCAAGAAATAATATGGTGACATGATTATTTCCAATTCAAATCTATACAGTAACTTTATAAATAAATATTTGATATGCAGTTAAAACAAAGGATCACAACGCTTACTTTACACTTTTTGAACATTACTGTTAGAAACATATATTATTATTATTAATATTAGTAATAGTAGTACACCGTACTTTCCAGAAAAATATTGGATTAAATTAAATGTCCAGTTGATAGTTAATATACTAATAGTGTGGCAAAACAGGCTTTTAGCTGTATACCACTAACAGAGCAATGTAATATTGGGTACCACAGTCTGCTCAAACAATTAATTTCTGTTTCGATTTATATAGCAAATACATCGTGCAGCATTTTCTAATAAGTGAGACAAACATCTTTTAAAAATGTCTCCCATCTCACAGGCTGGATTAGTGGGGAAATAATATTTTAGGTATAGTAAGATTACATATTGCAATGATGTACTGTAAGATTAAATAATTAGAAGTGTATGATATGAAGCAAGAAAATCTAGCTACAGAGTAGTTTACCAGCCTGACACTGTTTCACTTAAATGTGTGCCTGACACCATTAAACCTTCTAGTTTGTCCTATTTAGCATTAGTAGAGATTTAATAATAATTGGACAATGCACACTACACGTTAACAAGCATCCACTCTTCAGCCCAGAGAACAGGCTTTTAAACAAACTTAATGTTTGTATTATTGCTTGGAAAGCCAATGCAAAGAACATAGCACTTTAAAAGACATAGATTTGTATTTCATGTTTTATTATAAGGGCAACTACATGGGCCGCAATACTGGAAGCTGGGGTGAATATATGACAGCCTCTAAATACACACGTTTCACGTATTGGGCGGGTAGGTCTCACATGGGGGTCACAATTCAGCAAGAGAAGGGGATGTATTACCTTGCAGACAAGATGCTAATGGTGCAAAACGTCTAAAGGACTATGTGAGAAGGAAGCATCAGTGTACTGGTGTATTGTTAGGAGCTGCTTTGTAAACACAATGGACACACCGATGTAAGAGTGTTTTTTCTACGTTATATTTATAAAGATAGATTTTGTAGCATTACACATAACTCAGGGAGAGACATGGCAGCAGCCAGCTCCACGGAGAGCCATGCACCGCATTTCTTTTACACTTGGTGAGGAGTAAGCGCTGCTGGGAGTAGGGGGCACAGCTGCCATATTGCAGAGTAGTGGGTGCAGTGAGCGGGTACTGGGTGTGAGGGCCTGTCTGGGGGGTGGTGGGTGCAGTGAAGGGGGGGTACTGGAGAGAGACACTCACCCCCGGGACACACCACTGCCCAGCGCCTCACACCGGTCCGTACTTCCCGGGGCCTGCCCCATAACCCTCCGCGTTAACGGGAAGCAGACACACAGAAGCCCCTCAACAGCAGCCAATCAGAACACGGTGCCACAAACTGAGCCTGCGGTGCTGCAAAATAGAACAGAGGGGGAACACTGCGCCTGCGCAAAAGTAATGGATAGGCCAGCGGCGCGGACCGGAATTCACGCTGATTGGCTGAGGCATTACCCAGAAGCTCCTCCCTCCCTGCAGAGTCCCTAGCAGTTGCCAAGCAACTATTACCAGCTGCTGTGGGCGGTAGTCATAAGGCTTACGCATGCGCTCCAGTCACCAACGCTCTAACGACTACATGTCCCGTCTACCCTTGCGGCGAGTTTGAACGTTGTTCTCCTGTAATTTACATCCCTATCAATAATGTGACCTGGCAGCGGGTTGTTTGGAGCAGATTGTGATCCAGGAACTAGTATTAGATACAAGGCTTTGTTTAGAACAGTAAGTAGTAAGTAGTTTAACCCAGTAAGTAGTAAGTAGTTTAACCCAGTAAGTGAGCATTAAAATAATAAAATAATTTTAATTTCTGAATCATTCTTCAATCATTCACTGGTCCTGTATTTACTCCTACAATTATCATTGTTGATGAAATTATTTATTTGTCCAGAAATTTTTGTTGTTACTTGTAAGCTCTATAAATTTCTCAGTATACAGTGCACATATAATGCATATTATTATCGTTTATTTATAAGATGGAACAAAGATCTGCAGCGCCGTATAGCATAATACAATGCATAAGATGTAATAGGTAAGGTATATATAAAATGCAGAAGGCAAGAGACAAGGATACACATCTGGACATAGGAGAAGTCAAGAGGGTACTGCTCAAGAGCTTACAATCTAATGGGGGGGGGGGGGGCGGCTGAGACAAAATGGTCGTGGCCATGTGTCATGTATGTTTTTCAATTGAGTCGAGCGGTCATGCAGGCCCTGTAAGGCTGGATTCAGGCGCAATAAAACACTGTAAGCAGGGATTATGGTATGGATTTCGGAAGTTGGAAATGTAATTGGTCTGTGGCGATTAGGCTATCTTTCTGTATAGATGGATGCTGACTTAGTCAGTGGGACCGGAGCTTCTGTATGATGTGGCCATTCACAATGTACTGCCCACTGGAATTAATTTTACATGAGTCCCCACCACAAATGTTGTGAGACTATTCCATGGATGTTTCATCCTTTTCGTAAAAAAAAGTTATTCCTTATGTTACTTTTCAATCTTCTCTCCAATTTCAGTGTACCCTTATTCTGGAAATTGTCTTATTGTGAAAAATTTTGCTTTCCTGAACTGCATTAATACTTTTTCTACAAAATAACCTCTGTGCCATCTCTTCTCTAAGATGTACATGTTCAATTCTTGAAGTTTTACTGATACCTTATCTGTCCTGTGCATCATTTTAGTAAACCTCTTCTGATTTTTCTTTATTAATGTCTTTTTGGACTTCCAGGTCTGTACGCAATACTTGTGGACAAGTTTCCCATTGCTCGCTTACCTTCATACCATTGAAACTGTGTTTTCCAAGTCTCTTTCAGCTGTTGTTGAAAATGCATTACTTTTAATTCTGTTTTCAGATTTTTGTATTCCACATGCATTATTTTACATTTTGATGTATTAACTGTAAGATTCTACATTTTAGTCCATTCCTCTATCTTCTTGAAATTAGTATACATTTATTTTTCCCTTTCTGGTAATCAGCAATTCGTCTGAGCTTACATCATTGACTACTATACTCTTTCTTCTGTCCTTGAGCCAAACTTGTATAGATTCCATTACCTTTGAGTCAAAACCAATTATCTTTATACCAGGCAGGCAAGCACGTGACAACACTAGACATGTTATAGATCTTATTGGGGTATATTTACTAAACTGCGGGATTGACAAAGTGGAGATGTTGCCTATAGCAACCAATTAGATTCTAGATGTCATTTTGTAGAATGCACTAAATAAATGACAGTTAGAATCTGATTGGTTACTATAGGCAACATCTCCACTTTTTCAAACCCGCAGTTTAGTAAATACACCCCATTGTGTTAATGACCCCGACCATTGTGCTTTCCCTAGATGTAGAAAATGCCTTTGACTTCATTATCTGGCCTTTTATGTTAGGAACTCTTAAAAAGTTTGGATATGATGGTAACTTTTTACAAAGGATCCAGGCTCTATACACTGGCCCCTAGGCGAGGGTCTCTGTGAATGGAGTACTCTCCTCCTCACTCCCGATCGTGAAGGGCACTTGATAGGGGTGTCCTCTATCACCGTTGATTTTTGTTCTCATTGAGCCTCTGGCAGCAAGGATACGTCTTTCCCTTGATATTAAAGGAGTCGTGGTCGGGTCTGGAGGATATCCTGCTCACTTTGACTTCTCCACATACCTCCATCCCAAATCTTTTTGATGTCCTAGGTGCCTATGGCTCTCTCTCAGGGTAGAAGATTAAGTTCTCCAAGACAGAGTCCCTTGCACTTCACTTGCCACCTTCTACCCTGGAGTTCCTTAAGAGTAACTTTCATTTTTCTTGACAACGCTCAAAATTAAAATATTTGGGGGTCTACTTAACCTCCACTTATGATGCTTTGTACTCAGCAAATTTCCCTCGAATCATAAAAACAATCAAGCGGGATCTGCTCAGATGGCAAAAAATGATTGTCTCCTGGTTAGGTAGGATTGTCTCCCTCAAAATGATTAAACTACATTGTTTACTCTATCTTTTCCAGACACTAACAGTGAAGGTCCCAGGGTCTACTTTGATACAGATGCACCGCTTGTTTTCTCAATTTGACTGGCACCATAAACCTCCACGCACTAGCTTTACCACCTTGCACAGAGCTACAAATAATGGAGGAAGAGGCTTCCCGGATGTTTGACATGGTCCGATATGGTTAGATTTGGAATCCTCTACTTCGGGGTGTCATTCTTGGGCTCAGCATTGGGAATCACGGCATGTGATCGATCAATTGCATCAAAGTCTCACCCTGTAACCTCCTTCACCTGTTGGATTTGGGATCACTGTAGATTACACTTCGAATCCACCACAGTACCCTCCCCAATAGCGCCTCTCTGGGATAATCCTGCTTTTTCCCCAGGTCAGTGTTTCTCTCAATTTCAATCTTGGCTTAGTAGAGACATCAGGTTGGTAAGAGATGTTCTTGAGTCTGGTCGTTGCATGCCACTCTCATCCTTAGAGGTGAAGTTTGATTTCCCATCGGTCAGCCCTTTCGCCTACCTTCAGGTGCGACATTTTGTCGAATCTCTTCCAAAACCTGCTGTTATGAGAGAGCTGACTCTACTGGAATCCCTCTGTGTTTGAGACCCTCTTCATAGAGGTATTATCTCTAATTTATATAATCTCGTTACCTCAAGGATGACCAATACTTCAGCTCATAAACTTAGATGGGAGGCTGGTTTGGGCAGGCCACCAGATGAGGACACCTGGTCAATAATTAGGGAACGGATCTCTAAAACCTCTATTTCCTCCCTTGTAAAAGAAAACGCTTACAAAATTTATTTCCGGTGGTATTTGGTCCAAACCAGTTTGAAAACAATATATAGTACCACATCTGACCTTTGTTGGCGGGGCTGTGGTGAACGGGGGTCCTTCCTTCACATCTGGTGGTCCTGCTCAGAAAGTGCTCTGTTTTGGGATGACGTGGCTTCCTTAATCAGTGACGTTACTCAGGTTCAGATCTCTAGATGTCCATGGTCCTTTCTTTTGGGCGTGGAGAGGGGAGAAGTTAGATGGAGGAAGGGTAGGCGATCCGGAACAGGTTTTGAGGGATCGTTATAAGGTTTGCAGGCTACGGGAAAGCCTGATAGACCAAAGGAGGTTGTTACATTGAAGGATGGGAGAAATCTTGAATTTAGGAGTGAGACGTGGTAACCAGATGAGAAGAGAGACGGTGGTCATTGGTTAACCGTAGAAGGCAAGACGGTGAATGAATGCAGATGAGGTTGGAGAAGTAAAGAGCTGTGGAGATAGAGAGGGCCCTGTAGGTGAGAGAGGAGCTTGAACAGGATTCTATAGCAGAGGGGGGAGCCAATGTAGAGCTTGATAAAGAATCCATTGATTCGAAACGCATTGGACTAACAGGGAGGCACTTTGAGGACCGCTGGAGAATCCATTGCAGTTATCTGGGAGTTTACTGCCATCGGGTAAACTTAATCCGTCTCTCATTTATATGGGCTGTGACTCTTCCATTGTGGTACGCCTCTAGAAGCAGATTTATTTCTGTCGATTTTATTATTTTAATAAATGGTATTATGCTATGATCTTTTTTTGTGTTTATATATTTATCATTGGAGCTCTCTGTGAAGGAAATCGTGTACACCAACAGATGTGCTTTTGATGTGCTTTGATTCAAGAATATATCTTGTAAGCCTACACCCTGCGGGGACCCCCTCACGTGGTGATATCCATTTATTGGCCCACTAGATCACTCGTGGAAGAGGGCTTATTCACCAAGGGCAATTTATAGACTTTTTCTATCTGTTGGGACGTACTGCTCTATGTATATATGTGTTTATGTGTTACAGTTATTCATCACAATATGCTGGCACTCTGTTATATGTGATCCATCTAGCACTGTAAGTTGCATTTACCTTATCTAATGTAGAGTTTGACAGAGAGAGAAGGCAGAAGTAGAAAAGCAAGAGAGGAAGATTAGTCTCGCTGCATGATTGATTATGGACTGAAGAGGAGCAAGATGGAAGCGGGGGAGGCCAGTTAGAAACATGTTGCAGTAGTCGAGGTGGGAAATGATCAGTGAAGGATGCTGGCATCAGTGGAGAGGAAGGGTCAGATTTGAGCAATATTTCAGTGATGAAAGCAGCAGGATTGAGTGAGGGATTAGATATGGGGAGGTAAAGGAGAGGAAGGAGCCAAGGATGATACCTAGGCAGCAAACTTGGGGAATGGAGGAGATTTTGGTATTACCTATAGTGATGGAGAGGAGGGGAGGAGACTTTTGAGGGAGGAAAGACTATAAGTTCAGATTTGGCCATGTTAAGTTTAAGGAACTGTTAGAAAATCCAGGAGGAGATGGCAGAGAGGCAGTAGGATACTAGATTAGTGAGGAGGAGAGGAGACCGGAGATGAGAGATAGATTTGGGTGCCATTAACAAGAGGCACTGGCGGATCCAGAGGGGACGATCGGTGCAAGCCATGCTGCCTGACCATCCTGATTCAGAGCGGCCGGGCAGCATACCTTGACTGCTTGTCTCTGCACACATGCACCGCGCATAGTGTGTGGCTGCAGACAGAACATCCCTGCTGGGTGGGGGGCGATTGCCTCGCCAGCCCATACTGTTAAAAGTTTAAAAAAGTGGGCGAAAAATGAATGCCCCCCCTCCCCCTTTAAAAAAATCTAGATCCGCCCCTGCATAGGTGGTACTGGAGGCTGAAGGAACTGATAAGTTCACTTAGTGATAAAAGTGTACAGAGAGAAGAGCAGAGGGCCAAGGATGCACCGCTAATGGACTCCTATGGGAACTGAGGGAGATGGGGAAGATGGGCCTGAAGTAGAAACAGAAAAAGACAGATTAGAGAGATAGGAGGTGACCAAGAAGGGACAGTGTCAGAAAGGCCATCAGTGCGGAGAGTGTGGAGCAGGAGAGGGTGATTGACATGAGGGAAGTGGGAGGAGGAGATTTCGTTTCTGATGCATTCAATTTTGGAGGTAAAAAAGTGGTAAAATCAGTGATGGAGGGTGGTAGGGTAGGAGGAGGCGATAGTAAGGTGTCAAAAGTGGCAAAGAGGCGATGGGGTTTGAACGACTGAGCTAATATGAGAGACTTGAAGAATGATAGTTTGGCTAGGGAGAGGGCAGAGAAGTAGGAGGAGAGGATGAACTTAAAGTGAAGAAAATCTGCCAGGGAACAAGATTTCCTCCAGTGGCGTTCAGCAGTGTGTGTAAACATTTTTTGAGGAAGCGTGTGAGCTTAGAGTGCCAGAGTTGAGGATTGGCACAGTAGAGAGAAAAGGGGCAGGCAGCATCAAGAGCAGAAGTAAGGGAGTGGTTGTAAATGGGGGTTGTCAGGTGGGGACAGATAACGGTGGTTAAAGGGGAGAGGAGAGTTTCAAGGGATCAGAAAAATATGGTAGCGCCAAGGGTGTCAAGGTTACGCCAAGTGAGAGTGTCTTTAGGTAAGGGCAGGGGAGTGGGCAATGAGGAGAGGGTGAAGGAGAGGAGATGAACGAGAGTGGAAAAGGCGATATGGAGAGGTTAGAAGGAGAGCAAAGGTGAGAGAAGACAAGGTCGAGGGAGTGGCCGAGACAATAGGTGGGGGAGAAAGTCCATTGTGAAAGGCCAAAAGATGAGGAGAGATCAAGTAATTTGATGGAGCCCGTGTCAGAGAGGTTATCAATGGGTTTGTTAAAGTAGCCCAGGATAATGGATGGTAGGTCAGATGAGAGGTAGTGGGGGACCCAGGCCGCAAAGTTGTCAAGGGATTGGCAGGGCGGTAAATGAAAGCAACACTACGATGGATAGGATAAAAGAGATGGATGCAGTGGACCTCAAAAGAGAACGTAAGGGAAGGCTTAAGAGGGATTACACGGAAAGGTGCAAGTGGGAGATAGGAGGATGTCCTCCCCGTCACCAGGGCGATCAGCAGGGCTGATGGTATGAGTGAAGGAAAGGCCCCCCATAGGATAGAGCAGCAGGGGAAGCAGTGTCAGAGGAGGAGAGCCAGATTTTGGTGATGATAATCAAATTAAGAAATTTGGATATGAAGAGGTCTGAACAGCGGCCAGTTTATTGCAGATGGATCTGGCATTCCAAAGACCACAGAAAAGGGGAGAGTGGGAAATGAAGTGGGGAAAATGTGGATGACAATGGGAACAAAACCAGTTATCGCATATGAAGCCAGATCCAGCATATAGAAGAATGGGCAGCAGGAGAGTCCAGGGGCAGCAGAGGAATCCACGTGCAGCAGAGGAGTCCAGGGACAGCAAAGAATGCTGTTCTGCTGCTTATTGGCTTCAGAAAAATGCCATACAAACATTTGAGCTCTGATTGGATATCTTCACTAATTCTAAGGTTTATACGGGGCATAGCAGGGCAAAAGGTTTGTGTGCTGTGTTGGACAAAATATCTATGTAATCCCTGCTGGGCAGATGGCACACCAAGAAAATTGGCCATTTGGAGCTGCAGGAAGGTGATTAGACCAGAGTCACGGCCGCAGAGGAGAAGGGCTCGAGCCATGGCCTCAAGCAGCGGAGGTGGGCTGATTTGGAGCCTGGAGACCTGACCTAGGAGAATGGGCAGACAGACTGATATCTCTTTACACCAGACAAGAGGCGGGACAACGGGAGCACCAGAGGACAGACGTAAAGCAGGGTGGACAGCCAGAGTCAGCAGTTCCAACGGGCGACTGGGCCCGAGCCGTGCTCACCAGTAGAGTCGTCAGGTGTAGTTGAAGTTGCCGTGCAGGATGCTCTGACAAATAGTAGTTCTCCTATTTACGGGCTTTTGCTGCAGGGGGACACCATTCTACACTGCCACAATGTACTAGTATTTACCTGTAGCTACATTTAATAGTTTATTTGTCACATGGTCAAACTTGTTTTGCAGGTGGTACAGGTTGACTGCAAAATGTCAGAATAAGGATCTGCAAGATTACTTGGCACAAGGTAATCAATGTCACCCCTCAAATGCAGCACAACGTAGCTCTAGGGACCTACAGCATATTTGCTGCACTCTGTCAGCATAACAGTCTGATCAAGGCGACATTGTGCTTTTTGTGAACACTAAATATGATTATGCTCATGGCACATTGTAGCATATTGTATCAAGTGACTTGCTAAGGTCTATTAGCTATAGTCACTGATACACCATAATATATTACTTTAAATATTGAGTTAAAAAAATCATTAAAAAAAAGTGATTCCATTAGTTTGCCTACTATTGATGTGAGACTCGCAGGTCTGTATAGTTATTATATTATATTGCATTTTTGTGTAATGGTACTAACTTTCATATTCTCCCGTCACCTGGAATTACACCAATCAGCAGTGCGGATAACATAGTTTGATTAATGACACATGAACGCTACATAGTTCTTTTAACACTCTTGGATGTATACCATATGGACCGATTGATTAATCTACTTTTAATTTTGAGTGTTCAACTAACACTACCCTAGAGTATATATTTTCCATCTAGTCTAGGTGATCCTTTTGTATTCAACAGTAAATACAGAGCATACAGCTTTATTTAGGCAGTATGCAATTTATTTGTCTCCATCAGAATATCCACACCCTTCAGCTTCTTGTTGGTTATTGTCTTCTGTTTGCACTTTTATTGTTTGATTGTGTGTTCAGTCTCTTTTAGATTAACTTTATGTACTTTTTACCTCCTCTGATTGGCTTAGTGTATATGTGCACACAGTGGTCAAAGTGGACATTTAGAAGTGGCTGTATGAAAAATGTAATGGGAATGTAAGTGAATGGAATTTAATAATTTTACAATGAAGGCAGTAGCGGTATGGCATACCACCGTATACACCCCCACTTCCACCACAGTTTGCACATATAAGAGCCGCCATTTTCTTGGGAACCAAATTGCCTTTGTTTTCCTTTTACTAATATCTGCCATAATGCTCTGTTGCATTTAATAATTAATTTGAAAAATTCTAACACTTTTAGCACTTGCCAAATGTTTTCGGTGAAACTATTTCAGGTTCTTTAAAGTTACAAGGAGTTAAAGAGTCATGACCACAAAGTTCACATATCAATCTTTTATTGCAAACAAGTAAAAGATAATAATAAGGGGCCTGATTCATTAAGGATCTTAACTGATGAAACTTCTTATTTCAGTCTCCTGGACACAACCATGTTACAATGCAAGGGGTGCAAATTAGTTTTCTGTTTTGCACATAAGTTAAACACTGACTGTTTTTTCATGTAGCACACAAATACTTGATAGCTTATTTGTACACTGAAATTTAAAGTTGATATTTGTGAGCTACATGAAAAAACAGACAGTATTTAACTTATGTGCAAAACAGAAAACTAATTTGCACCCCTTGCATTGTAACATGGTTGTGTCCAGGAGACTGAAATAAGAAGTTTCTTCAGTTAAGATCCTTATTGAATCAGGCCCAAGGTACTTATCTTCGATAGTTCTTCGATATGTTTAATCAGCAGTTATTCAGGGCCCCACTCTTTTTCTCTCTCGAGCTGGATAGACAAATGACTGGCACCATTGCAGACGGTCCAGGATGAGGCACCTTGTGTCACAGCAAAACCAGCTTTTATAGAGAGGAAACTAAGGGTGCCGGACATCACTAACATATTAGGTATAAACATAATTAAGAACTTCTTATTGGTACAGTTATAAGTAATAAACAGTTTCACTTATTCTACACAGGAGCAATAGCAGTGAAGTTACACAGAACTTTCCAGTACATGCGCAGTTAGCACTGGGACAACGCCCAGCTGATATATGTATATAGACATATCCCGGCTTTGCCTTGGTTACAACAGCATTTCATAATACACACAATAAATGTACAAGAACAATAAAATGGAGTTCAGTGGCCATTTTTCTTAGCCTGTCACACAAAACAATTACCAACCTAACTACCATGGGATGGCTTCTCCACGCTAACCTAACTACCATGGGATGGCTTCTCCACGCTAACCTAACTACCATGGGATGGCTTCTCCACGCTAACCTAATTACCATAGGATGGCTTCTCCACGCTAACCTAACTACCATGGGATGGCTTCTCCACGCTAACCTAACTACCATGGGATGGCTTCTCCACGCTAACCTAACTACCATGGGATGGCTTCTCCACGCTAACCTAACTACCATAGGATGGCTTCTCCACGCTAACCTAACTACCATGGGATGGCTTCTCCACGCTAACCTAACTACCATGGAATGGCTTCTCCATGCTAACCTAACTACCATGGGATGGCTTCTCCACGCTAACCTAACTACCATGGGATGGCTTCTCCACGCTAACCTAACTACCATGGGATGGCTTCTCTATGCTAACCTAACTACCATGGGATGGCTTCTCCACGCTAACCTAACTACCATGGGATGGCTTCTCCACGCTAACCTAACTACCATGGGATGGCTTCTCCACGCTAACCTAACTACCATGGGATGGCTTCTCCACGCTAACCTAACTACCATGGGATGGCTTCTCCACGCTAACCTAACTACCATGGGATGGCTTCTCCACGCTAACCTAACTACCATGGGATGGCTTCTCCACGCTAACCTAACTACCATGGGATGGCTTCTCCACGCTGACCTAACTACCATGGGATGGCTTCTCCACGCTAACCTAACTACCATGGGATGGCTTCTCCACGCTAACCTAACTACCATGGGATGGCTTCTCCACGCTAACCTAACTACCATGGGATGGCTTCTCTACACTAACCTAACTACCATGGGATGGCTTTTCTACGCTAACCTAACTACCATGGGATGGCTTCTCCAAGCTAGTTGACTAAAACAAAAAGCAGAAATCTGAGAAACTTTGGGCCCTCTACACATTAAGCTTTCTCCAGTCTGTGAAAGTGAAAGCAAGTATACCCTGCAAGCAAAAAGCTTATAAAGCTCCTTAATTCGCTTAGTTTTACAAAGTACAGAACAAGCAGCCCTCCCTCCTCATTTGTTCCAGACATTCTATACAGGTTGTTAAAGACATACTGTGACTTATACTTTGCGTCTGCGTACTCCACCCACCAGGGTACATACTGCATACTAATCTTAGACTAATATAGTGTCCTTCTACAATAAAGCCAGACTCCGTCAATGATCTCCCCGCCCCAGCTCAGGCCTTGCAGGAGAGCTGAAAGCCCAATTAAAACATAAGAGCATATTAGGTACTAGTAATGGACTTGAACAGTAAATATTTCAGCATTGTAAAAGATAATGCACTGCTTTTATGTCATTGCTCAGATCTGTCTAGCACATTTCTATATTTATGAAATTTATTAGCACAGCATTTGTCAGTAGAAAACATGCCATTCATGGAGTATAGGCATCTATAAATGGACAGTATTATTTTTCCCTTGTGATAGGCAAAGGTAGCAGTAGATAGTGTCACACTTCAACAAAGTTGCCCATTTCAACAGGAAAAGTTAGTTTTGTTTACAGATTTTGAAGGCTAAGCGCTCAACAAGCAAATTTCACAAACTTACACCTTGGGACAAATGACCTGGCTAATGCTGAAGTCTTGGCAATAAAAGATGAATTTAGAAAGTTAGAGACTGCTTTAAAGCAGGTGGCAACCACTAACTTTTTCAGCAGTATTGCCAGTATACAGAGGCGAGGACATAACTCATTACATCAGAAACTTCAATGTGTGGTTAAAGAAGTGGTGTAATGAGCAGAGATTTGCATTAATAGACCATAACAAGCAATCTGTCAAAATAGGGGCTTATACAAAAGTGCAGCCTGCACCTATCTTCAAGGGGAAACAGAATACTAACGGAGCCGTTTGGATGCTTCACCAGGAACTAGCAGAGGGGACAGTGAACTAAATAGGAATAAAGCAATCTGATCCCCCAACCAAGAGGTATTGTTTCTGCAGGCTAATGAACAGGAAACATATGTGCATTCAAAAGCTGATGGAAAATTTGGTCATCCAGTAGTCAGATTGGTTTGTCTTTAAGGTTGTATGATACTGATATGTTATTACAGATAGTTGTCTCTTTATTTGAATAAATAATTATAGTTTTAACTTATTACTAAGATTAATGGTAATGTGCAGTCCTTTGAAGTTTAGTTGAAGTGGCTTTCCACTGTCTTTTAAGGATTAAAGGTGATTGAAGAGACACAGTAAAGTAAATGTGTGTGCTTAGGAAATGTTACAACATACTTGCTTACTCTCCTGAAATTTCCATGAGGCTCCTGAATTTCTACAGGTCCTCCCGGACTCCTGTAAGAGTAGACAACCTCCCGAATCCCAGCATAGACGAGGCTCAATGACAGGATTTGTGTAATCATGCCCCGCCAATCGCTTAGAGGTGGTCTGGGCCAGGGCCATCTTTTCCATTGGGCACGATGGGCAGCTGCCCGGGGGCCCCACGGGCAAGGGGGCCCCATAGGCATGGCTCTTAATGAGAATTAATAATCCTGCAAAAGAAAAAAACCTGCAAAAAAAACCTTCAAGGGTCACTGAGCGAGTACATCTATCTATCTCTATCTCTATATATCTATATCTGTATCTGTATACATCTATATATCTATATCTATATCTAGGGGCCCCGGTGCACTGCTTTGCCCGGGGGCCCATAATGTTGTTAAGATGGCCCTGGTCTGGCGGTCACACCACGCCCCCTCCTGAATTTGCCATTAGACCTCCCTTCCCGCAGGGGAGGCTATAAAAATTGGCGAGTATGTGTTACAGGTATCTATATGGTTGATCTAAGAAACAATAGTCATTGATACATTTTCATTTGCTGGCCCCATGTTCAAAATATAGTAATATATATTTTTTTCTGATTGCAAGCAGTGTAAATAATATCAGATTGGCTAATAAGTTTTTTTAATTGACTCATATATATAAAGTTAAAAGTAAGCTCAATTTAAAATATATTTGGTCACAATGTACTTTAACATCCATATGCCATAGTTGCCAATATTTCTATGCAATTTCCATGGACAATTTCATGATGAGTAGGCACATCTACATACATCACATATTTTACACTGGAAGAATAATTTTGTAACATTATATATCCATATAACATGATTAGAGCATATGGGATATCTAATGGATTTTAAACATTTATTTTTTCGAAGTCTATTTATTAGCTAAAAATAAGAATATTCATTTTCAAAAAATTAAGGTTTGTATAAACTTGGTAATAAGTCAGTTAAACTTCTTTTTAAGATTGTTTCAAGGTAATAAATCGAATTTGAGATAAAGTTGGGAATTTTCATAATATCACTCATCAAATTAAAACAATATTATAATGTTGTGGAGATGTGGGTCCAGTAGGGATATAGCCTATATTGTCTGCCAAGTTACATGGTTTGATTCTCATTAATGAGAAACAGTAAGGAAGATTGGAACTACTAGGGTCATCCATCAAAGTTGTTCGCTCCATATGCAGATTATCGTTTTATAGATTTCTGATCTAGGAATTTACCAATTTTTTTTGTTAGATATTGTTTATTGATTTTATGAGCGCATTGATACCCATATTAAGCTGTTTATTAGTCTCAATGAATATCTGATTCAATTGTATCATTAATTATCAGTCTTCTACAAAGGTTTTATTTAAACGTTTTGGATAACTTCCAATGTTTAAGCTGATATATTTATTTCATTTGCAACATTGTAAAACTTGTGATTGATGTCATGATTATTGTATGTATAAAATGCTTCTAATAAAAATATTGTTTTAAAAAAAAGATATTGTTTATTGGAAAGTATACAACGTACACTTACAAATGCCACAACAAGGTTTAAAATGAAGTGGTGCAATAAACAGCAAATTGTACAAATTCAACAGTCATTTTTAAAGGACAACATGGATGTGTTTCATGGGTATAACAAGATCTCACAGGGAATATGGGTTAACCTTGTGGAGTGGAAGGGCTATAAGGACAACATGATGAGGGGATTAATGGACAGAGGAGAGGGGAGTAGGATTGGAGGTAAAATCAATGTCTTATTTCAAAGGAAATTATGTTTTAGAAGTGGTATTACAATATAGTATCCATCTTTCCCATTTGGATTTGAACTGCACTAACGTGTTCATATGGCTGCTTTCATTGTATCAATCTGGTGAATAAGTTCAAAATCCAGTAATACTTTTGAAAAAGATGATGAGGTCAGGTTACGCTAAGGTTGGGTGCTGTTTTGCCTTGCTGCATTTAAAATCTGATTTAATAAATACCAGTCTTGTGGTGTTGCTAGATCATGGGTGTAATTGAGGAGAGTTAGGGTTGGCTTGTAACAGTAATGTAACGTTAAGTAATATAATACGGAGTACTTGCCTTACTCTAGATCAGCGCTGGCCGGCCGGTGGTGCGGAGTGTAACAAACCCCTTGATGTTCGCCAAGAACCGCCGCAAGGCGGGATGGGCTTAGCTGCGGAGGATCGCAGGCCGCGGTCCACTGGTCTGCCTCTAGAGGTAAGGATGTGGGAGGTAGCTCACGATCAACACTGAAGCCAGGAGATGGATATGAACCACGCCGTGGTCAGGATAGCCGGTCGGTACACAGGAATGCCAGAGGTATGCGTAGTCAGGATAGCCGGGTCGGTACATAGGAATGCCAGAGATATGCAGAGTCAGGATTGCCGGGTCGGTACACAGGAATGCCAGAGATATGCAGAGTCAGGATAGCCGGGTCGGTACACAGGAATGCCAGAGATATGCAGAGTCAGGATAGCCGGGTCGGTACACAGGAATGCCAGAGATATGCAGAGTCAGGATAGCCGGGTCGGTACACAGGAATGCCAGAGATATGCAGAGTCAGGATAGCCGGGTCGGTACACAGGAATGCCAGAGATATGCAGAGTCAGGATAGCTGTGTCGGTACACAGGAATACAGATAATGTGTGGTCAACAAGCCTGGATCTAGTACACTGGGATATAGAGATCTGCGTGGTTAACAAGCCTGGGTCTGGTACACTGGAATATAGAGATCTGCGTGGTCAGCAAGCCTGGGTCTGGTACACAGGGATAGGAGAGCCTGGGTAGTCAGTAAACAGGTCTGGTACACGAGGAATCCACACTGAGAAACGCCAAGTCAAGAACGGAGGAAGTTGCTCTGATGCTGCCCAGGCGTCGGAGCAGGGTTTCATACTGCAGTTTTGAATTCCCCACCCTGTGCGGTCATGTGACCAGCGCTGCCGAGACCCGGAAGAGAGAGGCTATCGCGGCGCAGGAACGGGGACAGGTGAGTTTGTAACATGGCTGAATTGTGTAGGATTAGTTATACACTTGTTAATAAGATGAAAATCACATTAGAGAATGCGAGTCAAAGATCCAACACCCCCATAATATCCCCAACACCAATTTGAGGCGGAGGATCAATTATGTGGAGGTTTACTGGGACAAATACTACTATAAAAAATGTCCACTCTGTTTCTACACAATTTAGACAGGTAGATACTTTGTTTATGTTTTTACAAATATCCATTCATTGTGAGATTGAATATTATTATTATTATCTTTTGTTTATGAGGCGCCACAAAGGGTCCACAGCTTCGTACATAGAGCATGGGATAACAGTACAGGGTAACAATACATGGTGGACAGGGTAGTACAAAAACAATGTGCAGTAAAAACAAAGTGCAATAAATATAAACAAAATGCAATAAACAAGTACCAACTTAGCAGCGAAAGGTGCATGGGACAAAGAGATAAAAGTGAAATCAATATTTAGCTACAATTATGTTTGCTTCATATGACCCATCTTTATAAATTATTTCTATTTGTAAGAGCCTTACAGAAATTAGGTATGCCTTTTTCCAAACAATATTAATGATATAATGTTTAAAAGGGAAAATAAAGTCGATGAGAAATTGGATATTTATAAAAGTCTACCGCAGCAAAGAAGTGGCCAAGCTTACTAATCCCTTGATTGGACCAATAAGTCAAAGAGAGATCCACTTAGGGCTTGTAATGATATCTAATATGCATACAGTGCACATTGAATGTACCACATTATTTGTACTGTTATAAGAAGATATTGAGAACACTTAAATATGTTAGTTAAAGACAACAAAAAAAAACATAACTCTGTACAAGTGTTGAAATTTATTTTAATGTCATATTTTATGTATACTGTACAATTTAAAGTTAGCACATTATACTCGTTGTACTGTTATGTTTGGCTTCAATAAAAAGACATTTAAAATAAAAAAAGAGAGATCCAGTATTTTGGCTGAAACAGATTGAATGGGTAACAAGGGTGAGAGAATTGGAGTAAGGTTTATATTCTTTATAATTAAGCCAAATGTTATATTCAAATATCATAAATACTGAACAATGGTGCTTGCACTTAATGATTTAGGATATGGTAAATAATCATTGAAAGTCAAATATGGGAGAAGTACCTGCTCCGTTTGGACCCGATTTTTAATTGGGTATTTAACCAACATAAATTTGATCTAAAATTACTGCTGTATGATATGCCTTTAATTCATGAGCCCTCAAGTCTTCTTGTGGTCTAGAGCTTTTCATAATAGGCCAGACAATTCTTGTTCCTCCAGATGAAGCTTTTAAAAGTCTTCTGGGCTAGACAAAATACCTGGGTTGGATGGAATAAGGTTGGGGATTGTCTTAGTCATCATCTTCATCATCATCTTCAAAGATGACAAGGAGCTCTAACTCACTACCACACGGATTACTTCTTCCCATTCCTGCCTCCAAGACTACACCCAGTCTGGTCCCCACCTATGGAATGAACTCCCACACCCTATAAAGCTAGCCGCTACTCTCCAAGGCTTTAAGCATGGCCTTAAATCAAATTTATTTATTCAAGTCTTTTAGGCTCCTAACTCTTTTGCCCCAAATATCACCTGCACTCCCACTCTCATAAGCAGAGCCCTCTTTCCTCGTATTATCCTCTGTGCCTCTAGGCCTGTTTCCCTAGCCCTGGTTCCTTGAGCCCTGGTCTACTTCACATAGTACATCACTCTTACGTACTGTTCTGTAAATAACATGATATACTTTACCAAGTTATCTGTGTATAATTTGTTAAAAAGTAGATGTCTTTTCTTCGTTTTATTTTGTTTTGTATGTATTATGTAATGATTTATGGATCGTTGCTGTCTGTGTATTGGATGTTACTGTAAATTTTATGCAGGCATTGTGGTGTCTTATAAATAAAAGATAATATTAATTAATGTAACCTAAAACTGAAATTTCATACAAGGCCCAGTGATTTAGTGTTTGCTGTGTGTTCTTAATAAATGGGGTGTAGTTTAAGTATAACATTAGTAAATGTGCTTAGCAAGTGGATCGCTAAGTATTTATTGAGTGTTTATAATGTTAAATAGTGGATGTCTGTTTTTTGTATTATTTTGTTTTTAATATATGAATATTAAAGGGTATTACACTAGATTTTACTTCTCTGTTACTTTGCATATTGAATATGGAGATTGATTGAACAGAATGATTTTGGTATCTAATATTGTAAAGAAAATAGAAAGTGGCATGTCGAGAAGAGAAAAATTATACTTTTAAAATCTAAATTAGTTTGCTCTTCTTGTGAGTATAATCGTAAAGGGGAGTGGTGTGTTTCTATTATTGTTTCCTTGAGGTTACCGTATTTTCCGCACTATAAGGCGCACCTAAGAGCCTTAAATTTTCTCCAAAAACGGCCGTGCGCCTAATAATCCGGTGCGCCTTATGTGTGCACCGAGTTCCCAAAACTGCTAAAATGTTGTTGTCTGACTTTGGTAAGCGCTCCGCTTGATTGACTGTCGGACCATTTCCGGCTGACACAGGGACGTAATACGTACACTACGTACGCTGGTTTGTCTAAGGGCCCCCGAAAATGGCACCAGTGAAGGGACATGCCTACGAGGCACAATTCAAACTACAGGCCATCAGTTACGCGGTTGTAAATGGGAATAGAGCAGCTGCGAAAGAATTCAACATAAATTAATCTATGGTTCGGAAGTGGAGGAAGCAAGTAAATGAACTGGGCCAAGTTAAGAAGACGAAACAGAGTTTCCGCGGGAACAAAGCGAGGTGGCCACAGTTAGAAGACCAACTTGAGCAATGGATTATTGAACAAAGAACAGCCGGGAGAAGCGTCTCTACAGTCACCATTTGACTGAAGGCAACAACGATAGCACAAGACATGAAGTTCGAACACTTTCAAGGAGGTCCGTCTTGGTGCTTTCGTTTTATGAAAAGGCGTCATCTCTCCATCCGCGCAAGGACAACCATGGCGCAGCAACTGCCAGCGGATTACAAAGAAAAGCTGGCCATCTTCCGCACCTACTGCAGTAACAAGATTACCGACAAAAAGATCCACATCACCAACATGGACGAGGTCCCCTTCACTTTTGACATCCCCGTGAACCATACTGTGGAGAAAAAGGGGACCAGCACGGTATTGATACGCACCATGGGGCATGAGAAGTCGGCTTTCACTGTTGTTCTTGGTTGCCACGGTAATGTACAGCAACTACCATCTATGGTCATTTTTAAGAGGAAGACGCTGCCAAAAGAAAAGTTTCCAGCCGGAGTCATCGTTAAGGCCAATCAAAAGGGCTGGATGGACGAGGAGAAGATGAGAGAGTGGCTGAGAGAGGTGTATGTATAGAGACCGGATGGTTTTTTCCACGCATCACCGTCCATGTTGATCTGCGACTCCATGCGCGCCCATCTCACCGCTACTGTGAAAAACCAAGTGAAGCAAATGAATTCGGAGCTTGCCATCATTCCGGGAGGATTAACAAAAGAACTCCAACCTCTAGACATTGGTGTAAACAGGGCGTTCAAAGTGAAGTTGCGAGCGGTGTGGGAGCAATGGATGACAGACGGTGAACGCACCTTTACTAAGACTGGGAGGCAGCGCCGGGCATGTTACGCCACCATATGTGAATGGATTGTGGATGCCTGGGCAAAGGTATCTGCTTTAATTGTTGTCCGAGCTTTCGCGAAAGCCGGCATCATTGCTGAACAGCCACCTGACAACGAGACTGACTCCGACAATGATGAGAGGGAACTCGGCATGTTTGATGGCAAAATTGCCCAGCTGTTCAATTCAGACACAGAAGATGAGGACTTTGATGGATTTGTGGGAGAAGATTGATTAAAAAATAATGTGAGTGTATTGTTAATAGGGTTCAACTCACTCACTGTTTTGCTTCCGTTACCTTTTTTTTTGTAGACCATATGTTTTAGCATGCGCCTTATGTATGGGTTAAGTACAAAAAAAGACCCCGTAATTGAGACTGCGCCTTATAATCCGGTGCGCCTTATAGTGCGGAAAATACGGTACCTATTTGTCCAATTGACCTGTGTATTTTCACTATTAAGAACTGCATGAATTAAGTACACACATAATCAGAATGTTGATTGAATGTAAGAGATTCAGGTGTCTGATAGTAGAAGTAGTGATTAGAAGAAAGAATCAATACTTCTAAAAGCTACATTTGTTTGGTCTTCTTGTGAGTATGACCACAATGGGGGCGATTTGTTTATATCATCATTTGCCTGAGGTTTTAGTTATTTGTTTGTTCACCTACTAAATATGGTAGCTGGGCTTGCGCTTCTCCAAATAGTGGGAGCTTGGATGCAGCCACAAACCCCTTGGGTTTGCCTAAATACCCCTATGTATCGGATAATAGCTAAAAATCAGGGAAAGGGGGCAATAGAATAGGAAAAGGGATATGGGGTGTTAAGAGCGTTTTGTCGCTATCCAATAACGATTGTCGAATCTCGATTTTGTTTCCAACGCACAAATATTTATTCTCAAAAAGTAGCAGAATAATTCAAGCGAAATAATATTAAGTACAGCCGTTACTTATCGCAGGCGCTCTGGATCCAGCGAACAGTCATTCAATCCTGAAGTCTGTGGACAAGAAGTCTGTTCACTGGATGTGAGGCTCATGCTTATATGCAAACAGAAATACAGTAAAACAATGCAGATGATGTGGCTTGCTTCTATTTTTTCAGGTTTAAGGAAGGTCCAGGGGGTTGTAGATCATAGGCTGGCTTAATCTAAGGAATCCAAAGGTGGGGGTCATCTTTCCAGGGGATGAGCTCTGTTCTTCCCGCCATAACTCCAATTACAACCAGTCTATTAGCATTTTACAGTCAGAATCATATTAAAGGTTTATTCCCTAACATGAATAACTAGAGTATGTAATGTGCAATCTCTTCGCCGAATGCACCGGACAGCTGCTGATGTAAAGGGGATTAATATGATATCAAACATGACACATTTCCCTTAACCTGAACCATAGGTTTCACTAGTATGCATATACCTTCTTTATTAAACATGAATTCTACTATATTTCGACATAAATGACTATGTGTTGCAACTACAATTTATTGCGGTAACGTGGATTAAGTTTCGCGGCTGTTCCGGCGCGATCCCTCGGACCGGAAAGCTAATTGAATATGCCCCTATGTGTACTATTTACAAATGTTTATGTTTGTGCGAATGTGTGTAAAAGTGTAGAAACTGTTTATTGCCACGTGTTGCGGCTGGATACGCCCTTTCACGCCGTAGAGTGCTCTACGCATAATTTCAGACAAAGACAATCAAGTTTGCTCGATATTAATTGAAATGACTTTATCCAATTAGCTGACTTCGACAGGGGAAAAGGGAAACGATCAAGTGCTGATTTGATTGGGATTCGGTTTATGAAAGGTGGGAATAGAATGGAGAAAAAGTCCATCAATGTTCACACAAATCAGAACGCTTCTCATAGGTCCAGTCTATGCAATCTTCTTTGCAGGTGATATCAAAAGGCAAATGTCACATGGAAGGATATAATTTTGTCTTTTATAAAGCTCTCCACATGTTATAATCCGTGAAAATTTGGAAAAAAGAGAGAATAAATGGATATCAGATTAATATTGCCATTAACAAAGATCCATCTTCCTTAGTTCTAAAAAAAGTGACATATATCCACTTCACCGTGTGTAAACTAACGGTTACTTAACACCCCACACAGGTGAAGTGAGAAAATGAGATGAATCACTTACACAGTGAAGTTGATCCACTGACTGATATCCAAAATCGTGCCTGATTCAATTGCCACACGGTGCTCACTCGGAATATGTATAACGAGAGAAATATGCAAAAAGAATCTGGCATAATATCATCAGGGTTTATTTCACATAATTTAAAAGCACCACAATAAAATTCTCTTATCATATACGGTATCCCAACATAAACAACAAGTGGACCCGTACCGGACTTAAGTGAAGAATCAGCGTGTAGATTGAATAGCTCCCGGGCAATCTCCGCTAGACAGTCCTCTCTCCTCCGGCGCGTGTAGCACTGCTGTCAAGTGGGCTGATCTGTGTTTCACCGACGCGTTTCAACCCCGCCTCTGGGGTCTTTGTCAAGGTATACACAGAGTCCATTCAGTATCTATTTAAACCGAAAATGTCCAATCATTGATCGTATAATCCAATAATAGAAATAAAGTTTCATTTCTTCATTTATATTAATCAATCATATGCGTCTTCATACTAATGATACAGTTACTCAAGTCGATACAAGAAATGATAATGCAAACAATAGAAAAACAACAATTATAAAAAAACAATTGTAAAGCCAACTTATTCATTCCGGCTACGGATTCTTCTTTTTTCTAAAAAATAATAATAGGCTTATACATCTGAAATCAAGTATCAACTGGACATGACAATAAACCGTTCACTAAAAATTCAATATGTCAAAAACTCAATATATAAAAAAAATTCAGTATATAGAAAAATACAGTTTATAGCAAATTCATATTATAAACTCAGCCATCATACCACTAATAAGTTCACAAATAATTAGCTGCCCTACAAGTACACTAAACATATATTAGTATTGGTATTATGATGGAATCATAAGATAATTTCATTTAAGCTCTGTACCACCCCTTCCTTATATATATGATCACACTCAGCGATATACAGATTATACTGTGTCTGGTTCAATCCCCAATCCCTTTTATGGCAAAACACTTCGTGTTCCCCAAATTGTGAACTACAAATATCCACCTCTCACATGGATTCTTTACTACAATAGGAGACAACCACCCGAATCTTTTAAGGATCAATACTTCAGAAACCAATATAAATAGTATTCTATTCCTATTTTATTCTAAAAACCATTTCAGTTCAAACTCGGTGTTGAGGCCATCAGGTATCAAGGTCTTAAATCTATAGATATTCTCCATTTCTGCTTTGGCTAGTCTCACATCGATATCATTGCACCTCCAATTATTAGTAATTTTCTTAATGCCACAAAAAGACTCTATTGAGTTGATGTCACAATTGTGCAGATCTTTACAATGTGCTGATAATGTATGATTCATATATCCCTTCTTTATATTTCTCATATGTTCCGCTAAGCGGATTTTCAGTGGGCGGCTGGTCTTTCCTATATATTGTTTTTTACATTTACATTGAATTAGATACACTACATTCTTCGTGTGGCAGGTAATAAAATCTTTGATCTTATAGTTCAAATTGTTAACTGTGGATTTGCACTCAACTATCTTAGTTTCAATACTGGGAACAGATCTACAGGATATACACATGCCACATCTATGAAAACCTATAGTGGTTATCCGTTGCTGATTTCGTTTCATGGGCAATATACTACGGACTACCTGATCTTTGATGTTGGGGGCCTTCTTATACACAAATTTCGGTTTTTTAGGTAGCTCATCCTTAAGAACCGGATCACTAGTTAATACCTTCCAATATTTCCTAATGACATTCTCATAATTCTTATGCTTGTTGTTATATTGATGGCACTGCCTGTATAGAAGGCTAGTGGTTACTAAAACATTGAATGTACATACACAAAAATAAAAATAAAATACTACTGTCATGTCCAGCATTGATTAAAAGTTCCAATGGCAAAGTCTGCATAAATGTTCCCAGATACAGAAGCTCCTGGTTAGTATTTTTCACATTTGTTCCTCCTTTAGCATAACATGTAAAAAAGTGAAATGGAGCAATAATAGTGTTATATCGTAAAAACAATTTATTAAACAGATTTATATCAACTTACATTTTGTACGCATAATAGTGCACGTAAAGGTTTCTTTAACCCCTCAGTCCAGAGCCTCTCAGCATGGCGTGGGGACACAATAAACATCCTCCTCTTACAGCTCATCAGCTGTTGCACGCCGCTCGATGACTCCGTTACTTCCGGGTTGTTGCTAGGTAACCTTTCTCGATTCTAATTGGACCCTACGCGTTTCGTCATACTGACTTCATCAGGGGCTGCCAATTCTCCGGAATTGTTCTGTTATATAGTTGCTGAAACCAATCATAAATCACATGGTAATAAAATCATATATTTCTCATGGTGGATTGTTAATTGAGAATCTCACTACATAGTAGATACAATGTCAGAATAAGCTGAACATACCATCAGGGATTGGACATAGATGGTAAAATAAATAAGCAAAGATCTCGTCCTCCTTTGCACATAACTGTAGTGATGTTAGCTAAAGTGCTAAATGATAGACACAAAAGAAAAGAAAAAAGAGAAGTTATTATAGGTCTAATGAAGTTCTGATAGTAATTTTCCTAACACTGGAAACTTTATTAATGTGCCCTCAGGGACACCCGTGTAGGGAACTAGAGTACTACTGGCTTCTAAAGAAAAGCTTGCAATTTAAAATCCACATTAAGCCCTAAAGGTGTCAGGGTGCTCAATGTGTATATCCATTTGGATTCTTCCTGATTCAGGGTTCTGTTAAAGTCCCCTCCTCTCCAATGTGTTTTAACCAATTTCATTGCTATAAATTCTGATGGATCTTGATTATGATGGATCTTAAAGTGATTAGATAGGTTATGGGTTTCCAAACCCATCCTAATATTGCGGATATGTTCATTTACTCATATCTTACATTTCCTGAAAGTCCGTCCCACATACTGCAGGCCATATGGACATGTGATTAAATAAAGGCCCCCCATGGATTCACAGGACAGATGGTCTTTAATGTTGAAAATATCTCCGGTTTTTGATGTTAATTGATGAGTTCTTTTCAAAAAATGAGTTGGACTGGAAAGTAAAATTGGGTTTCATAACTACTGATGGTGGCCATTCAATGTTGGGGAAGAGATCGGGCTTTGGTGCAGGGGAGACTCCACACATGAAGGTAATCCATTTCTACATCCTCATTCCTTAGCATCTAAAACACTCACTCCAACTATGCTTGGCATATCACAGGAATGGAATCTATTACTTACTACCTTCATCAAGAGGCATAAGTTTGATCTTGTTTGGGCCCCTTCAGGAAAGCCGTGATTCCTTGTCCACCAATGCTCTGCTAACAGCTTTGTGACCTCCTGCTCCTGTCACCATTTGGGCTGTGTGCCGCCTTGGGTTCCTCCGGTCTGGATGCTGTGCTTCTTGAAGCCAAAAAGCCAACTATGTAATGTATATTTTTAGTCCCTAATGTCGTATCGCTGCCTTCCTCCATGCAGCTTGTACCTGGAATTGTATATGCATTTTTACTTCACTTTGTACCTGTTCACACCCCCCCCCCCCAATCTTATCCCTTATCCAAAACCCATTCACCTTTAACTCAATGGATGATGCTGACATAAGGAAAGATGACCACATTGATTTACAGAGCAAGGTGTTGCTGACACAAAGTTTCTTCAATCAAGGTATTCGTGAGTTTTGGTTCTCACAAATAGAGGCATACCCAGTTTTGGCAAAAAATGCTCTTACAATATTGATTCCATTTCCAACAACATACCTTTGTGAATCAGAATTGCGGTTAGCTTTGTCTAAGATTGTACCCTGAATTTGTGGTCTCGTTAATCAGATGCAGCAACAAGTATTTCATTAAATGACACTGAGGACTTTAAGCATAGGCAAACCGAGGGGGGGGGGGGTTCCTAATGCCTGGAACCCCCTACCCCCCCAAGCCTGGGGCACTGTATAATTGAGGTGGCTGGACCCTGCCCCCGCTTCACACTGCTCTGCTCGAAAAGAGAGAGCTGCATGCACCTAACAGTAGTGCACGCAGCATTGCCCACATATATTATGGGGATAGGAAGGGTTGGAGCCCCTATGCATGCTGGTCACACCCACTGGCGGGTTGGTGGGGAAACCCCCTTCTGCAAATCCTGCGTTTGCCCCTGTTAAGTGACTTTATAATCATACTGAAAGACAAAAAGTTCCTGAAGAACAAAATTTTCTTTACTATTTCTCTGTATCTGAGGATGTTAAAATAAAATTTCTAAGTCAATTACGTAATTTATCCAAAATTAATTGCTTTCGGAAGGGAGAGGAGCGGTGCATTTTATATTTACTTTTGGGGGAGATGTGAGACATAGGTTAAGAACCTCTGCCATAAGGAGATACGTGGCCCTCACTGTCAGTGACCAGTTCAAGTGATGATTTTACATTTGATTTCATTTCTCCATTTTAAATCAGTAGTATTCTTTTCTTGTGTTCGTTATTTCATATCTTTGTGAGTACATTTTTTGTGCTGTTTGTAAGTACATACAAAGTAATGGTAGCTGCTAAATTTGTGGGTGTGTAAACCATCCTGATAACTTTTGTTATGTATACGGTCATGTATGAGAGAAACCTTTGTTGCTAGAGTGAAAAGCATCAAGTACACTTCATTGGTTGAGCTGCATAAAATCATTTTGCCTCCGCTTCACATTAAGTTGGGCCTAATGAAGAATTTTGTGAAAGCTCTGGATAAAGAAGGCCAGGCTTCAGTCACCTGAAGGAACAGTTTCCGAAGTTAAGCAAAGCAAAGCTAAAAGAAGGCATGTTTGTAGGCCCCCAAATAAGGAAACTACTTACAGATTAAATATTTCACGTTAAATTGACAGAAATTGCGCCTGGTACTTGGTCCTCCATCAAGGCTGTGCATGGAGTCTTAGGGAACAGAAAAGAGGCCAACTACGTGTCCATCGTGAATGAACTATTGGACAACTACAAGAATATGGTTGTAGAATGTCACTTAAAATTCACATTTTATATCCCCATCTAGACTTTTCCTCTGACAACCTGGGTAGTGTAAGTGAACAGGGAAAACGTTTTCCCCAAGACATTCTGACAATGGAGCATCGCTACCAAGGACGCAGAGACTCTGCAATGATGGAGGACTACTGCTGGTTCCTTTTTAAAGAGACCAATGAGACACTGTACAAACGGAGAACGTCATCATCCTATTTCCCTAAATCAAAGTGACTTTACATTTTATTTTTTATTAACAATTACATTACGGCTAATTTGGATTGTTATGAGTTTCTGCCGTTTTTAAGCATCTTTGTAGTTTTATTAGTATTTTATTCAGCATTCCTAAACTAGGCGAAAACAAAATGAAGAGAATATTTTAAAATTTGTTGAGACATGTAATCAACCACTCTGCCTAATGATATAAATTCTTGGCTGACTAAATGAAAGCCATATAAGGAAGAAAAATGTCTTTAAATTTTACTTTTTAATGTATTCCTGGACTATCAAAAGCATCTCATCAGACTTTTGGAATGAAATGATTATAAATCACAGTTTGCAACACAAGAACAAAACATTAACCCATACTGTTGTTTACAGAGTGAATGTTGCTATTAATATGGCAGGGAAGCAGACACATTTGAAAGTCTATAGAGAATGACCTTACTGAGAGGATTTGCTCAACAGAAATTTGAAGCCAATATTTTTCTTCAATATAGGTCTTATATTCTGGATGGAATTCAAAGCTGTCAGTACAAATGCGTCTTGTGAGTGAAGTGACAGCTACCTGCAAGCCAGCACCACTTTTTGGCTCCAGGTATCTTAGACTGAAGCTCTTTGCAAAATTTAAATAATGATTTGCTTCCAAACAGACATGGCTTTATGTAAGGTAAGATGTTTGAAAAGGAATATGAGACATAATCTAATTAGCTGGGATTCAAAGGCAGGACCCAGGTATGTGTCTGCACAAGAGCTTCTTATAATAGGAACCCAAAAGGTAAGAGGCCACAAAAGCCGCTAATATTAAAGAACAAATAGCTTTCACTTGGATTCACCTAGGGAATGTGACCTGTTCAGGTTTCTGTTTTTATTGGAGAGGTGCAAGATGAGGAGATGTCTGTGAAATATGTCTGCTAATAATCCCGCCAAAAACTCCATCAGTGAATGGGTTAACACTGTTGTCTTCAAATGCCATAATGGGCCTCAATTTAGAATTTAATGCATTTTGCACCACAAACATAGGAGTAAAAGTTCTGACGCAAAAATTGCAGAATTAATTTGCACTTAACTCAAGATACATCCAAGTCAGAGTACAGCAGTATTTTTGTGTCAGATGTACGTCAGTCTAAAGCTGGGTACTCACTGCAGTCATGGCCAAAAGTTTTGAGAATAACACAAGTATTGGTTTTCACAAAGTTTGCTGCTTCAGGGTTTTAGACCTTTGTGTCAGTTGTTGCTATGGTATACTGAAGTAACATTACAAGCATTTCATAAGTGTCAAAGGCTTTTATTAACAATTACATTAAGTTTATGCAAAGAGTCAATATTTGCAGTGTTGACCCTTCTTTTTGAAGACCTCTGCAATTCGCCCTGGCATGCTGTCAATCAACTTCTGGGCCACATACTGACTGATGGCCGCACATTCTTGCCTAATCATAGCTTGGAGTTTGTCAGAATTTGTGGGTTTTCGTTTGTCCACCCGCCTCTTGATGATTGCCCACAAGTTCTCAATGGGATTAAGGTCTGGGGAGTTGCCTGGCCATGGACCCAAAATTTCAATGTTTTGATCCCCAAGCCACTAAGTTATCACTTTTGCCTTATGGCAAGGTGCTCCATCATGCTGGAAAAGGCATTGTTCGTCACCAAGCTGTTCTTGGATGGTTGGAAAATGTTGCTTTTGGAGGATGTTTTGGTACCATTATTTATTCATGGTTGTGCTCTAAGGCAAACTTGTGAGTGAGCCCACTCCCTTGGCTGAGAAGCAACCCAGCACATGAATGGTCTCAGAATGCTTTACTGTTAGCATGACACAGAACTGATGGTAGAGCTCACCATTCGTTCTCTGGACAAGCGTTTTTCCAGATGCCTCAAACAATCTGAAAGGGAAAATGACTCCCCAGTCCTCAGCAGTCCAATCCCTGTACCTTTTGCAGAATATCAGTCTGTCCCTGATGTTTTTCCTAGAGAGAAGTTTGCTGGCCTTGTTGACACCAGGCCATCCTCCAAAAGTCTTCGCCCCACTGTGCGTGCAGATGTACTCACACCTGCCTACTGCCATTCCTAAGCAAGCTAGTGGTGCCACGATCCCGCAGCTGAATCTTACTTTAAGAGATGGTCCTGGCGCTTGCTGGGCGCCCTAAAACCTTCTTCACAACTATTGAACCTCTCTCCTTGAAGTTGTTGATGATCCGATAAATGGTTGATTTAGGTGCAATCTTACAACAATATCCTTGCCTGTGAATACCTTTTGGTGCAAAGCAA